>NC_056739.1:1447848614-1447906114 GCF_019279795.1 Protopterus annectens | reverse complement strand
CAACACTGCAGGGAATGTATTCCACTATGTAGATGTATTTGTGTGTGTATATATTCATTTTTAAATGGATATAACATATCTATATATGTAGATATAGCTATAATATATATATATATATATATATATATATATATATATATATATATATATATATATATATTTCTATAGCTATATCTACATATATATGCCAGTATATACATATATACATAGATACGCATTCATCTATATATATATATATATATATATATATATATATATATATATATATATATATATATATAGATATATATATATATATATACATCCATATATACACATATGTACAGCACTAAAAATGCATATATGTAAGCATATATATGGTTCATTTTTCAAAGGGAGAAAATCATGTCTCCGAAAGCTGGAAGGCTGAAAGTATGTTTTCAACATTGTACAATCTTGCAATAAATGTATTGAATGTGCAATGAGTGAATGTCACTATGCATTCGCTCATTGCAGATTTGGCAATTTGGGTGCAGATGGCACTATAGTGGAGATGGGGAAAGTTTGCCTATCCCCACTGTAGTGCGAACTTGGAGTTAGTATATCACAATAGGAGGGTTGTGGGGGTGCAGGGGGGGCTTTCCCCCCAGCATTACGATATATATTCCAACTTGCAGTTCGAGAATCAGCAAAGCTGCTTTTAGATTTGCTGTGTTTTGAACTGTGGTGCAATTAGAAATGATGGATTGGTCCTTTCGGTTCACAGAAAGGGCAGTTCAAAGAAATTACTGTCTCCCTTTCAAATATAAACATATATATATATATATATATATATATATATATATATATAGGTATATATGGACATACATCTGTAGATTAAATTGGGAACATAACCACAACATATATGTCCACATGCACCCTTGATGGGTTTGAGAGACCCAAATAACATACATCTGGCATGGATAGGTATCCCCCCACAGCCAAACACATCTGGCCTGCAATACACTACCAACCTTAGCAGATCCCATAACCAGGACCCTACACAACAAGGGAAGTACATGTTAATAGTACTCCATCCCACCTGTAGGATGTCAGACTGGCTTTACTAACATATCATGCAGTACAGTCAATTGAAGTGTCATGCTTGGAGGAACCCCCCGGGCAGGTGCAGTAAGTAGCTGGGATTCCCTCATATGATCTAATAGGCCTACACCTGACAATGAATTCACCAATGTTGGGAAGGATGACCACAAATCCACCATGTCATCTGGGAACTACCACCCAGTAGCCTGATGAGCCTGGTCTGCATGGACATGGAACATATCAACAATGAACCCATGGCCAATGTCACTGGTAATCTTAACACATGGGACCCCACCAATGTTGGACTTGTCAAAGGCAGAGAATACAACCTAAATCTGGTATACCTTCTTGATGCAATCATGACAGGTGTAGATGATGTTTAGGAGATGCACAATGCCTATGTAGATCATAGGAGGTTTTTGTACACCATTCCACATGTAGGAATGTGTGTAGATGTTAAAGGATCTACCTCCGTTTGCAGAATATGTTTCCACCAGGACTGCTTGGCAAATGCCAACATTCCACAGGTATATCCCATGGATATACAGTCCTTCACAGGTCATAGATGTGTTAATGCCCTCCTCCACACTGTAGAGGTGTGCAGCACTACTGGGGTTGCTATAACTCACTGGGTGTGGCTGTTGTGGACACATCTGCCATCATTGCAGTTACTGTTACATCTATCCCCCCACATAGCTGTCTGTAATACTGTACAGTGTATGTAATCAGGTTGTTAGTTGTTCCTTACACCATTCACAGTAGTGGAGCGCCTCACACCCTCCTAAGGGTAGGGCTATGCCACCGGCATTGGCACACTCATGTTACTGAGGTGAAGATCACAGTAGAATGGGAAAAGGGGCATACACCCTGCTGTTAGCATGTTCAATGTCATCCACATTTTAGACTGCATATATAGCAATGTGTGGTTATGCCTATCCTGTCTTGGTGGGATTACATGGGCAACAGATGTGTTACCTGCACGGGGACATACCTCCATGTGTACAGTCTTGTACCTGTACTGCATCCAAACCAAAGGCTCTGTGTGTTGTACTCAGCCATGTCATGTGTACCACCCACTACACTTACTGGTGTCCACTGTAGAAGGCCTGCTGACACCACTACACCCATCAGCCATGTGGCATATGGACAAACACAACACAATCAGAATAGATAATGGTGATAACATTACAACATTGTTAATTACAGCTATGATGCATCATGGCTGCACAGCTACACCTTCCAAGATATTAGCATTTCACTTTACTGCTAACAACATGCTACACAGCATTCCATTGCTACACTGTTGTACAGTCACCCTGTGCATCAGCACCATGTTAGCCTGTCCCTGCATCAATGTTACGGATGTCAGGAAGTGGCACAGGTATCATCATATGCACAGGGTGGGTTGTTGGTTTTCCAGAGGCCTAAGCTGAGCCATACAATTGACAACATGTGTGTGTGTGTCAGTGTGTGTGTGAGGGGGCTGAGTACTGTTATGGGCCAATGGTGACGTTCTATGTGCAGGTATGTGGTTGCCCTAGGTTTGTTGTTTATGTGTGTGTGTGTCTGCATGTACACTGTTCCACCATGTGGCTGCCCTATATGGGGATTTGTGAGACAGCTGCAGGCTGTACCTGGCATGGTTTTCAGTTCACCATATTCGGCCACAGACATTGGATCTGTGCCTGGCAGGTGTGCTACAGGCAGTATCAGATACAAAGTCAGATCAGGTACTGTCCCCCGAGGTTGACAGACGTCCACTGGATCCAGGTCCCTCCTGGGACTGCCCAGGGCCATGTGCAAGTGGTCTGCTATGACGGTCTGTGTACAGCACCCCCACAGTGCTGAAACTGGTACTGCCACTACGGGAGCAGCTGTGACTGGTGGGATGTCCACGGCGACCTCCACCTGCTTGTGTTGCTGGCATACGTCCACATGGCCATTGCAACCATACCGCCCTATTCTGAAGCATGGACATGACATTATGGATGACCCCACCATCTATCTATGACCTTGGTGTCATTATGAATGGTACCTGCTAGGTCATGGATGCTGTCAGTTACAGAGGTGTGATGAGCCCTCTGTGCCCTTAGACCCTGTCTGGTGTACCATTCCATTTGTTCCTGTACTTCCATGACAGCCTGGAACATGCATGTGGTTGATATAGATGTGGCACATCTGCCAGGGGCATGATGACCAGCAGTGCTCCAACAGGCACCCCTGAACATCTGCCTATGTGATACCCTGCCAGACATCTGGCTATGGCTGCTGTGTCCTGACACACGTGCCATAGATACTACACTGTCCTGGCCAATGCCAACCGTAGACTGTCCCTCAGCTAAGGCCAATGGTGATGAGGTATGTAGAGTCAGTGTGACTGTGTGCGTGGATTGGGTGGATACTTGTGGGATATCAATTGGTGGCCCAGCGGCTGCCCGTGATGACCCTGCCTATGCCTAAGCACACCTATCCTCATGGTCACTCTCTGTATCAGTAACATCAGATTTCCTGTGGGATGGACCCAGCCCCACCACGCCATCTGTGAGGGAAAAACAGGGAACAGACTGTAAGGCCTGTACATCACCGCTAAACAGTACACACACACACACACACACACACACACACACACACACACACACACACACACACACACACACACACAGGCACACACACACATTCACACACACATGTGTGCAGACATGGCCATACACACAGACATACACACATGTGGTCGACATACATGGCAACCCATACACTCCACCAGAAAGCACCTACAGACAGCTCTAGCAACCCAATAACACACACAATAGTAGGTGATGTTGCAGTACAGTATCACACACAAATCTGTAATTACACACATGTCAGCATGCAGGACATGTAGTGCTCAACAGTGTGCAGTGCAACTGTAGTCAGTCCCCATTACCAATATTATACATGGCTGTGATGCATGGCTTCTGTTAGTAAGTGATGGCCTGCCCCATGGAGCATACTGCACCCATGTCCACAGCATTGCTGTGTATCTGTTCAGCATCCTGGCATGTACTGTGAACCATACCTCACAGGTGTACTCATCATTGCAGGATGTTTATCTGTGTGTCAGTTATGTTTCCACTGCTGCTCACAGTCTCTATGTGTTTTTGGATTATATGTGGACACGTGTTTAGTGAATGCCTGATGTGTATTCACAGATGTCATCAGTGGTGCATGTATGAGTGATAGAATACCATTAGACTGATCACAGACACAATGTACTGTACCTATGGTGAGTGTAGAGACCATTATTGACCATTACTGAGCTCTGGCTGATGTTGCCTGTGGTACACATAGGTTCATAAGTGAGTACTGGTCTATTGGTCCTGGGGCCTACATAAGCCTAGCCACAGGGGTTCCCAGCCATGCACCACCCAATAATGTTATTCCCCTGTGCCCCTGTCAGGCTGTGACACAGACATACTACCCAGGGTGAATTCCCCATTTCCCATCCAGTTGTCAAGTGTTTTTGTAAAGGGGGGCCAATGAGCAGTATTGCCTGACATGAATGGGTAGTCCATTCCAGAGTGTGGGAATTCCTCAGGAAAGGGCCCTATCCCTCCAGTATGTTCTGTGTAATGTGTTGATGAGGTTTAGGATCCTGGAGCGTGTGTTTGCGGAGGGAGTGGGATTTCTTTATGTATAGCATGTTTAACTGCTTTGTGTATGACATAGCTGTGTATGTTAGGCATATGTCAGCTGTGTCTGGGCAATGTGCACTGGAGTGTAGCCACATTTGTCTGAGATGGTCTGTGTATTGCATGTGTTTGAGGCTGGTAATCCCATTAGTGAGGTGTGTGCTCTGTCAGTGAACATGTACAGCATGCATTATGGGTAGGAGTGTTAGATGTGTACATGGCCTACACCTTAGGTATGACATGCACAGTGAATTGCCAAGCATAACCTTAAACCATACTCAACAGCATCTGGCCGCTGCCTTGCTAGTATCACAGAGGTACCTACATTGAAATGAGATAGAGTTGATGTCAGTGGCCACAGCTGTAGCATTGTTACAGGGTGGCTGCAATATTACAGTAAAACAACAGCTGAAGTCCACAGTACTATGTGAGATGTTAGGTTATGCAATGTTATGTACAAGATACTGTGACATTAACATAAGTGCTACTTTCCCCCCATGGCTTGACTGCAGGGTGTAATTGGAGGCTGCTGAACTACATCTGTAATTGTTGATTGTTACGTATCTTGAAGGCAAATCCTGTTTCTACTGTTGTACTAATTGAAGGCCTTGGCCTGGACAGCATAGTATGGTATATATCCACATTGCTTGCATCTACTCTTTTGTGCGGGCCTTGCATTCATCACTGATTACATTTTTCAAACCTTATGTGGTGTAAGTACTGGCATACATTATTGTATAGTACACAAATAAAGGTTATCTGTGTATGCATACCTGTGTGTCGTGTCATGTCCTTTGAATTGTGGGTGGGTATATGTTTAATGTCAGTATTCTCATTTGTGGGAACGGTTGCCACACTACACATTTCACAGGTGCCAGTTAAAGGGTTTGTGGCTGAGGAATATACTTTGTACCCAGTACTTCCACACTACTTCTACATATGTATGGCTACTAATACCTTTTGTCTGTGTATATGTGTATGTACCTATATATCTCATATAGCTATATCCATCAATATCTTAATATATCTAAATGGGTCTACTTTGAAAGACCGACATGCCAGTTCGGCGACACACAAATCACCGAGACCAGATAACCGACAACACACATAACCGACAACGCAAAACACAGAACACCATTACACTGACACACCGAACGTAAACAACACATTACACTACATAGCATAGCCACTAGCCCTAACCCAAACCCTAACCCTAAGGTCCGACACTATCGCACACTTCACCTACCTGCACCCTAACCCTAACTCACTTAACCCACCCCTAACCCCAAGGTCCGACACTATCGCACACTTCACCTACCTGCACCCTAACCCTAACTCACTTAACCCACCCCTAACCCCAAGGTCCGACACTATCGCACACTTCACCTACCTGCACCCTAACCCTAACTCACTTAACCCACCCCTAACCCCAAGGTCCGACACTATCGCACACTTCACCTACCTGCACCCTAACCCTAACTCACTTAACCCACCCAAAAACATAAAGCCCGTCACTATCGCACACACACAGTACCCGCACTCTAAACCTAACTCACTTAACCCGTCCCTAAACTACAGTCCCTCACTATCACACACTTACCTTACCCAAACCCTAACTCCGACACTAACACACACTCACCTTTCCCACAGCCTAACCCAAAATCCCACAATATCGCACACTTACCTGACCGCTCCTAACTCCGTAACTGTCGCACACTTACAAAGCCGCGATCACACATTACCCTTGTCGGTCTTTCCGCTGTCGGCAAATCACCCTTTCGAGAAACTTACCTGTCGGTCGTTTGGTCTTCATTTTCCGCGTGTCGGGGAATCGTCGTTTCGGTCTTTTAAAGTAGACCCATCTAAATATATATATATATATATATATATATATATATATAAATATATATATATATATATATATATATATATATATATACACATATGAACATATGTATGTAGCTATATACAATTGATGTTATATGATTATTTGTGAGTCATACATAAATAAATAAATAAAGATATATATATATATATATATATATATATATATATATATATATATATACATACATATAGCTGTCTGTCTATATTTACAGATATATATCTGTCCATGCATGTTTGGCTCATATTTTGGCCTGCACCTCATTGTCTTGGCAATTGACATGGATGATTGCAACACTGAAGTCAGTAACTAGTGCCGACACTTTTGTGTTTCAGACTTCATCTCCTTCTACATATGTGTTTCTAATACATATAACTGTGTACCTAGCAACACTTCAAGTGTATTAGAGCATTAGTTGACATATATCCCTATTTGTACCCACAGTGTGGCATACTTTGTCCAGACTTCTTGCATTAACAGATTGTGTGGTATGATATTAATACACTTTCTGTACTGTTGACGGATTGCGCTGGATGATATGTTTGTGAAAACATCAGGTTATGTATATTTGCCATGGTTTAGTGGTAAATCATTCTGTGTATGGAGTGCAAGGTTCGAGCCTTGGAGAGAGAGGCAGTTTATTTTTTTGCTGGGCAGAACCAGGTCTGTTGGATGCAGAGTAATCAAGGCACTTTTAAGCAGTTGTAAGCGGGTTTGTGCGTGTTTGTGTGATGGTAAGCACTGCCAGGATCCACTTATGTTTTCTTACAGTCAGTTAGCTTTGGAATTGTTCAACCTGTGTAGGCATAGCTTACCCCCAAGCAAACCCGCACAAACCCTCTTACTGCTGCTTAAAAGTGCTTACTGCCACTTACCCCTGTGCTAATTTCTTTAAAAGAAAAGAAAAAGGGGTTGATAGGAAAGTGGTGAAAAAAGGAGCACAAAGAGGGAAAGACAGTAGGGAAAATAGCTAGGCATGTGCAGGAAGGGTATAGGAAAGGTCCATAGCTGCCCATTTCTTCTACAGCAACAGCTGTGCATATACACTACATTTGCAGATACATTTGGACCCTCAAACCCCTGAGAAAGGGGTGAGGACAACATATATTCATTGTGATGCCAATTAGACCAGATTACATGTATGGGGTGTGATTTTTTGTGGGGACAGATTGCCCTATTTCAGGTGAGAGTGGGATGTTGGGGAGGGGTAGCAGGTATATTTGGGGAGACTAGGTTGAGTAAATTAACAGACAAGACAAACAAGATGCATACAGGGCTGATATATGACGCATGTGGGGGGTAAACACCTTGGAAGAGGAGGGTTGTTTGGAAGTCACAAGCCCATGAGCCCCCAACTGGAAACAATGGGACTGAGGTCCCCACCCATGAGCAGTCACCACTGCACCTTCATGGCCCCAAAGGTGGCTGTGCTGGGGGCTGTATAGGAGAGGCAGGCTCACCCTCTAATTGTGCCACTCAGCCCTCAAGCTTGCATAGCCAGTCTTGATACTCCAGATTGAGCTCCCTATGCACCACTGTCTGGACCTGTTGACAGATGACAGGTTCCCCTTCACACCTGCCCCGGGGGCGGTGAGCCCCATCCCCTGTAGCAGTTCCACCCGAAGGTGGCGCAGGACCCATGGAGGAGGAGGTCCCAGGCTGGGCCCCAGATGTGCTGGTGCCTGGTGCCATGGCCAGCTGAGTTGGGACAGGTGGGTCCATTGGGACTGGCCTTCTCATATGAGCTATGTTGTTGCAGGTTTATGACAGGTATGGGTTAGTAACAGTCAACAGCATTCAGGATTAGTTATAACAGCATACATAGATATTCCCATTAACCCAAAACACCAGATTTAACACAGTTGCAGAGCAAGCAGAACACATGCATATATGAAACAACAGTGGCCATTACAAGAGCATGCAGGTTTCATTGATGGCAACAGGCCACCAATATGGGTGTATTTTAACATGGCACATGCATAGAAACAAATGTGAATATTTATTAGGCATTAGGACATATGTCCCAACAAACGTTTGGGGTGTACACATACCAGTTGTGGAGTGTCATTGGGTTATTTTGCACATATGGTAGGGGTGAGAGAGAGAGAGTTCAATTAACAGCTAATATATCCTTGTAATTTTCACAACATTCTTAGTCACTGCAGTGATATTTCCCTTACATGTATTATTATACTACCCAATGGCCTTATATTGTACACTGGTACATTTATAGATTATTATATACGTGACCTGTGTCTTACATACAGGCATGACAAGATGCAGGTGTTAATGCAACATATGTTGTGAATTGCTGCCGTACACTTTGGGTCAGGAACTAGAATGACAGGTTTGTTTTCATATACATTCTATGACTATGTACACGTTTGACTATCAGTTATATGTCATTAACGGCTGCCTACATTTCTTGGATCATCACACTGATTTGTCAGGGGGACGGGGTACCAGGCTGATGATATGGGCCATTTATCTGGACATGCTGGACAGATTGGAACAGTTGTGGGGTATGAATAATCATACAACTTTCAATTTGAACATTCTAGCAAATTCTGTACAGTTGGGTGTAATTATGCATAGAGCTTTCTATCTGAGCATTGTAACAAAATCTGTACAGTTGTGGAGTATGATTAAGCATACAACTTAGTAGCACTCCCAGGATTCAAACCCCTGCTGTGTGTGACAAAACATTATAGCTAACATCACAGTACACTGTGCTATCACAGAATTGATGCAAAGCTTTCTACTGTTTTCTAAGTCTCCCTCACTTTTACACTATGACTGACCTCTTGGCACTTCCAACATTGTTATGCAGGACTTCATACACATTTTATCTGCATACCACAGTATGGGTGACACTGCTTAAAATACAACAGTACTGTTTATAGTATGCAACAATTCGCCAACATATGATAGAAGAGTAAACAGAAGCACTCCAGGGGTTATACCTTTATTCACAAACTGTTACACATTTATTTCTACTGGTACAACACTTTCTAAGGCTCTTATATTTATTTGTTATGACATTACAAGCAGACTAATTACTAACCTGCCTCGCGATGCAGCCTTTACAACCTAGCATCATGGGCTTGCTGGTTCGCAGCCCACTCATCTGCAGCTATTGGAAAAATACAGTGATATTTAGCCATACCTGTCCAAAGTATACACAAGCTAGGCAATTCTTAACTACTTAGTAGAATGAGTACTTACTCAGTACTGGAGCATTAGCCATCTGCCGAGAATCCTGGATATACTGTTCCAGTACATTCCCCCCTCCACCGCTTCAGGTCAGCATGGTGGTGCCTGACCTGATCACCAGTCCGGGGGATACCTGTGGCACTGGTGAGGTCACGGGCGAGACTGTCCCAGGCCTCAGTTTTATACTGTGAGCCCTGGTACTGGCCCTGCAGTAGTCTCTCCTCATGGTGTTTTACCCGGAGCCATACCATGATTTTTGACTCCTGGATGTCCCAGCGCTGCAGTCTAAAATGAGTGCCTTCACCCACACCAGCCATTCTGCCTGCAGTAGGAAGATACAACCAATTAGGGAACATATTCCTGACTGTGTGGTTTATATATAGCCAAATACCCACACTTTTCCATGATTGGCCAGGTTTGAATAGGTTAAGCTATGGGCACACCTGCTTACTTAAGGTTGGCAGGGCTTAAAGGGGTAAACCACTAGGCAGATTGGATTGGCTCCCCTACACATTGCTTACTCTTACTAAGTTGAGCTGGGCTGTGGTTAGCATTGCTTAATAGTTAATTAACACTATATTTGCCTTTTGGCAGTGATTTATTATTCATTACAGGTTCTATATGTGTCTGATATTCATGATTCTATACTTCTACTACTTCTACACTTTATTACAATAACACCTCACAGTTATGCTTACTGCAGTACTCCAGTTCACATATTTATGTTATGTAGCAGGTTATACCACTTCACACTGTACATAGATTCAGTTCACATGTTTGGTTTGATTGTCCTGTGGTGAGGATTAGTTTGCTGATACCTCATTCACATATATTGCTGTGATGGCTTAGTGGTTATCTACTGTGACTATAGTGTCAAGAGTCCTGAGTTTGAGCCTTGCAGAGGCAGTGTATTTTGTTGCTTGGCAGAACATGGGCCATTGGGTACAGAGTGATTAATGGACTTTAAAGCAGTTGTAAGCAGGTTTGCACGATGGTAAGCACTGCTAACCTCTGGTTACAGTTTCTTACACTCAGTTAGCTTTTACTTTGCTTAATCTGTTTAGGCAATGCTTACCCTCGCGCAAACGCACTTACGCATGCTTATTAGTGCTTATATATGCTTACTAGGTTCATAGGTTTATAGGTAGGTACTAGGCTATCGGCCCTGGGGCCTATACAAGCCCAGCCAAAAACATACCCTGGCTTTTGCCACCCAAGAAAATGATTTTCCTGTGCCACTGTTGAGCAGAGCCACAGAAGTGAGGAGAACTACTGCTTATTTGTGTTTAAACCTGCTTACTAGTACCTTATTCATTATGACACTGACATTTCACATGTGCATTTAATGCAGTACTGCAGTTCACATTTAAATGTTATTATGTAGGTTATACAGCAAAAAGATGTAAAAATATGTTCATATACAGATTTCACATGGAAAATGATATGTGCTGTACTGTGACTCGAACCGGGAATGCCTGTTCATTAGGCAGATGCTCTAACCACTACACTATTGCTGTGCTACTTCATTTGCGTATATATTCCTTGTTATCCTCTTCAGCCTTTTCAGCTGCTTTAACAGTAGCTAAGCGATGGACAAACCCGTGCACCTATGGTTAGCTGTACTCGGGGTTTTAAAAAAAAATGAATAAAAGGGTTTCTTCATTTTATTTATATTTACTGTTGCTGTTGTACACATGGGGACTATTGGTGGGGCTATACGGACACCTATGAGTGGTCTTGCTCATTTGTTTACAGTTTCTGCTGTTCTACTTTGCAGGGGTGTGTTTATTCTGAGAGCTCTGCTCTCAGACACGCCCCCTGCACTCTTCCATGCTCTGTGTAAGATTAGGAGGTCAGGCAGCATGCCTTCATTAATATGCATGGTGCGCTGCCATCCTCCTCCTAAACTGCCACTTCTGTGCAGGACTAGATTAGTCCTGCATGGAACATTAGTAAATCAGTGGGAGGCTCTAGATTCTTAAGTTCCATGGCTATAGCTTGCTACATAAATACAATACCTAACTATCAAAAGTTAGATAAATGCATAAATTATACTGACAAATGGGTCAAGCATAAAGAAGGCAGCATCAGTTTCTCCTATATCATGGTATAGTAGGCACACAGTTATATACAATGTTTTCCTCCTACCCTCATAGTTCATTATATGATTTCATCTCCCTGTTGCATGCTAGTAGAAAATTGCAAGATTAGTTTTTCTACTTGCTGTATCAACACTAAAGATTGCCAATTCAGATTCAAATCTGCTTACTTTTTTGGACTCTACCACAATGTGGCTAAGTGATACTGAAGTCATTAAGTTCTTTAGCAATTACATCTCAAAAGACAGGCCCTGGTCTTTCACATTTTTGTTACATAACAAGAAAGTGCATCATGTCTAGGGAGCCAAAACACTTCAAAAGACATTCCATGTAATGGTGTATTCAAAAAGAGAGATGACATGCATCAGCCATGAAAGTGACACTTTGGCTACTGATGAACAAGAGAAATGTGAAAGAAAAAAATATACAGCATTTGTAATTGTTTAATTTAGCCTGGAAGCTCTTGCTTCACACTCTTCCATACCTCAATATATGTCACACTGTCCATATCTGAATAATGTACAATAGCTTTAAGAGAGCAGCAATCTGGGAGTGAGTCATGTGATACTAGTTTGGGTCTTCAGTCTTCAGTAAAGTACTGAACTAGAAAAAGCTCCTTTGTTTTTCTTTTAACTAGGCTATGAGCTATATATTCCAATTGCCTTCCTTATACAGCTGAAGTGGCATCAAATGAAAAGATAGTGACAAGACATCAACGGACATGATCTCAGAACTAAAAATGTTTAGATAACATTGACTTGCCACTTAAGCCATCCATTATGATGAGTGCTACCAGTCTCCTTTCCCATGATTTCTGATACAATTTTACAAAATAATTGTGTTTTGCTATACAGATCTGTCATAAATCTCAGTCTCACAAATTTCTCTTGATTTTGCCATCCACCATCATCAATGGTTTATCTTTATTTCTGCAATATGCAATTTTTGTACAAGTTGCTTTTCTTACAAATAAAACTACAAGGAAACCTTACTGAAAATCCTGGATTCAATATTTTCCAATGATTTCACTGAAAAAAGGTTTAGAGACAAGCTTGCATAGCTGTGATGTGACTTGTTTCTTCATGTTACATATGGCATTTAACTTGTTAGTTCATGTCACATGTGATGAACCAGTCAAGGTATTTAATGCATTTACTTTTAAAGAAGACAGGAAATATAAAATTGCAGTCCTGAAAAGATGCAAATTCCAGGAAAGTGGTGAGCCAAATAAGAATGTACTGTATCGTAGAGAATTATTTTCAATGGAAATCAAGAGGTTCAGCAAACAGTAGATACTTATTTGTCTAATTTTAAGAATTAAGATCAAGAATGAATTCATGGACTTGCTTGATTCACTTTTAAGAAATAGAAGTGTATGAGGATTCAGATACTTTCAGTTAAGGGGCATACTAATGAAAGAATTCCATTTAACACAGATGTGTGTACACCAAGTAAATTGTGTGTGCAAAACGAAAACATGAAAGATGTACAAGTGCGCAAACTAAGGGCTGTACATGACAGTGATGTAAAAACAAAGATGCATGCATATGTAACTAACTAAATAAATAAATGAATGAACATAAATAAATAAAAATACAAACATGAAAGCATAAACAGCTTCATGGTATCTGAAAGAGCACCTTATAACAAATAAGTAGCTGGGCATAAAAGTCACAATGCAAAGTGAAAAAATCAAGTCTGCAGACTCTGTGGAATTAATGTTATTTTTACAACAGAGTTCAAGAAATAGAAAACAGACAAGGTTGCTTGTATTGCAGAGTTAAATTATCAAAAGCTTAAATATTTGTGGATATGACTGACATACATTCATTTAGTACAGTGGATGTTACATGCAGTGATCTGTGCATTCTGTGATTGCCAGAGTGAATGTTTTAAGTATCCAAGGAAAACTTTCAGTCTACAGACTGTGAATTGAAGGCAAATTAGTTGTATTTAAACGGACATTGGTGCAGAATGCAATATAATGGCTGAATCTACTTATAAAATGCTGTATTTAAACTGCAAGCTGTACAGTTTTGCATGCATATTATTCTTATATTCATAACTATATACTAGAAGTGATACAGAAGACAGTTAAGAAGCCTAGTTAGCTAAACACAAAAATGGATGAGTTGGTCTTCCAGATAGAAGAGAATCATGCTACATTCCCTATGGGTGAGTTTACAGTTGCTCATCCAATCATCCAGGATAACCTTGAAGGCAGCCAGTGCATTGCATTGACCTGTAGAGGAAGCTTATTCCATAAGTAGATTTTCTGGGCTAGATTCATGCCAGTATGTTTTATTTATGTATCAGTGGAGGTCAAGGTCTTTGGTGTGCATGTTTGTGGTGTTATTTTTTATTTTTTTATGTATGTGTAGAAGATCTAGCAGAGTGGGGTCTTTCACAGCAAAGAAGGTCAGACGCAGATAATTACAAATTAAACTGTATGAGACCGAATATTCTGAAAGGGTTTTAGTCTATCGCAGTATTTTCAACTAGTAAATTTCTGGGTCATAAATCTTTTAGGCATTTAAAGTCAGATGAGATGCAAAGAGATTTATATGGTGAAACAGACATTATATTTTATAATGGACGAGATGGGAAAGGTATAGTGAGGGATTATGACTTCCTAACTTCTGGAAAATATGAATTTTTATTTATTTATTTATTTATTTATTTATTTATTTATTTATTTATTTATTTCACATTTGTTAACCAGGTTGGTCCAGGTGGGTAAGAATTTACCCTTTTTCAGTGGAGACCCGAGGGGAAAGCCCCAAACAGACATACAAATACATACAAATAGAGACAAATTAACAGCATTACAGAGCAAAACAATCTTATGGATATAATGGATAAGAAAAACATAACGTACTCAATGGACTAGTACATAGCTATATATACAAAAAGTGTAGTAATAGGTTGTAACAGGAGAAACAACAATAATAAATCCAGCAGATAAGCAGGAGGGGAAATTAAGGTTGTAGGTAATATAGTGAAAAGAAACAATGTATAATTAGATTAGTGGCTAGAAGAAGAATTGTGTAAGTGCAGGGGCTTCAGATTTGAGGGAAAGTAGAGTGGGAGCAAAAAGTAGAGAGGGGTGACTGCACAAGGGGCCATTGGTCAGAAGAGGGAATGGTGCAAAAGAAGATAGTAGTAGAGGAGGGATGTAGTGATCTAGAGGGAGGGTACAGAAGGAAGAGCAGTTGGATAAAGTAAGTTATAGAAAGAGGAAAAAGGACTTATAGATCAGACTTAGTGGTGAAGTGGGTATGTGGAGAGGGAGTGGTTAAGTAGGATGGTAACAGTTACATATAGAGTTGTTATGGAGGTACACTATCAGGTCATGTTTGAAGTTAGAAAGGGAGGTATGACTTCTAATATGGTGTGGAAGATTGTTCCAGGTAAGGGAGATAGAGTGTTTATAGAGTATTTTACCTATGTTCTTGTTGGGTTTATAGACTTGTAGTAAGTGTTTATCAGAGCTGCGCAGGGATCGTGTTGGCATTTGGAAATTCACTGCACAAGACAGAGGGATTTTCTGACTAAAGTTGAAACTTCTTCTTCTCCTTTTAGCTGCTTCCATTGGGGTTGCCACAGTGGATCAGTGGTCCACAGAAAGAGTGGCAATACAGTTTTATTGTGTCGAGTTGCTAGCCCAGCACCCAACCTTCCTCAGAAGGCACACACATGCACACACTCACACCTAGGGCCACATTAGAATGTTCAATACACCTGCAGGATGTCTTGGGAATGTGGGAGGGAACTGGAGCACCAAGAGGCAACCCACACAAACACAGGGAGGATATGCAGACTCTGCACAGAAGGCACCCCAGCTGAGAATCCAACTGGAGAACCTCTTGCTGTGGGGCGTTACCCCTAACCATTGCACCAAGTACTGCCCACTGACTAAGGTTGAAACATGATGGTCAAAAGATATAGTTTATTGTTAAAGAAAATACCCAGAATCCTGATGACTTAGTCTATTTAAGGAGAGTGCATTTGATATGGCATGAAGTTGGGAAGTTTTGCATTCTAAGTTAAATATATTGGATTTGCTGGCATTAAACTAAGACCATGGTCAATACTCAGAGTGTTAGTCTGAGCCTTTACTGAGGAACGTCGATGTCTTTAGTGGAGCATATCATAGCACCCAGTTTACTGCCGTTGCCAAATTTAGTGAGCCACAGGCCATCAACATCTGCCTTAACATCAGAAAAGCAGATGATAAGGAGTAGGAGATTCAGGAAGAACTGCTACTTTTGAGAGTTCCAGTATAACTGAAAACAGTTTTATGGCTGCTTTTGGTGAAAATAGCAATTTTTAATTCATAGATACCCTTACCTTTTTAATTTAGTGTTCGGTATTCTTCCTAACCAGTTTTAAAGCATTTCATGATGGGGGAAGGGGGGATCTTATATAAGGCCACTATTTTTTTTTCCTTTTGTTGCATCATTTATTGATGAGGTAGTACTATCGTTAGGGTTTATTCCTGCATGCTATGTTTTGTCACCTAATAAATAAATCGTACAAGCTGTTATTCCAAGAAGTAACTTATTAAAGTCAGTTAAAACAGCTAAATATCTTGGGCAGAGATACCCGTCTTATGTTTGGCATATTAAAAAGAATTCATCAAATTTAGATTTAAAAAAATAATGTATTCACAGTACTGATGATCCAAAGTACTTCTGCCATAAACCCAGCATTCTGAAGTATGTATATGTGGCAGTGCATTGATATCATTGCTATATGTCTGGTCTTATAACTTAAATTCTTCCTACCCTTCTTCCCTGTACATAGATCCTCTAACTCAACTGTGATGCTTTCAGCTTGTCAGTTCTGATATCCCCTCTGTATGTAATGCATGTATATGTTATTTTGTCAGTCACTCTGTATATGATGTCATCTGTCTATTGCTTTTATACTCTCAAGCCAACTACGATATTCAGTTTTTATATAAAATATTATGTATTTAATGTATCTATTGTATTTTATCATTCACTCTGTATGTAATGCCATGTATCTATTGCATTTATCAAGGGCTGAGACTGAAATAGGACCAATGGGATCAGTGCTCTAGCCCCGGTTAACAAATTCAAAATAAAATAAAGAAAATGAGATGCTTTCTTCCGCACAGTATGATAAACATTTAGTATACAGCCAGATTGTATAGTCTGCTGGTACAGGAGACATGCAGAGGAGGCTGTGAAACAGAGCTGTGAGAACGTGCAAGAGGGAGGTTGGAACTGTTGCACAGACACTTATCTCAAATGCCTAAGCTGTTTTACAGAAGATGCAGGGCAAGGCAGTCAAATGCAGAATTCCCCCAAAAGTTTATGTATTCAGGATTCCACTTTTGCAAACAATCCACTGTGGTTGGAAAATACAGAAAAATATGTCTCACACTACTTTGCATGTAGAGAACCAAAAGTCACAGACTACAGAGGCTGTTGTGCAAAATACACATGATGTTGTGAAGAGGAATTCTGATCCTTCTGAAGGCTTTGGATGAGTGCAAGCTAAATAACGTAAGGATATTGCTTGAAACAGTTCCTGAGGTACAAGCTCTTGGAAGACCTTTTGTCTTGCCTGAGGCTAGAAATGAACAAGTTAAAATACAGTCACTTGGAGATGCAGTCAGACTGACAGAGCTGACAGAATAGGCTAATAGTATTTTTTTCTCAATGTTTGTTGATTAATGTAGTGGATTGTTCATAAATTGTTGTTTCAATCACAGTCCAGACTTTTTTTCAGCATAAATAGGGATATATATATATATATATATATATATATATATATATATGTATATATACATGGGTTCTCTTCAAAATTTCAAATGGCTGATAACTCAAATGTCATATGGTTGAGACCACATGATCGAATTTTCAGAAGCTCATACAGTGCGGAATAGAGATTTTCATTTCCTCACTGTAGTTCGATCGCGGAGTTGGTATATTTAAGTTGCAGGGGTGTGGGTGGTGTGGGTGGTGCAGAAACATTTTATTTTTTGTTTTATACATATATATATATATATATATATATATATATATATATATATATATATATATATATATATATGGATCTACCTTACTAGATCAACATGTTAAAACAGCGAAAACGACTTCACCGACGCCAGAAGATCGAAAATGACTTCACCGACGCCAGAAGATCGACAGTGCACAAACACGACACTGCATACACTGGACACATCATACCAACAAACAAAACAAATCCCCTATCCAAAACCCACACACACAACACAAGCACACCAAAATCCTTACAAACCAACACTAACCCATACATACACAACTATCTACAACCCTAACCCAAACCCTTACCCTAAGGTCCGTCACTATCGCACACTCACCTAACCTGCGCCCTAACCCTAACTCACTTATCCCACCCCTACCCCTACAGACCACCAACATTGCACACTTACCTTACTCGCACCCTTACCTAACCTGCGCCCTAACCCTAACTCACTTATCCCACCCCTATCCCTGCAGACCATCAACATCGCACACTTACCTTACTCGCACCCTTACCTAACCAGCGCCCTAACCCTAACTCACTTATCCCACCCCTTTCCCTACAGACCATCAACATCGCACACTTACCTTACTCGCACCCTTACCTAACCAGCGCCCTAACCCTAACTCACTTATCCCACCCCTACCCCTCCACACCGTCAACATCGCACACTTACCTTACTCGCACCCTAACATCCGTCACTACCGCATACTTACACATCCTTTCCCCATCGCAGTGTTCTCAGCGTCGGTGTCTTCCTCCATCGGTCTTCTGCCTTGTCGATCTTCTGGCATCGGTGAACTCGTTTTCGCTGTTGTGTCGATCTTCTGGCGTCGGTGAAGTCGTTTTCGCTGATTTCACATGTCGATCTACTAAGGTAGATCCATATATATATATATATATATATATATATATATATATATATATATATATATATGTGTGTGTGTGTGTGTGTGTGTGTGTGTTTACATAAATAGGAGCAATTCAAATTCAGCAATGAGAGAAGTAGCAATTAAAAATAATGTCATACAGCTGAAAGTAATACTTAAGGTTACAGTGGGATATGCTTATAATTTACATAGAGATATGGAATAAGTTATGGATGGAAGCAGAGCTTGATAGCTGCTTTTTCTAGGAAATATATTACTGTACTATTTTAGAGATATATGTTGATCGAGTTATGGCACTATTATTCAGCAATGAACAATAAAAAAACAAGCAAAACACCTTTCACTGACCTTCGGATGTAATTTTTTTTTCTGCAGAGGTGACTCCTCCTTCACTCCATGTAGGGAGACACTCTCCAAACTCCCAAACATAAATATGCCTCCTTTGAGGTCATGAAGAGAAAAGAAAACTCCACTTTTGGTGAAAGTTGTGTCGCTCATTTTTCTTTAATTGTCAACAGCTTGATGATAGTGCTGTCAGTTGAATAACAGGCACCTTGTTATGGTACTGCAGAATGGTATAATTTATGAAGCAGGACAAGGTCAGAATATGTATTGCTCCATAAGAGGATGAAATGTCTAACAGTGTCCTTTGGGAAGACTTTTACCCCTGGAAACTACCACATTAACAATATACTTCTAAAATCAGTCATCAGGGATTTAGGAATTTATTGTAGACAATAACCTGGTCTTTGACCATCATGTAGCTATTTTAGTATGGAAATAATTCTATGTTGCACAGCTTATACATAAAGGTATGACATATAGATACAAAGATGTCATTGTTCTGCTATATGCAGTGCTTTTCAGACCAATCACTGAATGCAAAAAAAAGCAAACCTTTCGTAATTCCCTGACCAGGCATACGCAGCAACATCACAAAAGGTTTCTCATCCAGAAAAAAAGAGGTCATTGTTCCCCACTACTCGTCACTCATTAGACCCATTATAGAGTACAACGCCCCTTTTGGTATGTACCTCACAAGACATCTACAACAACTGGAAAGGCTGCATAAATACCTCAGAGAGAGGATTACCAGCCTCAAACAGATGTCCTATGCAGACTGTCTCAAAAAACTCCAGCTTTACTCCGTCGCATATCGCCTACTCAGAGGTGATCTCTGCCTAACATACAAAGCTATGTCAAACCCAGAGCTGTTGGACATGCTCCACTTAAAGAAATCCCAATCCCTCCAAGCTACACGCTCTAGGGACCTAAACCTTGTCACCACAATAAGCAGAACATGCCAGAGGGATAGATTCCTGTCCCAGAGACTTCCCATACTCTGGAATAAACTACCGATCTATATCAAACAAAGCTTCTCATTAGCACTCTTCAAGAAAAATCTTAATGACCGGATGGGAAATAGGAAATTCACCCCAGGGATCACTTCTGTGGCTCTGCTCGACAGTGACACAGGAAAATAATTTTCTTGGGTGACAAAAGCCAGGGTATCTTTTTTCTGGGCTTGTATAGGCCCTAGGACCGATAGCCTAGTACCTACCTATGAACCTATGGAGTATCAATAGAGTTTCCTGACAAAAAGAGT
The DNA here is from genome assembly GCF_019279795.1 of Protopterus annectens. Classification (NCBI taxonomy): domain Eukaryota; kingdom Metazoa; phylum Chordata; order Ceratodontiformes; family Protopteridae; genus Protopterus; species Protopterus annectens. Next base: position 1,447,885,655 of record NC_056739.1, on the reverse strand, counting down.
AGATAGCCTAAACAATATGTCCTATGTGGACTGCTTCAAAGCCCTATCCCTATACTCAGCCTCCTACAGATTGCTGAGAAAACGATCTATGTGTGGCATACAAAGATTCCTCTGATCATGCTGTGAAGGATCAGTTGCATATCTGCAAAACAAATGTCATCAGAATTACCTAATGGAGGGACTTAAACCTTGTCTGCAACAGAAAGAAGACTGGTAAATGTCTAAGAGATTGCCTCTTCTTAGGAACAGGTTTCTCATTCATGTGAAGCAGAGTTCTTCCCTAACCCAATTCAAGCATAACCTGGACCACTGGATAGAGAATTAGACAACTTACCAAATTGTTAAATGTGTGAGTGTGTGTGTGTGTGTGTGTGTGTGTGTGTGTGTGTGTGTGTGTGTGTGTGTGTGTGTGTGTGTGTGTGTGTGTATGTGTGTGTTTATAGTGTAGCAAGGGTGGGGTGAAGGGAGCAATTTCCTTAGACACAGAGTGTTAGATGGGAGGCAATTGAAAGCTGTTTTCTGTACCAAAATGTTGATACAGAAAGGCACTTGAGTTCAGTTTTTTTTTCATTTTAAGAGCTTGGCTGTGGACTGGTTTCCATACTGTTAATCACATAGTAAGCCCAAGACTTTTTCTTTTTTTGCTGTTCAGTTGAACTGGAGGGTAGGTTTGGTGTTGTGGGACTGGGAGATTAACTGTAGGAAGTCAACTGATTCTCCACAATAATCCAAAAACTTTTTTTTTGCCCTTCACTTGAAGAACTAGAAGGCATATAGATTGGCTGTTGCACTGCTGGGGGGGGGGGGGGGGGCACATTCTTTATGTATCTAAAATATATTTCTCTTTATATCTGTAGATATCTATCTGTCTGTCTGCCTCAAGGGAACTTTATATTTTGATAGAAGATATTCCTTTTATGAGTTTTCTAAAAAGACAGGCAAGTTAGGTACACATTTACTGTAGAACATACCTATACAAACACTTCCATGCAAAAATCCTGAACCTGATGGATTCTGTTGCATACATGTGAGCCATACAGATGCATTGATTTATTGTGCTTTTGTTTACCTAATTTGTCTATCTGGGTTTAGGCAAAACACAAAAGAGGCCCAGGGAGAAAAGCTCCAACATATTACAAATACTTGAAAACAGATCTTCAGTAATATACATAAACAGACAATAAATAATATACATCCATAAGTATACACACATTTTCTAATTAGAGGACATTCATATGGAAGTTGTTCTTTTGGCTTTTCCCACTTAGGGGTCGCGACAGCAGAACTCCGGTCTGCTAATGATTGGCAGTAGATCTTCACGGTGTTGAGGTGTCAGCCCAATGCCCAACCTTCAACAAAGGCACGCCCATTCACACATTTCTTTCATACACCACACGACCAAGGGGAGGACATGCAGACTCCACACAGAAGGCACTCCAGCCAAGAATCAAACAGGAGAACCACTTGCTGTGAGGCATCAATGTTACCGCTGCACTGCCGCGGTAGAGGCAAGTATTATAGTATAAGTCAGATGTTAAGCATTGAACATTTGAAGAAGCGTATTAGTTGATTTGTCAGATAGATAATAGATCATGTGATTAGTTCTTAGGAATTCAAAGAAATGGACTTGTGGGAAGGAACCATATAGGCAGACTGGTTGTGGGGCATGGGATTCTGAATGAAGAGAAATGGTTTGACAATATGGCAAGCTGAAAATAGCAGCAGTATTTATTATGGAGACGTATAGGATCAAATCCACTGATTTGATAGGTGAAGTTTAAACTGTGTTTTAAATAAGTTTGCATTATGAATGGATTTCAGTGGTAGTGGGATGTGGTTTCTTAGTTTAACTACACTATTTGAATGTAGATGGTTATAGTGATTAGTGATTTTTCTCTACACTTTAACATTTGATTCCTCCTTGGAAAAGTTTCTTTCCAATCTTTCTTCTAAACCTTTTTTAACCTCTCCTGATTGATTCTTATAGTTACAAGGAAATATTTTATATGTCCTACTTTATTTTTGAACTGGTAATACATTCTATTTCAGGGTTTATATTACAACATCAAACACTTAAAATGTCGGGTGTTCTAATATCGACCCATTTTCAGCGAATGCTGAAAATATCGAAGTAACAGGAAACTGAATTCTTTCCTATGGAAAGAATTCGGTTGTCTGTTTCTGTTGCTTCGGTATTTTCAGCGCTCTGGTGGAAAGTTATGGGTCGGGTTTAGGTAAGTGTGCGATTGTGTGGATGTGTGGGATAGGGCGGGTTAGGTGAGTTAGGGTTAGGGGGTGGGTCAGGTAAATGTGCGATTGTGTGGATGTATAGGTTAGGGCGGGTTAGGTGAGTTAGGGTTAGGGTGCGGGTGAGGTGACTGTGCGATAGTGATGGACCTTAGGATTAGGGTTTGGGTTAAGGTAAGTGGATAGTTAGTGGTGTTTGTATAGTTTAGTGTAGGGTTAGGTGTTAGAGTTTAGGTGCATGTGATTGGATTGCTGTTTGTTTGGTGTGCTTGTGTTGTGTTATATGTGTTTTGGAACAGCAAATTTTTTCCCTAGGAAAACATTTGCTGTTCTGAATGTTTGATGTTTTCTTTTTTCGATTGCTCGAGTTCGATATTAGAACACTCGACATTTTAAATGTTCGGTGTTCTAATATAGACCCTCTATTTCACATATTTTGCATGTTCTGTATTCACATTTCTTTTACAATTGTAAAATGTCTAGCCTAGGGTGATTATGGATTTGTCCATTTGTGTAACAAATAAGTAAACAGAGCAAGTCAGAATGTGTTCCATTACTCTGTGCATCTAACTGCCCTGAAATGGTGGCAGCAATCTGTTTGCATATTTATTCATTACTTTTGTGCATTTATTAATTGACTAAGCTCCTTGGTACCATTTTATAGGATCAATGGGGAGTGCTGTCTGGTTAAGAGACTTCCTCAGAATCACAGACTATCCAAATGGAAACAAAAGGAATTAAAGCAAGGATGACATGATGAAACATATTAGGAGTTCATAGAAGTAAGACACTGTATTACAGTACCAGATTTGTTACCCAGTAATTTCTCTGTAGACAATACTCTGTGAATCACGTATCCTTTTCCCCTACTCAGCCTGATGCCTTTAACTTGGAAAGGATGCTTTGTCATGGAATACCAGTTGTACCTTAGGTAAATAATAACTGAAGACTGAAGATAATACACAGTATGATACTAGTGGAATGACAGTAGCAAGGTAGTATTGTATTTCAAAACCTGATTACTCAAAAACTGACTATTGGAGGTCTGCACTGTAAAATGTGTCAACAAATAATAATAATCGCTTTTCCCTTTGGAAGAAGCAGTAGCTGCCATCTCCTAAGGGACTGCATGTACAGTTCCTTACCCTAGTGCCAGCATCACTATCACCACCCACTTAACACCATTCCCCACTTATACACAGTTATGGTGCAGCTTTTAATTAGGCTACAAAAAGATAAGCTTTTGAATATTGTTTGGACCTCTGACTGATAAGGATATAACTCGTGCATTTTGAGATCAACAAAAAATGATTTAACAGTATTTTAATTATTGTGTTTGCATTGACTGCCATAAATTTAAAAATGTATGGAGAACTAAAATATCCTGCATTAATCTACTTTTAGAACTGGATTTTCAGTGAAGATAACACATGTGTCAGCTCCGAAGAAATAATTGTGATTGTTGAAGACAACATGAAATGAGTACGCACTAATTTCACAGTGAAGATTAATAATACTTATGCCTGGAAACAACAGACCTAGGTGAAGAAGGACTGGGGATTGAACATGGCTCCATCAAACCTTAGGAAAACTGTCATCTATGCTTTCTGGATAATGGAGTACAGTTGGGTATCAACACACAACTGGAGTCCTGTTGTGTTTAAGGGAAATAAATGCTTTGGTATATGAAAATATTTCACACTGCTTTATTCTGTATATGTAGCTTACACATTTAGCAGGACAATGAATTCAGCATAATAGGGCTCATGCTGCTGTTAAAAGCATTTTACTGTAATTAGATTACTGTCTCATTATCAGCACTGCATGCTATTTAATTACAACCATGACATTTTCAGTGTCCCTGAAAGTATAGTTATGTTTTCTCTTGATTTTCTTTGTGAATAAACTCTGTATAATTTTGTTTATGTGATTTGTGTTTGTAAGTGCATGCAAAGAATACAATGTATTTGTGCGTGTGTATGTATAAATGGTTTACTGTCAAAATTTTGACGGTTAGAACATCGAACCACATCTGCGAACTCCGAAGTGTATCTTCTCAAAACATTGAATGCTGATGTTCTGAACTGCAAAATCTTGCCCCCCTTTTTGACCCATGTTAGCACTTGTTTGTAGGTGTGGTGCAGTCAGAAATGTCAATGTTCAATGCTTTTTTGAGTTTCGGAAGATTTAGTGTTTTTGGGTTTCATGGAAACATTTCAGTGGTGTGCACATTTGTGTATGTGCTGTCAACTTTTTATAGTTAAACCTGTATAAATATATAAGCATGCATACACATGTACACACTCGTACACATGCTGTCTTACACACACACACATGCAGGCACATATACAGGCAATCACACTTATGCTTGTTCTTGATATATACAAGTAAGAGAAGAAATGTGTGTGTGTGTGTGTGTGTGTGTGTGTGTGTGTGTGTGTGTGTGTGTGTGTGTGTGTGTGTGTGTGTGTGTGTATACATGCATGTGCTTGTGCGTGTGTGTGTGTGTGTGTGTGTGTGTGTGTGTGTGTGTGTGTGTGTGTGTGTGTGTGTATGTGTGTGTGTGTGTGTGTGTGTGTGTGTGTGTGTGTGTGTGTGTGTGTGTGTGTGTGTGTGTGTGTATGTCTATGTCTCTGCATGTATGCGTGTTTAGGTGGAATCATATTTTTCAGTCACTGCACACTTCTTTACAAAAATAATTTGCATTGCAATAACTATGGTGTCATTCATGTAACTTTTAAAAAGTTATTATTCAAACTCAGTGACCTAGACTCTTGATTTTATCACTCTTAATAGCCTGTCTGGACAGTAGTAAAATAAAATGCAATAACAAGGTTTGAACCCAGGACTCTGTACACCATAATCAAAGTACTGAACCACTAAGCCATGACAGCTTAGAGTAAGCAGCCACTGTTAACATACATATACTTATAAATGGTAGATTAACCATTACTAAGCAGGTCTGCAGTCAGCCGAGAATTTTCAAAAATGGCCAATCACAAAAAAGTGCGGGAAATGCGGCATATTTAAGCTCCATAGGCAGGAATACTCACCATAACTAATTGTAGCTCCCATCTGCAGTTAGAATGGCTGGTGTTGGAGAGGGTACATGCTTCCGAGTGCAACGTTGGGGCATCGAGGAATCGAAATATATGGTTTGGCTCCTTGTCCACTGTCATGAGTCAAGACTCCTGCAGGGCCAGTTCCAAGGGACGGAGTACAAGACAGAGGCTTGGAACCGGTTAGCTCATGACCTCACCAGTGTCACAGGTGTTCCTCGGACTGGTGAATAGGTCCGTCACCACCATGCAGACCTGAAGAGATGAAAGCAGGACCTACTGAACCAATGGATACAGGAGGCCCATGGGATGCAGGATGCCCCACAACTGAGTAGGTAGCCATGGAATGCAGTATGTAAGAAATGATAATTGATTCTGTATAATGGATACGTATGTCTCAATATCCTTTCATTTACTTCACAGCTGCAAGTGTCCATGCTGCGAATCAGCAAACCTAAGCAGATAGGCTGCTAAGGCTGCACCACCAGGCAGGTTAGTGATTATTCTGCATGTATTGTTATATAAAATAGGTGAGAGAGCCTGAAAGAAAGTGTTGTAGCCCAATAATACAGCCATAAAATGCCCTAAATAAGTCCTCTGCATGTACTGTTATATAAAATAAGTCAGAGAACCAGAAAAAGAGTGTAGTAACCCATTAAGAAAGGTAAAAAATGTCTGGAATAATATCTCTGCAGGTACTGTCATATAAAATAAGTGAGTGAGCCTGAAAAAGAGTGTTCTAACCTATTAATAAAGGTATAATATGTCTTGAATATGTCTTCCATATGCACTGTAATATCAAATAAAAGAGATAGCCTGTGGAAAACTGTGTAATGTAATTAATGAAGGTATAAAACCTGGAGTGTGTCTATGTCACTTACTTTGAAATGTTGTTGTACCCTTGCATTATACAAATAGTACTGTTTTAATAAGAGCTGGCAACCCACAGTTGAGCAGTCCCACCTAAAGTGGTTGATGGAAGTGTTAGTAGCTGTGAAGCATATATACAGTCCTCAACAGTCAGTTACTGACTGGCATGCACAAGTAAATCTGGCACATGAGTAGCTTGCTAATTAGATCCCTAGAAATGTGAGTGTGCTACACGAAATGTAGGGTTCTGTACAAATCTAACTGAAAATGTCATGTGAACACAACTAGCCTGGTCTGCAAAGCTATGGTCTGCAAAGCTATGGAAAGAATCATTATGGAACTCATAAACAGAGACATAGGGGACCTACAGACACTTGACCCCACCCAGTTCGGCTTTGTAAAGGGCAGACCCTGCCTTTTGAACCTGGTTGACTTTTTCAAAACAGTCACTAGAGCCACTGATGAGGGCAAAGCAGTCCATACAGCATACCTGGACTTGGCTAAGGCCTTCGACACAATACCCCACTCAGGCATCATAGATAAGCTAAACAGCTTAAAAGTAAACCCTTATGTCACTAGATGGGCTGCAAACTGGCTAAAGGACAGAACCCATAAAGTTAAAATCACTGGAGCAATGTCAGACTCAAAGCCAGTCACAAGTGGTGTCCCACAGGGATCTGTCCTGGGACCCCTCTTGTTCGGCATTTATTTCTCAGATGTTAAAGCAAACATGGGAGGGCTGTGGCTGACAAAGTTCACAGATGACTGCAAACTAGGTGCCATAGTCAATACCAGCAGACACACACATCCTACAAAAAGGCCTCACTGAAACGGACAACTGGTGCCGTAGTCACGGCCTTAAACTAAATGCCAAAAAATGTATAGTCATCCCTTTTGGAAAAAACAAAGTACCCATAAATTATCACATAGACAGCAACCCACTGAGTACGGAAAAAGTAATCAGAGACCTAGGGACCCAAGTAGACAGCGACCTCTCATTTGACACCCACGTTGCCAAAGTGGTTAGAAAAACATTCCACCTTGCACACCTCATCATGAAGGGATTCACATCCAGATCCAAGGATGTCATTGTACCCCTATATTCCTCCCTCATCAGACCCATGATTGAGTACAATGCCTCATTTGGTATGTACCTCACCCGGCATTTGCAACAGCTGGAGAGACCACAAAAGTACCTCACCAAAAGGATCAAGGGTCTCCAACATATGTCTTATTCTGCCAGACTAAAGAAACTTCAGCTCCATTCAGTAGCATACCACCTGCTCAGAGGTGATCTCTGCCTGATGTACAAGGCCATGTCCAATCAGGATCTGATGGACATGCTCCACCTCAAAAATCCAAATCCATCAGGACCACGAGAGCTAAAGACTTAAACCTCGGCACAAGTATGAATAGGACATGCTGGAGGGATAGATTCATAACCCAGAGGCTTCCCATGCTTTGGAACAGGATCCCAGTTCGTATTAGGCAGAGCCCCTCACTGACTCTCTTCAAGAGAAATCTTGATGAGTGGATGGGAGATCGTAAGTTTACCCCAGGGGTCACATCTGTGTCACTGCTAGACAGGGGCACAGTAAACTAATTCTATTATATAAGGGGACCTTCATTGTGTCACTACTAGACAGAGGCACAGTATTCTAGATTTATTCTGTAAGTTTTTGAACCATTTCATGGGGTGGCAAAAGCCACATCACTATGGCTAGGCTTACAAATGCCCCAGGGCAGATAGCCTAGTACTATACTATGAAACTATGAAACTATAAACATCCAGATATATAGATAAAGAAATATAAATACAATCAATAAATATGTAGCAATAACATCTGCATCCTGGACAGTTAGTATGTCAGATATAGGTCAGGCATATAATGAACTAGCCAAACCCATTACACAACCTATTGCATGTTGCCAAGTGTAATAATACATGTAGGGGATATACACCTGCAGTCAATAGGAATGTAGTGTAGACTAAAAGTACTTATAAGATGTTAATTGAGGTTTCTTTCTACATCCTACTGTATGTGCATAAACAATGCAATTCCACAACTCAATGGGTATGTGTAATCTCAAAACATTTTTTGGGACATGTGTCCTATTGTTCTAGAAATATCTTAATTAAATAATTAATTAAATAATCTTAATATAATTCACTTTGATGCATGTGCCCTGTTCAAACGCCACAATCATGGTGGCCTGTTGCCACCAATCATCCCTGCATGCTGTTGGAATGTCCATGGTCCTTCAATATATGCATGTGTTATGCTTGCTGTTCAACTGTTGGAAACTTGGTGTGTTGGGTTAATGGGAATATTACTGCATGCTGTTACAACTAATTTGGAATGCTGTTGTTTATGTTGTAATTAAACACACCTAATCACAGAATGTATGGGAAGGCCGGTCCCAGCGGACCCACCTGTTCCTCCTCAGCTGGCGAGTGCACCTGGCACTAGCAGGTCCGGTGCCCAGCCCGGTCTTCCCTCCTCCATTGGTCCTGTGCCACCTTCGGGTGGAAGCACTGCAGGGGATGGGGCTCAACCCCCCCCATGCAAGCATGGGCGGAGAAGGGCCACCTGTCACCCTTGAAGGGTCCGGGTTGTGGTGTATAGGGAGATCCAGCATTCAGTCGCTGATCCCCTATGCCAGCTCGAGGCAAGAGTGGCACATCTCACGGGTGAGCCTGCCCGTCCTACGCAGCCCCCAGCACAGCCACCCTCGGGGCTGTGAAGGTGCAGTGGTGACTGCCCATGGGTGGGGATCTCAGTTCCACTGTTACCATCTGTGGGCTCATGGGCTTGCGATTTCCAAACATCCATCCCTGTCAGTTGTGTTCACCCACCCCATGTGTCATACACCGCCCCTGTATGCATCTTGTTTGTCTTGTTTGTTTACCTCCCCACCCTACCTCCCCAAATATACCTACTTCCTCTACCTCACTTTCCACTCTCACCTGAAAAAAAAAAGGGGCAATCTGTACCCACAAAAAAATTACGCCCCATACATAGCTGCCCATTTTGCACACATGTCCACTGGACATGTAAACTGATAATTCCAATTGGCAGTAAAACATACTTTGTTGTCCTCACCCCTCTCTCAGGGGTGGAAGGTTTCAAATTTCACTCCAAAGTTATTGCACATGCACAGCTGTTGCTGGTAAAGAAATTGGCAGCTATGGACCTTCCCTACACCCATCCTGCACATCCCGAGCTTGTTTCCTTACTGTCTTTCCCTCTTTGTGCCCCATTTTTCACCACTTTCCTATCTCCCCATTTTCTTTTCTTTCAAAGAAATTAGTGCAAGGGTTAGCGGGAGTAAGCACTATTAAGCAGTAGAAAGTGGGATTAAGCGAGTGTGCACATGTGTGTGCTTAGCTTAGTATTGCTAAGCGTTGCGCAAACCCACGCAAACCCACTTACAACTGCTTAAAAGTGCCTTAGTCACTCTATGTCAGGGCCCTTGTTCTGCTCAGCAGCAAAATAAAATACCTCTGCCAGTCTTGAACCCCAGACCATTGACACCCTAGACTGTATGAATTACCACTAAGCCACAGCAGATATACAATAACCTGGTGCTCAAATAAATATATCATGCATTACAATGACTGAATGTAAAGGAAAAATAGGAAGGCCATAACACAAAGCTTGTTCTGTGGATCTTTACCAGCAAATGTTGTGGAATGCATTACATCAGTGCGATATGAGAAGCAGCCATTCTAGCAGCAAATAATGTTACAGAGTCACTTTACAACCCCCCACACAGTATCATAGCAGGACAAACAGCGGCAATTCTGATAAGGGCAGAGGCCATACTACCTAACTGTGACTACTTTACAGGGATGTCCCTGATTGTGAAACATATTTAAGCTGTGTCCCTCTGAATCCCTCTGAAAAGTGCTGACGTCAGTCAGAAAGGTGGGGTATTACACAATGAATACTGACAATAATAACAGTAGACACTGCTTGTACTTCATAAAAGGAGTATGAATCCATATGCACTGCTTCACACAAGTCTACACTTACTGTCTCTATTATGTGTAAGGTGTACTTCACTTTTAACTACCTATCCCTGACTCCATGCAAAGATATATCTGAGTGTTTCATAGGCCTGGCAGAGGTACAAACACACAGGCATAGCAGTTATCCTGCTGTTACACACTCTGCAAATAGCTTTGGTAGGACTTCCACAAGCATAAGCTTATGTAGAAGTACAACAAAGAAATACCAAAGGATGTAGCCATGTACTGGTACTAACTGATTGTAACAATGCCATTGTACTAGTGATGAAAACACCTGTGGGTTGCACATACAAAGAATAACAGTGTAAGATTTGACTACCATCTGGATAGGTTCACAGTTGGGAACTATGCAGACAGACCACCTGCCTTGATAAACTAACAGGTACACACCAATCCTTTAAGTCCAGTAAGATAACATTCACACAATAATACATAATGCTCTCTGTATGTCAGCAACCCCCCCACACACTTTAAATACACTTGTATGTTTAGGGTCTACCAAGGATGTAGGTAGGCATACACAGTACTGGAATTGTCTAGTTGTCCTGTGAAACCTGTGCTAATGTCAACTATAAAACCACAAAGCCTGCAGAAGTGAGTACATTCATATTCACAATATAACAGTTCACAAACTATTCATGTGCCAAAAGAATACTTCTCGATAACTACGTTTGCATGGCAGTTAATTATATGAGTAGAAAAGAAACTACATAGTCACATAAATGTTGTGTAAGCATTTGTAGGGGTGAGTTAAACTCTACACTGATAGCTCTGTACTGCAAGTGGCAACAGTCAGGTCTGAGTACAACATGTACATCACTGTCTACACCTCTAGCTTCATATATAAGAAGTATACCAACCTTCTGACTTACACAAAAGTGTCCACAGCAAACAAGCATGGGCCCCACTCTGGAAATCTGAAAGGGCTATGCCTACATATGTTAGCAATTTATAGCATTTGGTTGCTATGACAGTGAGTACTGCAATTACCACACAGCAGGCTGTATGCATTTACCAAATGCTGGGCACCAATTGGTGCAGAGGGCATCACATGCACATGTGCAGATACCTATAAAAGCAGACTGTACTTGCTACCCCCACATGCAATCATTACATTGCACATGTCAGCAACTCTAGAACCCCAGGAGAGTAGTGACAAACCTGATTACTTAATAAAGAAATCTTTACTTAAGTAAATAATATATTTACTTATTTAAAACCTAAATATATTAATTAAGAAAAAAAACTTAATTAATAACCAATAATAACAACTAAGTAAAAAACGTTACTTAATAAATAAAAAAAAAACTTTGAAAAGCATACACAGACGGACCTGAAAGTGAGTAACAGGCACGTAACAGATTTGTAGTTACCGGCAAGTAGTAGATGTTTATGAATAGTACTGTGCGTACTCAGAAACATGCATATGTGGCAGCAGTAGGTATGTATGCAGTGATGCCATGCATAACTACTGCCATGGACAAAATAGTGTGTAGCTGTGTGCAGTGGGACATAACTGTGACATATGTATCTCAGCATTATATGTCGAACATCTGAACATGTTATCTATGGTCTGTACAGTACTGCATATAATGGCAGTTTGGGGGAGTAGTGCAAACACCCATATAAACTTGGATGTGACAGAGTAAGACATGCATGATAGTAACATAATTTATAGCTTATCATTGGCAACTGCTGTACCAGGCTAGTATAGTAATGTTAGCATTTGCAGCTATATATACTCCCTGTACTATTACTGTATGCACACATGTGACAGCTGTCCATATTGTCGCAAGGCCCAACAGGTCATCCATAAGGTGCACGGACTTACAACAGTGTGGACCCTGCGGTGTATGGCACACACATATGGAGAGATATTTATGTGTCTGATAAATTAGCATCTGAACATGTGCATAGAGCAAGGGACATACTGCAACTGTTTGTGAAGAGTGGACATTTATATGTTGGTGCAGGTTGTTATGTGCATTTTTATATGTAGGTTGTAGTGTGTGGCAAACAAGACAGCATACAGTGCTGGCATATGATATGTGGTGTTTAAACGCCATGGGTATAATTTGTTAGGTTTTTAGTCTTCCAGATAGGGGGTCCTGCTAAAGGTACATGGGCTGAGAATACCTTCCATGCATTCTGCACAAGACTGTGCTATATCATTACATAACTGCATCCCTTTGCATAATAGATATTCCCACCATGAAAGGTGGACTGTATATGTGCGTATATGTATATCTGTATGTACACCAATGGATGTTCATATGTACGCTCAAGCTCAATGTTGTAAACGTATTGCCATCCCTTTTGTTAAAAACCCTGTACCCATGAACTACCACATAGGTGGTAGTCTAATCAACACCGAAAGTGTGATAAGAAACTACGGGACACAGGTGGACAGTAGTGTCCCTATTGATAATGACAGTGCCACACTAGTCATGTAAACTGAGTATGGTCCACATGTCATCAGAAAAGGTGTGTCATCCATGGAAAAAGAGGTCAGTGTTCCACTGTACTCATCAGTCTTAACACCCATCATAGAGTACATTGGCCCTGTTGGTATGCACCTCAGAAGACATCCACAGCGACTGTAGATGCCAGACACATACCTCACAGAGAGTATTTCCAGACTCAAACAGATGCCCTATGCAGACTGTCTTACAAAACCACAGCTACATTGTGTCACATACCGCCTACCCAGAGGCAACCTCTGCCTATCTCTGATCAGTATTAGCAAAAAACTAAGGGCACTCATAAAATCGTCAAAGGCCAGCTTCGAGAGAAAAATTGCACAGGACACTAAAGATAATCACAAGGTTTTCTTTAGTTATGTAAGGAACCTGGGTGGGAATTCCCAGATATGCTCAGAATTAGTCCAAAATGACAAAAAATACACTGATCCCACAGAGATTGCCAACATCCTAGCTGACAGGTTCAGCACAAACTTCTCCCCTCCCACCAAAGGGCAAATATCTATCCCAGCAGAGTGCTGCCCCGACATCTCAGATGCTCAGGTGGGAGCCGCCCTCTCAAAGCAAAAACACAGCATCAATGGGACCAGTCGGTGTCCCAGGCTGCGTCCTACATGAACTCCAAGAAGAGCTAAACCCAAACATAAAACTACTGTTCAATCTCAGCCTTACTACAGGATATGTACCTAAAGAGTGGCGTACAACAACAGTGGTCCCTCTCCACAAAGGTGGTGCCTCAACGGACCCTGGAAACTATCGCCCCATAAGCCTGACTAGCTTGGTCTGCAAAGCTATGGAAAGGATCATCATGGACCTCATAAATAAAGATATTGGGGACCTACAGACACTGGATCCTACCCAGTTTGGCTTTGTTAAGGGCAGATCCTGCCTCTTAAACCTGGTTGACTTCTTTGAAACAGTCACCAAGGCCATTGTGAAGGAAGGTGGTCCACACAGCCTATCTGGACCTGCATAAAGCCTTGATACAATACCCCACTCAGGCATTATAGATAAGCTCACCAGCTTAAATATAAACCCCTATGTCACTAGATGGGTTGCAAACTGGCTCAAGGACAGAACCCACATGGTTAGAATTGCTGGAGCCATGTCAGACTCCAAACCAGTTACAAGTGGCATCCCACAAGGCTCAGTCCTGGGACCTCTCTTGTTTGGTATATATTTCTCGGAGGTACAGGCCAACACGGAAGGACTGTGGCTGACCAAGTTCGCAGATGACTGCAAACTGGGCGCCATAATCGACTCTCCAGCTGACACAAGCATCCTCCAAAAGGGCCTCATAGAAACAGACAACTGGTGCCAGAGCCATGGCCTCAAGCTAAACGCCAAAAGTGTATAGTCATCCCCTTTGGCAAAACAAAGTGCCCACAAATTACCACATAGGTGGTAATCCATTAAGTACAGAAGAAGTCATTAGGGACCTGGGGACCCAAGTTGATAGCAATCTCTCATTTGACAACCACATGGCCAAAGTGGTTAGAAAAACATTTTATATAGCCCACCTAATCATGAAGGGATTCACATCTAGATTAGGGGAGGTCATCGTGCCTCTTTACTCATCCCTCATCAGGCCCATAATCGAGTGCAATGCCCCTTTTGGGATGTACCTTACCAAACACCTGCAGCAACTGGAAAGACCCCAAAAGTACCTCACCAAGAGGATCAAAGGGCTCAAACAGATGCCATATGCTGCCCGGTTAAAGAAACTCCAGCTCTACTCAGTGGCATACCGCCTGCTCAGAGGTGTCCTGTGTCTGATGTATAAGGCCATGTCCAACCCGGAATTAAGGGACATGCTGCACCTCAAAAAATCCAAATCCCATCAAGCTACACGCTTGAGAGACTTGAACCTCAGAACTGAAATAAATAGGACATGCTGGAGGGACAGATTCATAACCCAGAGGCTCCCTTCACTATGGAATAAAATCCCAGTCCAGGTTAGGCAGAGTCCCTCATTGACTCTCTTCAAGAGGAATCTTGATGAGTGGATGGGAGATCATAGGTTTACCCCGGGTATCACTTCTGTGTCACTGTTAGACAGAGGCACAGTATACTAACCTCGAAAAAGGGCATAGCAAAATTAATTTAAAATGGGTGGCGAAAGCCAAACATACTCTGGCTAGGCTTATAAATGCCCTAGGGCAGATAGCCTAGTATGAACCTATGAACCTATGAACCTATGAACATACAAAGCTATGCCAAACCCACAGGTGTTGGACATGCTCCATATAAACAGATTAAACTCCATACAAGCTACACACTGTACTGATCTAAACCCTGTAACGTCAAAAAGCAGAACATGCTGGAGTGGTACATTATCATCTCAGACACATACCATACTCTGGAACTAACCACCTATCAATAGCAAATGAAGGTCCTCATTAGCAGTTGTCATGAATAATCATGATGAGTGGATGTGAGATAGGAAACACAACCCGGGAATCATCGCTGTGGCTCTGCATGACAGGGGCACATGAACCTACATTACATGGGTGTTGAAAGGCAGGGTACCATATGGCTAGGCTTCCATAGGCCCTACGGATAATAGCCTATTAGCTACCTAGGACCCGATACATACACACATGTGCTTGTTGCATTACTTGCTATGTGAGGTTGACTGGGTGTGATGGTGAATGTGCAGGCGAATGTGTCAAAGTTGTGTATATATGTGATAGCCTAATGGGAAACTGTGTATATCATGGTATGTAGTGTAGTAGCTCTAATCCCAGCAAAAGATATGCGTGCTATTGCTAGGCAGGAAAATCAGTAAGGCAGACAGTGTGACGTATTCCCATGGTGTTGACCGGAGTGTGCCATTGTAGGCTTAAGCAGTACATGTATGCTTATTGATTGTTAACACTAGTGAATACAAATCCTGTATGAACAGTAGTATTACCTGAAGCTGTAAGCCTAAACAGCACAGTATGGTTTATATCCACATTGCTTGGAAACACTGTTTTGTTTGTTACCTGTAGTCCTCACACATTACATACCCCAGGCATGAGGTTTTGTAGGTGCTGACACACAGTACTGTATGTTACACAGGTAAAACTAATCTGGTTTACCATACCTTTGTGTCTTATAGGTATGTCTGATGTGTGTGTGGGTATGCCTGTAACATGGCCTTGGTGGTATGTGTGTCACAGGATATATGTGCATATCTAGCAACATGTATAGTGTAGTTCAGCAGTATGCTACCTATAGTGTTGAATGTGTACATTTGTTACTGAGGGGGTTTGCTATCAACAAGTAGCATGGTGTACTGGTAGTACATTAGCTGTACTTTGCATTCATTTCAATGGATGACAAATGTCTGCATGCATTAGCTTCATATACACCCCCTGTGGCTAGGTGGTGTATTGTGTCACATACAGTGTGCCATGTACTGTTGTATCGTCTTACATACTGGTTTCACTTTGTTGCTGTGCAGAACATGGTTTGGTATATAGTATGTGTCAGGCACTGTCAGGCAGTTGTGGGCTGAGCAGTCCTATGTGGTATTAAAGGTGTGTATCTACTGACAGCCAATAGGTTGCTATATATGGCATTTCATTGATGTCTGTACTTTAGCATGTTAAGTGTGCCACATGACTTGCTCACAATTACTGTTTTACTGTCTTCCAGGAATATGTCTCACAACAGGAAACCTGCCTATTCCCCTGAGGAGGAGGAGGAGGTAATCTTTGATGCCCTGATACATCATTACAACCTGCTGTTTTCCAGATCCAGCCAGGACCAGCATGGACGCACTGCACTGTGGCAGGATGTTGTCCGTCGGGTGAATGATGTAGGCATGCATAACCGGACTTATGAGCAGGTATGCCATCACTGCAGTGATTTAATCAGACATGTCCAGCAGCATGCCACCGATGTCCACAGACAACAGCTTGCCACATGTGGTGGTGCATCAACACATCTCCCCCTCACCAGAGTGGAAGAGCTGCTCCTCAGCGTGGTGGCTCCTGGCCAACCAGTACAACAGACATGTGTCATTATGGAGGCTGGAGTCACCCAGCATGTAGATACAGAGCGTGCAGGTAACATGGCATATCTGTAGACTACTGTTAGATCAATTGCTAGAACATGCATTTATCAGATGTGTACTGTGTATTCAGAAGATGTGGAGCCTGGTGTCATGCAATACTGATAATTTGGAACATCATTTGTATGCCTGTGACTGTCACCTCTTGTACTACTGTGAAATTGCAAACACACAGCAGCAATGCCATAGTTGTTGACACTGACAAACTGTCTCATATCCTTGTAGATCCCTCTGGTGTGATAGCAAGACAGCACACCCATGCTGGTGAGTGTTCTACATTTAATATAGCATATAACATGTGCATGTCATAGGAGACTTGTAGGCCATATACACATGTAAAACACCAACACATAATGCATGCTCTGCATGTTCTCTGTGGGACTATGCACATCCCAGTAACATGAGTATCTGCCTCAAACACATGCAATACACAGAGCATCCCAACCAGTTGTGGTACACTGTAGTGGACATTGTATAGGCAGAGTCAATACACATGCACACAACATACACCACTTTGTCATATGCAGTAAGTGTTAATATGATACACATGGTGTATGTAGACACCTGCTGTAAGGTCATACTCCAGTATCCCAAATGTCATCAACACAGCACACATACTATATCTGAGGGGTAGAGGCCTATCATGGGGTGGTGTGACACGCTTCAACACACAACACATTCATGTTAGGCAATGCTCCCTATTGAACACCTTACATACCCATGTAACAACTGGCTGTGAAATGGTTAATGTAGCCAAAGTGGTGCAAGTCAGGTACAGCAAGATAGTTGCCAGTGTGACATACATTAGTGGCCTTGAGTGACCACATGATGCTGCCTGATGATGGCTCATGGTACTACACTACATTCAGTTAAAGTAACTACAGTACTACACATAGCATTCATTGCTATACACCTGACAGTTGTGTGCATTCGGCCATGGTATGTATACCTATGAGTGATGGTGTACAGGACACTGGAAAGCATTTCAGACTTGCACAGCAATGTTGTGTCCATGTACACATTGTGTTCCAAGGTGAGGCCAATCATTGAACAACACACATGCATCAACGACATGTATACTGATATCAACAAGGACTCTCCACACTCGCACTGCATGCTGTTGAGCAACACACATCCTGCATGATGACATGTGTGATAGGACTCTTTGGCTTGTGATACTGTACTGCACCATCAACCACTAATGAATATGTTCCGTATTGCTGTTGGTGTGTGTGTGTGTGTGTGTGTGTGTGTGTGTGTGTGTGTGTGTGTGTGTGTGTGTGTGTGTGTCAACTTCACTGAGTAGTGTATGTGTGCATGTATGCATGTGTGCATGTGTTCATGTGTGCATGTGTGCATGTGTGCATGTATTCATGTGTTCATGTGTGCATGTGTGCATATTTGCATGTGTTCTTGTGTTCATGTGTTCATGTGTTCATGTGTGCATGTGTACATGTGTACATGTGTTCATGTGTGCTAACATCCTGTACAGATTGTGAAGTGTGTTTCCTGTCTTCCTCTCACAGGTGCTGAGGTATTGGATGAGTGCAGCAGGGAACCTGAGGTCACTGCCACAAATAGTGGACATGATGACACATGTGTAGTGGCACAGGCAGGTTTGTCAGGGTCTGTTGTTGGTCCGCCAATCATCAGTACACAGCTGTCCCCCCATCTATGCGCACATTCATACTGCCGATACATCCCTCAACACCAATGGCCTTAGCGGAGGAACAGCATACAGTAGGCATTGACCAGGATAGTGTGGTATCTATGGCACATGCAACCCCACACAGCAGCCATACGCAGACACCTGGAATGGTACCACATAGGCATATGTCCAGGGGTTCTCGTGGGAGCACTGCTGGTCGTAATGCCTCTGGCAGATGTGCCCACACAGGTCTCACAACCTCAGCTATATTCCAGTCTGTAATGCAGGCACAGGCACGTATGGAACGGTACACCAGGCAGGGACTAAGGGCAAAGAGGGCTCACAACAATGCTATCAATTACATTATCCGTGACCTTACCGGTGCCATCCGTAATTACACTGAGGTCATTGATAGACGTTGGGGGGAGACACTAGATGTCCTCTGCAATGTAATGTCCATGTGCCAGGACAGTGCAGGATGGCTGAGACATCGACATGGATGTATGCCAGCAACATCATCAGCTGGCACTCGTAGCGGACGACACACAAGTCCCAGCCACTTCCGTAGTGGCAGTACCAGCCCCAGCAATGTTGGGGCTGGGCTGTCATTAGACCATCCTAGACAACCACGTGCACATGGCTCTGGCCAGTCCCAGCAGGGACATGGGTCCAGTCGACATCCCTCTGCCTCTGACGATAGTACCCAGTCTGGCTTGATACCCGATACTGTCCGTGGCACCCCTGGCAGGCACAGGTACTATGTCCATGGCCAGAGACAGTGATCTGTACAGCCTGGCAGGTACAGTCTGTGGCTGTCCCACAATCTTCCGTATGTGGCAGCCACAAGGTGGAACGGTATGCATGCAGACACACATACATAAACCAAACACCTAGGGCTAACACATACACACACACATTACACCAACATTGACCCATACTGTTCTGTTGTCCGTCACACACACACATACATGTAGATTGGATGGGTCATTGTCGGGCTCTGGCAAACCAATAACACACCCTGTGCATATGATGAAACTGTGCCACCTCCTGTCATCTGTGACAATGATGCAGGAACAGGCTTACATGGTGCTGATTCACAGGGTGACCTAATAGCAGTGTAGCAATGTTAGCATGTTGTCAACAGCAAAGTGTACTGATATCCTTGTAGGTATATCTGATCAGGCATGATGCATTAAAGCTATGATTATCAATGTCGTTCTGTTTACACCAGTGTTAATTCCAAGATTGTATTGTCCACCCATGTGCCACTTGGCTGATGTGTGCTGTACTGGCTGCATGTGTTGGTGAGTGGATGGTACGTGTGTGATGTGTGCGGTACAGATTTGCAGGTGTACATTTGTGAACATGGTGGAGGTGCACCGCCTGCATGTATGTGCATAGTAGACACATGGGAAGGGTGACATGCCCTGTATTACACAGTGTTAACACTTCATATTTCCTATTGGTGGCCAGTATGCATTTTACTACACATATGTTATGACTTGGGTACACATGTCTGTATGACATGGTTTGACACTATGCTGTGGGTGATGCTGTTTATATCAGTCATTGTTTTGCATTCTGGTAGTATACATAAACTCAACAGCCTGATTTTACCCAATCGTTAGATGATGTCTTGACAACTGGCAAACAGATGTAGGATACACAGTAGCATTTGAGTCCTTCCAGTACTATACTATACCAGTAACCAGTGGTATTGCCCACCACCCATTCCTGGGACCACTCCTGTTTGGCATGTAGCTGTCCCAGGTACAAGCAAACACACTAGGGATATGTCCGTCCAGATCTGGTAATGCATACAGTGGCCTACAATGCATTCTCCAGATGAGACACTTATCCTCCACAAGGGTATCATACAGACAGATACCTGTTGACCAACCCATGCTGTAAAGCTATAAGCCAACTATAGCATAGTCATCCACATTTACTACACATAGTATCCTGACAGTACCACATCGTTAGTAGCCCACAACATGTAGCAGGGGTACCGATGTGTACATACAGCCACATGTTATGTCATCTGTCCTTTCGTATTCACATTTCCAAACGTATGCTGATGTCCCTCAGTGCATCACATAAGCATGAAGGGGTCTGTATGCATATCCACGGAGGTGTTGTATACCTGTAATGAATGGCCATTACTGACAGACTGTGTTGTGTTTGAACATTTCTGACATATACCCCAGGCATGAACCCTCACTCACACTATTCTATAGAAACTGTCATGGGTGTGTGTGACACAGATGACCTAGGCCACAGATCACTACAGTGGCTGGCCTTGCCACATTCATACATATGTGACCTAAGGTCTGAGAAGCAGCAGCACAGACTGTCAATGGTAACAGATGTATTCGTGTAGAAAGCAGGCTTCACACCTATGAACTAATTGAGGTCACATGTACATATATGTATTTGCCACACAGATAACAAGTGAGGTCACATGTACATATATGTATGTGCCACACAGATACCTGAAGTGTGCAATGCACACACTGTTGTTTTACTGATATGTCATACAGTTGTAAAAGCAAAACCCACAACACATTGACCAACAGTGTCACACACATGGACTCAGCAATTGCAGGATTCAAACCCCTACCTAACTATGTTATGATACTAGAGAGATCCGCATTAACACGATGCACTATATGCTTTACTGGAAGTTTTCATTTCCACTGCTGTATTTCTGGATACTGACATCATCAGACTTGCCAAAGAGGAGCTTACCTCTTTGAATGTGTTTTCCCAGGGTCCAAAAGGGGCACTCCTCTCAAAGGAAATCATACACACACAAAACCTGAACAATTGCAGGATTCAAACCCCTACCTAACAATGTTATAATACTACAGAAATACACATTAACACGACGCACGATATGCTTTACTGGGAGCTTTTATCTCCATTGCTGTATTTGTGAGATACTGACATCATCAGACTTGCCAAAGAAGAATCTACCTCTTTTAATGTGTTTTCCTAGTCTCCAAAAAGGGCACTCCTTTCAGGGGAAATCACACACACACACACACTGAGCAACTGCAGGATTCAAACCCCTACCTAATTATGTTATGCTACTACAGAGATATGCATTAACACAGCGCACTATATGCTTTACTGGGTGTTTTCTTTTCTCCTGTTATATTTGTAGGATGCTGACATCATCACACTGGACATGGTAATGTGTGTGCACTTTGTTTTATGCAATTCCAGGAATTAACCATGTGGGTCAGCAGGTGTTAACAGCTTGAACAGGACTCCACAATTCTTAGCTTGTGTGATCTCTCTGTGGACAAATTGCCATTCCTTCATATGACAATACATATTTATGCATGGGTTGTTGATTTTGTGGATACAACATGTGTCTGTGATGTTGATAAAGGGCTATTCAGAGTCTATGTGGGACATGTGTAGCTCCCTTCAGTGATGTGTGTCCTGGGTGGCTGCCAGTCTAGCAGGTTTGGGAACCATGATCTGCCCATGATCATACCACAGTTGGGAGGGCTGTGTGTTTGTCGGCTTCCTATAGCTCTGTTTATGACTTCATTCATGATGGACTCAATGGCCTTGCAGATCAGACGTCATAGGCTTATAGGTCTATAGTTCCCATGGTCTGTTGTGCACCAACACTTGTGGGGTTTGCCATATGTTGCTGTAACACATTCAACAATTTCAGATCCTGTAGAGAGAGTGAGGCTCAACAGACTGTTCAGGTGCAGGGTCTGTTTGTTCTGTAGTTCACTTATGACACATATAGGGAAACAATGTCATCCAATTGATGCCATGTTTTCGGCTTTGGAAGGAGCTGTTTACTACATGTGATATCTCCTGGTATGATGATAGGGACATTTGTCAGTGGGAGGTGGGTATGTATGTATAGGCCTGTCTGACAGGATGTCGGCATTGTCAGTCAGGTACAGTTGGCCCTGACTCAGGACGTATATGAGTGTACATTGCTGTGTATGACATAGCTGATGGAAGTGTCATGGTTCTGTCTGGACTCCTTCTCAGATAATCTTTCCAAAACACCAACAAACCTGAGCACTAAACCCCTGTTATACTCTTTTATACACTTAACACCCTACTGATCCCTTTTAATCAGTCAACAGAGAGTATATCATCATAATATCCTGGCATGTCCAATGGTTGGTTTTGTGTGTACTCTCCAGTCCAGCTGGTGAATATGGGACTTTTGAGGCAATGTTACAACTGCCTTATGTACACAGACAACCCTCACCTCCTCCCAACAAACTCAGATATATGTGAGAGATGCAACTATATAGACAAACAGGAGGCTGAGCTCTCTCACCCCTTGACCGGCACAGTCTATCAGGTGGTGAAGGTAACCACACACACCACAAATCCAGTCTAACGTAGACCTATAGCAACAGCAAACAAAATACATGACCACACAAATACATACTCGAAGGCTCTAAATAATATATAAGCAGCAGACACCTCCTAAGCAGACACCCAAACAACTGCTACCCCACAACAATACCCGCATATCACATGGTTCACAAAGTCAGTGTGCCACACAGTCACTGCCCTTAGGGCTAGACAACACACCTACTACACTTGTAATAGGTGACTCTATTGTCAGACACAGTGATGTCACACTCACCAGGCTGAACAAGGAGAAGGACACTTTGAGTTGTCTGTTGGGTGGCAGGTTCCGCCGCATTACACATGCACTCAGGTCACTCCAAAGCAAGTACAAATATGGCTCCATCATTATCCATGCTGGTGTGAATGACCTCAGACGTTCCTCCCTGGACTACATGACAAGAGACATAGAGGAGCTCTCTGATCATGTAACCCAGTCCAGTATGACCCTGACCTTGTGTAGCATCTTACCCTCACCAAGAATGATGGCACAGTATATAGACAAGCTGATCAATTGTAACAGCTGGCTAACATATTGGTGTCTTTCAAAGGGGATCCAGTGTCTGTCAGCCTGGGATGACATGCTCGACATGCCACGTAGCTTCGCTTTGGACAGCTTGCACCTATCACCCCTGGACTTTCGAATACTGGCTAAGGCTGTTGCCACCCCCACAGTGCCTTTTATGGGCAAGGCTCAAAAGACAAACCCACCTCCATAGACAATACAAGGTAAAAAACACTATGAGTAATGCTGCTCAACACCTGATGTCTAGACCTCAGAATGCATGCACTCAAGACTCTCCTCAGTATGGGGAATGTTGATATCTGTGCAGTAACAGACACCTGGTTCAGGCTCCCAAAAGCACACCAGCACTACCAGGTTATACTTCATACCATGCTTTTCGGCCACAAGACTCGGACCGACCAACAAATTTAGGGGAAGTATCCATATACATCACAGATACACACACCTCCAGGTTAGTAGCACTGCAGGAAGCATCAGAGACCATACATGTGCAACTAACAGTGGGCAAAACTGCCTTTCAGTTTGTAGCCTGCTACAGACCACCCTCCCAAACTCAGGAACCCCACTCAGCTTTCCTGGGAACACTGGAGAATATGACAGTCTCTACAGCCACCATTATATGGGGTGACTTCAACTACCGAAACATTGACTGGGAATACTACTCAAGCCCCAACACCCTCGCCCAACGGTTGCTAGGATTTCTAAACCCAAATGCTATGTCACAACTGATCACCACACCCACAAGAGGGGAAAATATATTGGACCTGATCATCACCAACATGGGGACTCCATGTTCCACACCAGAAGTATGCCCCTCATTGGTAAGGTCAGACCATACATTTATCTCAATGGACATCCATATCCCATCCCCACCCCCATCCTAGGTTCTCTCAGTGAAGAACTTACTAAAAGCAAATGTCACACTTCTCAAAACCGAGGTGGTATCCTTCAAAGACCCTGGGACAGATGTGAATACGGCTCAGACCGCTGAATCATTTACAAACACATTCTACTGACACCTACTGAAATGCATGGATCATGCTATCCCAAATAAAAACAAGACTCACTCCTCCAAAGTAGGGGACCTGTCTGGTGGACCCCGGCCATAAATAAGCTATACAACAAAAGGAGGGGGGGCTACTACATGATAGAGCACAATCCCAAAAAGGAAGGCATCTCTGATCAGTACTAGCAAGAAGCTATGTTCACTCATGAATTCATCTAAGTCCCGCTTCAAAAGGTAAATTGCACTAGACACTAAGGACAATTACAAGGCCTTCTTTAGTTATGTCATGAACCTGGGTGCCAACTCCCAGATATGCTGTGAGTTACTGCAAAATGACAATACATACACTGAACCCACAGACATTGCCAACATCCTGGCAAACAGGTTCAGTGCAAATGTCACCCCCCATCCCCCCTAATGAGCAGATGTCCATCCCAACAGAGTGTAGCCTCCCTGACATCACAGATGATCAGGTGAGTGCTGCCCTCTCCAAAGCAGACAACACAGCATCAATGGGACTGGACGGTGTCCCGGCCTGCATATTACACAAGCTTCATGAACGTAACCCTCACATGAAGTCACCGTTCAATATCAGATTTACTACAGGATATGTACCCAAGGAATGGCGTACAGCAACAGTGGTCCCGCTGCACAAAGGTGGTGCCACAACAGACCCCGGACACTATCGCCCTATAAGCCTATCTAGCCTGGTCTGCAAAGCTATGGAGCATATCATCATGGAACTCATACACACAGACATCGGGAACCTACAGACACTGGATCCTACACAATTTGGCTTTGTTGTGGGCAGATCTTGCCTCTTGAACATGGTTGACTTCTTTAAACAGTTACCAGGTCCATAGATGTAGGGAAGGTAGTCCACACAGCCTACCTGGACCTCACAAAAACCTTCAAAACAATACCCCACTCGGGCATCATACATAAGCTCACCAGCTTAGATATCGACACATATGTCACAAGATGGATTGTTAACTGGATCAGGGATAGCACCCACATGGTAAGTATTGCTGGTGCCATGTCTGACTCTATACCAGTTACACGTGGCGTACCACAAGGCTCAGTCCTGGGACCTCTCTTGCTCAGTATTTCTTTCTCTGATGTACAGGCTAACACAGGAGGAATATGGCTGACCATGTTTGCAGATGACTGCAAACTGGGTGCCATATTTGACTCTCCAGCTGGCACAAGCATCCTCCAAAAGGGTCTCACAGAGATGGATAACTGGTGCCAGAGCCATGGACTACAGCTAACTGCCATTAAATGCATAGTCATCCCCTTTGGGAATAACAAAGTGCCCACACATTACCACATAGGTGTTAATACATTAAGTACGGTAGAAGTTGTTAGGGATTTGAGGACACGCGTAGTTAGTAATCTTGCCTTTAACAATCACATTGGCAAAGTGGTTAGACAGTCCTTCTATATAGCCCACCTTATCCCAAAAGGTTTCACATCTAGATCAAGTAAAGTCATTGTGCCCCTATACTCATCAGGCTCATGATTGGATACAATTCCCCATTTGGGATGTACCTTACCCGACACCTGCAGCAACTGTAATGGCCACAAAAGTACCTCACCAAGTGGATCTGGGGACTTACACAGAAGCCCTGTGCAGTTCGGCTAAAGGAACTCCAGCTCTACTCAGTCCCTTACTGCCTACTCGGATGCAATCTGTGCCTGTTGTTTACAGCCATGTCCAACACAGTATTAATGGACATGCTCCACCTCAGGATATCCGGATCCCTTAAAGCTACATGCTCCAGGGACTTACACCTCAGCATAGAGATATTAATAGGACATGCTGGAGGGACACATTCATATCTCAGAGGCTCCCCTTACTCTGGAATGGGATCCCAGTCCCGCATAGGCAGAGACCCCCACTGACCCCCTACAGGAGACATCTTGACGAGTGGATGAGTGATCGTATGTTTACCCCTGGGATCTCTTCTGGGTCCCTGCTAGACAGAGGCACAATAAACTAAATGTAAAAGGCATATCTTCTGTGACCTACTATTCACAGACACAGTCTACTAATCTAACAGGGCTGCAAAAGCCAAACACACTCTGGCTAGGCTTATAAATGTCTTAGGGTAGATAGCCTAGTATCAACCTATGCACCTATGGTAATGTTCGGGATGCACATTGTTTATTGATGATACTGATTGCAGGTTTTTTATCTTCTTTGCTTTCCCACTTTCTACGAACAAACTAAGTATCTGCAGATCATATTTTATTATGACAGGGTTCCAATATATTATATATGTGTCTGTTGTCATATAACTGTGTGCACAAGGCGGATTGGTGAATAGTGAGAGGTTCCTGGATTAACACATGCAACTGCCGGATATGTGTGTCCCACTGCTGTACTCAGACATGGCCTAAGTGTGTGAGCATGCCCATTCTGTCCTTTCAGTGTTTTGTTGCCTGACATTTGTCTCATTTATTCAAGTGTGTAGGCATGCCCAGTGTGACCTTTGTTGCTGTCTGAAGTCCACTACATTTGTTGATGTGTGTGAACATGACCAATATTAATATTTATACTATATGTGTGTTGAAAATCAGTTTCTATTCTTACTGCAAGGCTCACATTTGTGTCATAATTTAACAGGGATTATGCTGTGCCTGTAGGGTTGGATGAGATACTTTGCATAGACTTATCAACATTTCTACATATAGGCTGACCAGTACAATACTGTCATGGTTTAGTGGTTCAGTACTATGACTATAGTGCACAGTGTCCTGGGTTCGAGACCTGTCACTGCTTTATATTTTCATACTGAGCAGACCAGACTGCTAAAGGGCCAGTAGAGCAAATATGAGCATGTTGGCTTTTGTTCAGCTATACCCATCGTAGACCAAGCTTGTCCAACATTGCTGAACGTTGCCCAATATTGCTCAACATTGACCACAGTTGTGCTAGTGTTAGTGTGTGCAATTGCTTTACATATACTAAATGGTGATGAAAGCTGTTTAGCACTGCTTTATATTGCTTAACACATGGCAATCATGCCTCAGGTGGTGCTGCAGGGCTGTCTATGTCAGATGCACATACTGCACTCCCTATATATGTTTGGAAACAGGTAGTGTCAAGTTAGGCATCCCTTTTACTGGGGCAGGCTCATGTTGTTCCTCCGAGTCACGCTCTGCCTGTGATGGCCTTGGCAATGGTGGGGGGCTGTTTGGCCTGGGCCTATGCTGCTCCTGCTGCAGCTGTTTTTGCAGGATCATATTATGTAGCATAGCACATACCATGACAATTTGGGTACATGTAGTTGGTGAATACTGCAAGGCTCCACCAGATGTGTCCAGGCACTGGAACCATGACTTGAGCAGGCCAAACACACGCTCGATTACATTTCGTGTTTGTGTGTGTGCCTCATTATGGCATTCCTGTTCAGGTGTGTGGGCGTTTCTGATAGGTGTCATCAGCCATGGCTCCAGTGCATAGCCAGCATCCCCCACTAAGTGACCATGAGGGATGTCCCCATTGGCAAATGTCTGGTACAGCTTTGTCAGATGCCAGATATGGGAATCATGGTAGCTTCCAGGGCAGCCAGTGCACACATTCAGTATTATGCCCTGGGCATCACACATGACCTGGCAGTTGATGGATGGGAAGCCCTTGCGGTTGAAGTAGACCCTACCCCGCTCCCTTTGCATCGACCTATCAACATTTCTTCATACAGGCTGACCAGTGCAATACTGTCATGGTTTAGTGGTTCAGTACTATGACTGTAATGCACAGTATTCTGGGTTCGAGGCCTGACATTGCTTTATATTTTCATACTGAGCAGATCAGACTGCTTAAGGGCCAGTAGAGCAAATATGAGCAGGTTGGCTTTTGTTCAGCTATGCCCAATGTAGACCAAGCTTGTCCAACATTGCTCAACATTAACCAACATTGCTGAACGTTGCCCAATATTGCTCAACATTGACCACAGTTGTGCTAGTGTTAGTGTGTGCAATTGCTTTACATATACTAAATGGTGGTGAAAGCTGTTTAGCACTGCTTTATATTGCTTAACACATGGCAATCATGCCTCAGGTGGTGCTGCAGGGTTGCCTATGTCGGATGCACATACTGCACTCCCTATACATGTTTGGAAACAGGTAGTGTCAAGTTAGGCATCCCTTTTACTATATGTGTGAGTCAGAGAGAGGTATCATTTCCAGGGTTCCTACTGAGCCAGTGTATGTGCTATGCGTTGCATCTTTGCCAAGGCCAAAGCATACTGGGCATGCCTCCTTCTGCCTACTGGGGCAGGCTCAGGTTGTTCCTCCTCCAAGTCACGCTCTGCCTGTGATGGCCTTGGCAATGTTGGGGGGCTGTTTGGCCTGGGCCTATGCTGCTCCTGCTGCAGCTGTTTTTGCAGGATCATATTATGTAGCATAGCACATACCATGACAATTTGGGTACATGTAGTTGGTGAATACTGCAAGGCTCCACCAGATGTGTCCAGGCACATGAACCGTGACTTGAGCAGGCCAAACATACGCTCGATTACATTTCGTGTTTGTGCGTGTGCCTCATTATGGCATTCCTGTTCAGGTGTGTGGGCATTTCTGATGGGTGTCATCAGCCATGGCACCAGTGCATAGCCAGCATCCCCCACTAAGTGACCATGAGGGATGTCCCCATTGGCAAATGTCTGGTACAGCTGTGTCAGATGCCAGATATGGGAATCATGATAGCTTCCAGGGCAGCCAGCACACACATTCAGTATTATGCCCTGGGCATCACACATGACCTGGCAGTTGATGGATGGGAAGCCCTTGTGGTTGAATTAGACCCTACCCCACTCGCTGGCTGGTGCTTTGATGCGTATGTGCGTGCAGTCTATTGCACCCACTACCTCCGGGTATTCCGCTATTTGCTGGAAGAGATGCATATGGCTGGCCAATACCTCACGGGAATTGGGGAAATATACATGATCACTGACATGTGCTGACATGGCATCCAGGAACTGGTGCAGTACCCTGGATGCTGATGCCTGTGATATCCCCATCATATCACCAGTTGGTCTCTGGAAGGTACCTGTTGCTAATATTCTTAGGCCAACACATACCTTGGTTTCCACTGGGATGGGTTCCCCTCTGTTGGTTCTGTGTGTGAGGCGTGGCCTGCACAGCTCAACAATTTGCTGCAAGAGGTCTCTGTCCACTCTATTGTGCTCCACTATCTCCAGCTCATGTAGCCCCCTGATAGGATACCCTGGGCCTGTACACAATTCTCTGTCTCCTCACTGTGGGTTCTCCAGCAGCATTCACATTGTCACCACCCTGAGCATGTTGCATATGCTGCCTTATAACAGCAATGGCAGCCCCTGACATTTCTTTGTCTCAATAAAGCTTTTTCAGTTTTCACTTCTATTAGCTTACTGCAGCGTTGCAGTGTCTCTTGAGAGAAACATAGTGGAATGTTGTTTGCAGAGGTTTAAGTGCTGGGCTGGGCTAGTGTACTGCCTGTGTAATTGCCTGATTTTGATTGTTTTCACCTGCTAGCTCTGCTTGTACTCCCTGGTTAACGTCCTACTATTTGCGGTGCTTCCTTTTTCCTTTCTGTTTCCTCAGGGGGGCAGCACCACCCACACAAGCGCAAACACACGCACACCAGCTCACATGGACGCACACATGCTTACACGGACTACAACTTGCTTACTCTTGCTAAAATGCACGCAAACCAGCGGCAAATGCACTTACACAACTTTAAACAGCCTTAGACATGCTTACTCTGGCTTAAAAGCTTGCACACAGGCATACACGCATGCACACAGTGTTACTCGGATGTACAGGTGCGCACCCGCGCGCATACATGTTGCAGGCACTTCAACAAGAAACTTTAGTGCTATCCACGGCATACAACTTCAATTTCTTGCCTTTAGCTAGGCTACCTGTTGACACACCTCTTTCAGTGATGTGTAACTGACAGCAGACACATGCCTCTCTACTCCAATGAGCTTCACGTCTTTCATACATACCCCCCTCATGATGTCACCTATCTTCTACTCTGTTACTCCCCTTATCCTACTACTACACTCCACTGACTGTGCTCATTTGCTATGTAAACTTGGGATTCACTAACCTAACCCTCATTTGCATAGGATTGCCTGCTAATGCTTGGTTACATCTCTTAGACTGAGCTTCCCCCCCTTAGCAACCTCTACTCGGTAACCATGTTGTCTTCAGCCTGCCATTCCCTTGCATTGTAAATTAAGAATTACAATAAAATCCACATTTGTGGATTTTAATTATTGGTTTTCTGCTTTTTAGAGCGCAGCGCATTTGTGCGGTGCTGCGCTATGCTTAAACACTGGAGATCGGGATAAAAAAATATATTTTATTTTTATTTTGCATCGGTGAACTTTGACATTGGCTGTATTTTTGGCCATTGGCATGCTTCCTCAACTGGATGCATCCTTTTTTTGGAGCTGTCACAGCTCTGTTTTGCTATTTGCAGAACTGTACTCAGTTGTCAATGGAGTACATTTCTACAAATAACACTACTCTTACTCGGACAGGTTCGGTTTTCCTGGATCGCAAATTTACCTCATTGGCATAGCTTTCGCCTGCAATTGAGGTGATTTGCATATCCAAGCCCTGTCCGTGTAAGACTCGTTTTAGGAGCTCTGTTGCACGCCCCTACTGGCTGTTCCTGGATCGCTCGGCAGACATGTTGGCTGCATGGAGTCTTACTCTACTCTTAGACTTCGTGCAAGCCTTCGTGAATCCGGCCCATTGTATCTGTTGCTACACTGAAACTGAAAGATAACATCTTTTTTATGGCCTGGCCATAAAGTAATTTAATTTCAGCAATTTTTTTCTGAAATCTTGCAAGTTAATCTTCTGTATTCCCGTTTTCCCTGTTAAAATATACACATTTAAACAGTTACAATAGTGTATGCACATTTCTGTTCTATTCCAGTAGGTCATGCTGTGGTTACATTTTAAGCACTTTGCAAAAACCTTTTCAACACACACTTCTGTACCAACAGTTTGATATACACCTGACATACAGTTCTAATACATTTGTAACACAAGTAACTTATATGAATAATGTTAATATTCACAAATGCCATATGATTATTTACAAAATTTTAGATAGCTGGTCTGGCAGTATCTCCTTTTGTTACACTTCTGTATGTATCATGATAATATTCACAGATGACATATAATTATTTACATAATTCCAGTTAGCTGTGCTGGCAGTGCCTCCTTTGTCACATTTCTTATGTCCTCAAAGACACAAGCTAGTTTTTCAGGTGACACTTGAGAAACGTTGCTTGAGGGGGATGAGTCTATCTTGGAATACCTTACCCCATTCTCTGTCTTGAGATTCCAGCTGCCTTGGCATTGCTGACCCCAGTACGATGTTGCACTGTCTTTTCATATGCCTGCAACCCTAGGCTCCAACTTAGTCATTTGGGATGTAGTTGGCTGGCTCCTGCAGCAATGGATTCCCCCTCAGACTTTTCTCCTGCAAATACTTAGCACCAGGGCCTCCCTATCATGGTAAGGTTTCATGGTGTTAACATGACACAATTTGTGCCCCTCCCTCCTGCCTAGGAGTTCTATCATGTAGTTAAAATCACAGACCTTCCTTACCATCTTGAAGGGTCCCTCATAGGCTGCCTGCAGCTTGTTGTGTCTAACAGGAATGAAAATCATAACTTGCTGCCCTACAGTATACAATCTAGCTCGAGCATTCCTGTCATACCAGATCTTTTTCTGCTGTTGGGCTTCTACCAGGTTCTCCTGGGCCAAGCCCATGAGATCCCTGAGCCTTGTCCTGAGATTTAGGACATATGTCACAACAGGCTCCTTGTAAGAGTCACACTCACCATCCCACTCATCTTGAATTAAATCTAGAGGTCCCCTCACCCTATGCCTATACAACAAGTCAAAGGGTGAAAAAACTGTGGATTCCTTGGGCACTTCTCTGCAAGCAAACAACAGATTGGGCCAATATTTGTCCCACTCCCTCTTAAACTGGTCTGCAAATGCCCATAGCATGGTCTTTAGTGTAGAGCTTAACCTGTCAACCAGATCATTAGTCTGAGGATGGCAGGGGGCAGTCTGGTGCTTCATCCCACAGTGCTTCACAGACAAGCCAGCAGGTATGACATGAAATTGGCACCTGTGTCAATCAGTATTTCTTTTGAGCAACCTACTTTGCTGAAAATCTTTAACAAAGCATTTGCCACCTTTTCTGCCTCTATGGAGGAGAGGGCCACCTCTTCATGGTATCTGGTAGCATAATCTGCTACAGCTAGGATATGCTTCTTCCCTGTGGAACTTGGGGTACTCAGAGGTCCCACAATATGAATAGCTACTCTCTGAAATGGCTCCTCTGTCACAGGCAAAGCCATCAAAGGAGCATTGACCATGTCTCCTGCCTTTCCTACTTTTTGGCACTGCTGACAGATCCTGCAGTAACCTTTTTCATCCCTGGAAATCCCAGGCCAATAAAAGTTCTGCATAACAAGTCTCTTTGTATGCTTTATGCCCATATGACCTGCAAAGGGAATATCATGGGCTATGGCTAGAAGTGCCAGATGGTAGACTCTGGGCACTACCAACTGCTGTATTCAATCACCCTCTAGCCCACCGTCAAGGCCCACTCTCTGTACAGCAACCCTTTTCCCCAGTATACAGATTCCCCTTTTCCTTCTCAATCAGATGCCTCACTGGCTACCTCCCTCAGGCCTTGTAATGTAGGGTCAGAGAGCTGAGCCTGTCTCAACTCTCTCTTTGTAACCCTTCCCAGCTCCCTTTTCACAGGAAGTCTGTTATTGTGTGACAGCGGTGCCTCACTGTCGGCCTGGGAACTACTACTCACCTTTGCCCTTGCAGTCACTCTGTCCAAGGGAACATCAGTACCCAGAAGCAGTTGTGTCTCACCTTCAGTCTCACTGCTACTGGGTAGCTCCCTCCCTGAAGTAGATACTTCACCAGTCCTGACTTCAAGTATGTGGTCTGTCTGGGTCCCCCCCCCCCCAGCTACAAGACCCACATGTTTTTCTCCAAGTCTGACTGCATGTCACTGCATGCCCACAAAGTACTGCATTGTCAAAATCATTCCCTATCAGGACATCTGCAGGGATATCCTCAAACACACCTACTTGATTGCTTCCTTTTCCACCCTCCCAGTCAAGGAGAACCCTAGCCAAAGGTATTTGGAATAGGGTCCCTCCTAAAACTCTGACTAGAGTAGACTGACCAGGCAAGTAGTGCTCTTCTTTAACCATTGCAGGCTTCACAATGCTTAGGTCAGAGGCTTTATCTGTCTTAGCAGTGGCCTGTTTCCAATAAGATGTAACCTCTTGTGGTAGTTTGGTACCCTTATTTTCTCCAGACAACTTATTGATGGCATTCTGTCATTCCCACTTACTGTCTCTCCCACCTTGTCTCCATGGACATCTATATGCTACATGGCCCCACTGGTTGCATTTAAAACATTTAACCCTTGATCCTGGCCAATAACTGAATTAGGGGCTTCCACCTTTACAGGCGGACTCTGTTGGGGTGGTTTAGGCTGCCCACCATGGGCTCCCTTAGACCCATGTGCATTACTGGGTATCCCTTTCCTGTATAGTAATGCCGTGCTTGCTAGGTATAGGTCTCCCTTTTTCCACAACTCCTCTGAGGTCCTGCATTGCTTATCTGCTAACCAGATCCTCATGTCCTTAGGCAAAGTGATAAGGGCTTGTTCCCTCACCAAATAGTCTGCCAACCCTTCAAAATTGGTGACCTGACACCCACTCACCCACATATGAAAATAAGTGCTTAGTTCAGCAATATATTCACACACACTTTCATCTGCCTTGTGTCAATGCTCACAAAACTTTTTCCTATAAGCTTCAGGTGTTAATTTAAAGCACTCTAATAAATAATTCTTAACAGTATTATAAGTTAAGCAATCAGTATCAGACAGTTTAGAAATAGCAGTTACAGGTTTACCATAGAGTAATGGGGTCAGGAACCGTATCCAGAGCCCTTGGTCAACATTATACTGTTTACCTACCCTTTCAAGCACATTAATAAAACTATCAAAATTATCACCCCCTGTAAAGTGTGGAAGAAATTTACTGACATTTGTTGCTTCTGGGGTTCAGTTGCTCCCTTCCCCATTGCCTCCATGACCCTGGCTAAGAGTCAACATCTCCTTTTCATGTTCCCTCTATCTCTCATTTTCCACAGCTTCCAGATGTCTCTGATTCAACCTCCAAAAGCCACAGTCTCTCTGCTGATTCAATTTTTAAATGTTTGGCCTTCAGTTCAAGTCTCTTTAACTCTAGATGGATTTTAAGTCATCATTGGAAAGCTTGAACTGTCCATTTTCTGAGAGCTGTCTATCCCGAAGGCCAGTCTGGTTGACCTCTTGGTTGCTAGTTGTGATGCAGCTGTGACTAAGGCTGCAATAATTTCTGCTTTAGTCAGGCTGGCACGCACCAGTCCTTTGGCCTGGCACATCTCAGCCAACTGGCTCCTTGTCAGCTTGCCATACTCCTCTGCTGACATCCTTGCCTGCTCTCTCTGACTAACTAAGCTAACAAAAAATAAATAAACTATTGTGATATGAAACTTTGAATGTTCACTGTGTGGCTGCCTGAGTACAAGCACCTTCTTTAGTGACCACTGTTTACAGGCTACAGGAATTCAATATCCACATCTCTGAATCCCAATATGTGGACATCCCACCACTGCCAACCAATAAATGTGATGTCCCACCAATGGCAACAGTAATCAAGGAGCCTCAGTCCTCATCACTGGCACCCGGGGGGATGTACATTGGGAGGATAACAGGTACACACACAGTATTTCCAGATGTAGCTCTCTGCATCAAGTGCAATTTCCATTAAGAGCACATGGAGACAACAGTCAGTCTGGGGCTGGTTTCTTCCTCTTTCTCCAGATCCCCAAATATACTCCCCACTGGCACAGCTCTAGAGTTGAGATCTCAGCTGAGTAGCCAAGCCAAGACCTCCAACACTCTCTCTGTCCAACCAGTGCTTCACGTCCCTGCCCAAGTAGCTGACACACACACTCTTGGAGATTTGTTTACACAAACTCACACACCTAGGAAAGGCTGGCCCATGTTTACTAGCTATGCCCCCTTCTGCAAAGACTATAAGGTAGTTATTACTGCCACCAGCCAGTTCCTTATCAGCTACTTTAAGGCCCTTAACAAAGTGTGTCCAATCTTATTTTGTAATGTTGCTATCAATACAGATGGTAGTTTGACCAGGAGCAAGGCTATTAGGATTGAGCTACACAACGTCACCAAATAATATATGCAAGTACTCACAGAACTTAAATATCTCTAGACAGATCAGCCACAATGAAATGTTTAAATATGTATTAATAATAAATAATAAAAGAACAAAAATACTCAGTGATTACTGTTGCCAGTGGTGGGACATCACATTTATTGGTTGGTAGTGGTGGGATGTCCACATATTGGGATTCAGAGGTGTGGATATTGAATTCCTGTAGCCTGTAAACAGTGGTATATATTTACAGTGATATCAGAGTTCAAAATCAACAACATAGCAGGACAGTCTGAAATAAATAAATAAAAATATCTAAAATAAGCTTTGCTATATTCCTGGCTATAAGACAATTATACTGTTCCTTAGACGTACTCACTCATAGCAAGGCAGATGTGCACTGAATGGATCTTCTGGTTAGGTCTAAAACAAACTACAGAATGCTCAGTCTCTCTCAGAGAGTTCTTAAATTAATATCTCAAATATTACTGCTGGGATAGCTTGCAGAATGACATATTTTCTTGTCATCTGACTCTATCTCAGGTAAAACCCCACTGCCGGAAACTAGCAGTATTTAGCATCTGCCTGGGAAAATACATACACAAGGGCTTTTCCTCAAATCTTTGCAGATCCCAGAAGTCATAAAACAATAAAAGATTTGCAAGACAATGCAGAAAACTTCTCAGCTCAGACATTGTGTATGTTGCTGTACTGAAATTGAAAGATAGTATCTTTTTTATGGCCCAGCGATAATTTAATTTCATCTATTTTCTGAAGTTTTGCAAGAGAACCTTCTGGATTCCAGTTTCCCCTGTTAAAATATATACGTTTAAGCAGTTACAATAGTGTATGTACATTTCTGTTCTATAACAGTAGGGCATGCTGTGGTTACATTTTAAGCAGTTTGCAAAAACACTTTCAATGCACACTTCTGTAGCAGCAGTTTGATATATATCTGACATACAGTTCTAATACATTTGTACACAAGTATCTTATATGAATCATGTTGAAATTTACAAATGACATATAATTATTTACAAAATTCTAGATAGCTGGGCTGGCAGTATCTCCTTTTTTTACACATCTATATATATATCATATTAATATTCTCAAATGACATATAATTATTTGCAGAATTCCAGCTAGCTGTCCTGGCAGTACCTCCTTTGTTACAATCAGTATAATTTTTTTTTTCGGTCTGGAAAGGTAACCAAATCAATTGCATTCAAAAATGTGAGGTACTCTTCAAAAATGAACTTAAGTGCTTTGCATAATAATAATGATAATAATAATAATAATAATAATAATAATAATAATAATAATAATAACTAGGTCATTCTTTTTAACTTTTTGTGTATTGTTTAGAATGTTTCTGTCACTAAGTTTTAATATCATTAGCAGTGACAGATTTTAATATTCTAGA
>NC_056739.1:1447691114-1447841114 GCF_019279795.1 Protopterus annectens | reverse complement strand
GCTTCCTTCTTCAAAAACATTTCGTATCTATCTATGTTTAACATCTGAACCCACCACATATGCTGTTTAGTTATTTTTAATTATTTTCATGCCTTTATCCTTGCCTGAGTTGAGCTGTGTGACATTGCTCACCTGAGAGGCTATGTTATATTGATTACCTTTTATTAGTTAAATGTTTCCTTCATGAATGGTAGATTGTCCTCCATGAATGTTCAGTAATTTATTTGTTCAAATTATACTATAACTGGTTTGCACATTGTAAGCTATGGCATAATGTTTGCTAATACACATTGGTCATGGTTGCATGACCATGAAGTTAAGATACCTAAATTGGAGTGTGAAAGGGAAAGGGGGCCCTACCTGTAAAGTGTAGTTGTAGAATTTTTTTTAAGTCATTTTAGTAGGGATTGCAAATATGAGCTGTGATGTTTATGTTTGCTCTCATTTTAGTTCAGCGGCTTTTCCCATCAAGTTATATGGCAGTTTACCAAGTAGATCATATTGAGTCTTGTTATAAGTAGCTGATGACCAGCTGCTATGTAATCATATACTGACAGTATTTTTGTACTGGTTAGGTCTGGGCTATGCAGTGATACATGTCTAGGGTGTTGAGGTTAATGATTTCCAAATCTGTTGCCACATTCACATCAGTATAACCAGGAAGTGTAGCTGTCTCCAGTGTATGTTGACACAGATGCATGTGCTTCTCTGAGGGATCTAATGATGTATTATTACAGCTTGTGTAACGGTTCATAGAGACTATTAATACTCTTTCACATTTACAACATGTGATCTGTCTACTTGGTCTGTGCCAGAGTATCTGTCAATAAGCTCTGTTACTTTTCCACATACTGATTTTACATGTATCACAACACTTGTGCCACTGTGGTATACATTACCACATTTAAAAGTGGTCCCTGTATTTGGCTGGTAGCTGTCATCTTATATTTGTGAGTGTCACACTGCCATTTAGTAGACTACAACACATGGAATATACATAGCTGATACAGACTATTATATGCAGTTAGCTATATATGGGTGCAATGCATGAAGCAATCACATTATGTTGGACAGCACAAATTCTCACATGGCCTTACCACTGCTGTGTTCCTTCTTACTGCTACCAACATGTGGCTGGATTGTAATTTCATGTTTCTTAGCTGTATTCTGCTTGCATCATACTACATGCTATATTACCTGGGTGAAGGGACATTGATGTTTTTGATGTTTAGTACTGTGTCTTGGGTAGTTATGCAAGGTTTTGTAAATTCATCACAATACCTCTGTGTCTATTGCATTGGCCTTTTAGTAGTGGCTTTGCTAGAGCTGTCCATACTTGTCCCTGGATATTTATTCCAGGACACATGGTACTCCTCCCCTGATGTATATTCTTCTCTGACTGTGTACTGGATATTTTGTTATAAGTCCTGATATACAAGGAACGCAGATAGTAATACACATGGTACTCTGTCCCAATATGCATTCTTCTGTGACTGTGTACTGGATGTTTTGTTATATGTCATGATATACCATCAATGCAGATAAGACTACACATGATGCCCTGCCCCTGATATGCATTCTTCTGGGACTGTGTACTGGATATTTTGTTATACGTCCTGATATAGAATGAACGCAGATAGTACTATACATGGTACTCTGTCCCGATATGCATTCTTCTGTGACTGTGTACTTCATGTTTTTTATATGTTATGATATAAAAGCAAGTAAAAATCTGAAATCCACTGTGTTGTTCCTTCAAACCAACACGTTATCACTAACATACAGTGCTTTCACCTTTTCACATTAAGACTTCTATAGACTCTGACAACAAGATAAAACTCACCTCATGAAATAGTAAAAAGTTCTTAACATCATCTAAACAAATCCAATCAAGTCCCTTCTTTAAAATTAGTTATTTTACTTGATCTTAATCCACAGGACTCATCCAATTGCGTCCCTTCTTTAAAATAATTTCTTGTACTTTGTCTTAAATCTCTGTTTTTAAAACACAATTAAAATGATTATGGTCATTCAGTCCTGCAGAATTTGTGACATTTAATCTTATATGTAACTCATATTTCTTGGTGTCTAACATGTTCTTATCAGAAGTAAAGCCTGGCTGTGTTTATAATAACAAAGAAATGAACAACAGTGATAAAAGCTTAAGTAAACACAGTCATTTTCCTGTTAAAAATGGGACTAAGTTACACTTCACCCAAATATTGCAACGGTAGTACCTTTAATGTAATTTGTATTGCTGGGGTGTTTATCATGCCAGGCATTTTATTTGGACAAGACTATTAGGAAGCTGAGATCAATAATATATGAACACTGCCTTGCAATAAAAATAATAGCAAAAATGCTTTGTATAGACATAGTTTAAAATGCACAAATTTTACAAAGTTTATTTTTCTATGTGTTAGATGCTACAGAGCCTGATATTAGGGGTGGTGGAATATGAGTGGCAAATAAAATTAAAGCAACAAATTCTTTTGGCTTAAATGACCATATTAATTTAAATGTGTTTTAAATAAGCAGAGGGTAAAGATAAAGTACAAGAAATTATTTTAAAGTAGAGACATGGCTGGAAGAGTCCTGTGGGTTAAGATCAAGTGAAAAAAACTACCTTAACAGCCAAGGTAATTAGATAAACACTTTTCTACCACCTCACAAAATTCCACTGTATAAATAACTGCTTCTCTATCCTAGGGTTCAAACTCTGGAAATGTATTCCCTCCCTAGCAAAGCAAACTTCAACCTAGTCCACATTCAGAAATCAGTTCAAGGGGCAGCTCCAGAAACTCACCAGATTTCACTGCATTTCATCTAAACACATCACCTAATGTCTCCTTCTTTACTTACTCCATCTGTTACAAAATTGCACTCAAATTATTTAGCAGTTCTTACACCACGTCAACTTATCGCCAAATCACACCTTAAATCTAATCTTACTCAACTTGCTTTATTTTTATTATTAATAATTGCATAATATTGTTGTATGTATTTCTTACATCCTTGTTTTATTGCCAATGATACACCTACTGGTTCTTTTATTATCAACAATGAAGGGACTGTGAATTCTTTGAATAAGGGGAGATGTATTAACATGGTAACCAGTGAAGACATTTTACAAGGGTGCTTGGCCCCACCTCTTAATCCTTTTACCTGTGGTGATGAGCAGCAGTCTGCTATACAAGTGAAAGTAAACCATGGAGAACTGTTTACTGAATTGGAAAAAGGTATGTCCAAATTAAAACATCTTCAATGGGACAATTTGTTTTTTTGAGAACTGCTTAAAGGTTAGCAGAGTTCCAAAGGGACTAAGAATTAATAAATTGCCAGCTGGTAATGATTTGCCAAATAAATTGGTTGATGAATGGCTTGAAATCAACCAAAAAGTAGGGCTGCAATATATTGAAGTCCTAATATCTCATAATATATTGAAAATAACTGAATTATCTGACTGTATTCGTGACAAGTTTGTTATGTTGAAGGAAAATACTTCAGCAGATAATTCCAACTCTAAAATGTTTAGTATTCAGGAGAATTTAATTAAACCAAATGAAAGCTTGAGTACTAGAAAACTAAAAAATTTGAGCATGACCGCCGAGACTATGAAGGGGGCGTGGCTTCAGCATATGGGTTGAAACTATCAAGAGAAGTTCCAGGGAGGTGTGCAGATGATGATGTCAGTGTAGCGACTGCAGAGGTGAATGCTGTAAGGTGCTCAGAGCATCTAAATGGAAAGAATACAACAAATGGAATGGAAAACAACCTTAAAAAAACTATTAAGCAACTTAATGCTAGTAAAGGAAGTGGAGAGGCATCTACGAGCACTCAGCCATCGACTAGTGTAAGCAGCACAAAAAATGCAAAAACCATAGAAATGGGATCCCAGGCTGCAGTGAGACCCAAAAAAGGTAATCAGCAGGTGGTGAAGATTTACCATAGGGTAAACAGTGATGTAAGAACTTGGGCCCAGGTAACAGCAAATGGGAGAGCCAACAGCTCGTCCTATACCAATAACTATTCTTATAATAACAAAGGACAGTCAAAAATGGGTATTTCACAGGTTGACAGTACAAAATGAACTGGAAGAAAACACAACAAATGTGGAGGATATAGGTAATGTGAACTTTAAACTCATTAATCTAAGCAAACATGTGTTAACTAAGGAAGAATGTATAGTACTGAGCAAAGGATGGAACTTTGCACCATCTCAGAGGATGAATAAATTAAACACTATAAATGATTTAAGAGATTATGTACATTTATTGAATCTGTCTGTTATTTGACAAAAAGGAAGTTAGTAAATGTGAATTTTATAAACCTGGCTGTTTCAATCCTCCATTAGTAAATGAGTTAGAAATGTTTCTTAATATTTGTGAAATTCAAATTATTGACATCTTAGATAAAATAGCTGATTATAAGTACTGTAACATGTCTCAAATGTTAAAAGCTTGCTTTGATGAATTTTTAAAAAAATGACAATATTTTGTGTAAGAAGGCAGATAAAGGGGGCGCATTGGTTTTGCTTGATAGGCATGTATATGAATGTAAAATGAATGAGCTCTTACAGGATGAAATATTTTATAAAAAGATCACCATGAAAGAAGTTCAAAAAGGTTATGCTATGCTTGATTCCTGTATAGAAGAATGCTTTTTGGCTGTACGAATAGATGAAAATATAAGAAAGTTTTTGACCAACAGCAACCCAAAAATTAGTAAAATATCTGGAATCCCCAAAGTACACAAGAATTTAAATGACCCCCCATTAAGATCCATTGTAGCTAGTGCTAACAGTAAAACAGACAGTTTTTGTTTTTTGTTGACAAACCTTTACAAAAGCCAGTGTCTTTTAGCACAGCATACATCAAAGACAGTTTTGATTTCATTAAGAAAATAGAGGACGTTATGGTAGATGAATCACATATTTTAGTGACATTAGATGTAAAGTCATTTTATACTATGATACCTAACACAGAAGGAGTGGAGATGGTTAGGCTGGAATTATTAAGAACTAGACGATTCACAAACAATACAACTGGGTTATTAATGGAGATGATTGAATTAGTTTTAAGCTGCAATTTCTTTTTATTTTATGGTGACATTTATGTACAAGTCAACATGTGGCGATGGGAGCTTCTTTAGCCCCCCTAGCTACTCTAATATTTTTATGCATGGGTGGGAAGCAACTCACATAATGGAAAGTAAATATAATGACAAAATCACACAAATGTTGCATTTTATTGATGATGTGTTTCTTGTATGGAAAGGAACTTTTAATGAGTTGGAAAATTTTATTGATTATCAATAATGTATGAACATATTTGTAGTTTACTTATGAATATAATTATAATACAATAAACTATTTGGATTTAACAATTTTTAAAGAAAACAGTGAATTGGTAGCTAAAATAAATAAAAAGGAGGTTCAGAACAACTGTTATTTACATTTTACCAATATGCACCCTAGGCAAATTAAATGTAGTGAAAGGTCAATTGAATCAAATAAATTGTTTGACTAAGAATGATGATGACTTTTCTGAAGAAGCTTTTGTAATAAAATAGTTAAAAGAGTTATCCTAGTGGTGAAGTTGATAAATTATTTCAAGAACAAATGAATATAAGGATAAGTATAACAACAAACTGAGTAAATAAAAAAGGTCAGTATGAATACAAAAGGGCAATGGCTATACAAAATAGTGTAGACTCTCCAGCCATAAAACATGTTGTTACAAATAACTGGGGGTTGTTTAAGGCTAATAGTGACTTGACTTACAAAATAGGGGTTAACCCTATTTTTGTCCAAAAGAAAGCAAAATGTTTTAAAAATTACTTCTAGGGTAAATTAAGTAAAAATAATAAAATGTTACACGTGTAACATGTGTAATTTGTTATATACTGTAGGTAATGAAATAACGATAGATAAAAACAAAACTAAAATGCCAGGTTTATTTAATTGCAAATCAAAGAATGTGATTTATTGTATAATTTGCACTGAGTGTAAAAGTTTCTATGTAGGGAGAATGACAAGGTAACTTAATAGAAGGATATATGAACACAAATATGCTATTAATATAGGAGATACAAAAAATGCCATGTGTAAAGACTATACAAGTGGCTCTTGTAAGGTAGATTACAACTTTCTAGTATTAGAAGCCCTGGTAAACATCATTAATATTGTGAAAATAGAAGAAGATTTTGGCTGGCTAGAATATTGCTGGCAGCTTAGATTAAATGCATTTTTTCCTCCTGGACTAAACAATAGGGAATAATTTACTATGTATTTAAAAAGAAAAGGGTTAAAACATTAGGAGGTAGCATAGGTATTATAAGTGTTAGGCTATTTTAAGTGTATATGTCTTTTTTAGTGTATATATTTAGTAGGAATCATGTGATATATTATGTACCTTGAAATGTGTATTTAAAGTGTTTGATGTGATAAGTATTTCAGTCTGAATAAGCCTCTTACTGTGATTGCTATTGGTAGATGAAAGCACTTACTGATACTGTGTACCTTGGACTAAAGTGAAGTGAAAGTCATCCAGCCGTGTTTCTGCATTTCTTTGTTTATTGCCAATTATCTTATATCACTTCTGCATATACTTATTTGTATCTTAATTAGCTTTTACTTAAATATGTATATATATATATATATATATATATATATATATATATATATATATATATATATCACTGCCTTTGTATTTTCATTCTGACTTTCCTGAACTGCAATAGGTCATTTGTGATCAGTGACCTATCCTGGCTAGCAAATTTTAAACAAATAAAAGAAACTATATGAAAATATTCAGTTCAGTTTTCAGACCAAAGATGGAAGAATCTTATAATTCTACTAGCCATTTTTAGTTTTTCAGTCTTTGTATGTATTTTCACAAATATTTATAATAAGATATGTGCTTAGATGTTCAAAGTTAAAGGACTTTGCCTTAGTGTTGCATCATTTGCAGGAAAAGTGAAAAATATATATTAATCTGCTAATATCTCAGTATATATTTAATTATACCACACAAGACTATCTGGGGTACTACTTGAAATTAATATATCAACACAGATTGCATTTTTCAGTTTTGACATCACCTATATGGGATTTATATTAAACATTTACATTTACTTTTTGTGAATTAAAACATTTCTTTCCTCTCTGTGGTCATTCTTATTATAAAAACTTAGAACAGAAGAATGAACTGATGCCTACTTGGGACTGTGACTGAAAGGCCTATTTTCACATTTCTCATATTGACTAGTATATAGAACAGCAATTATTTGCATCAGAGTGAACCAGAACAAATCAGAGGATCCTCTGAGATTCATAAGGTGAGAGCATTTCTCTCAACTACTTTTCCATTTACCTGAAGACAGCAGAATGAGTGTGTGATTCTTCACAGATACTATTCATCTTTCAAAAAGATCCTTAAAATAATGGAAGGTAAGATAACTGGACTGCATGCTTCTCTATGTGGTTAAATATTTAGTGAGTTAGCAACTCAAAGACTGTATTTTCTTTCACTGAAGACATGCTTTCTGAACTCTAAATTAATCTATGCCTTTTATATTTTTCTGATGACAAAATCTGAGTTAGTGTGCATATTTTATGGTACTGCAACTACTGAGTCTATTAACTATATTGTGTTAGCCTGTATATGAATATTATTTTGAAATGCAACTGCAAGTCCCTCATTAAGAATGA
The DNA here is from genome assembly GCF_019279795.1 of Protopterus annectens. NCBI lineage: Eukaryota > Metazoa > Chordata > Ceratodontiformes > Protopteridae > Protopterus > Protopterus annectens. The sequence goes on along the minus strand of NC_056739.1, from coordinate 1,447,833,403 downwards.
CTGTATTGCTATTACATTTTACTTTGCCTGGAATAATAACAGCTTTTGCTTTATCTATTCATTTGTTTGTTTTTTGCTGACAATAAGAATCTAAGTTGAGAGAGGCTCATTTGGAATGAAGGCCCACAAATAAAGATCTAATACAGCTACAGTTACAGGAGAATTCTACAATAGTGCAGAAGCAATGTTTTGTACAGAAATTAGATATATATGCATTTTTTCTTTTTGCTATTTTTTCCCCTCTCTCAACCAATAGACCCATTCTTTCCCTATCACCAGGGTGAGAGCCTGCTGGGAGAGGCTGTAATGTAGACATTTAGACAACCATCAGGGGTAGTTAGTCTTTTTTTTTTTTTACTTGTTGGCCCTAACTCTCCTGCACAGCCTCAGCAAAGCACTGGAAGAAATCAAGTAATGAGTTTACTGCAGATTTCATTCCTTCACTTCTAAAAGGAGCATTTCTTTCAAGCAGTCCTGCAGTCCCAACCCTTTCCCAGAAACATGAGTGCTGATTTGTTCACTCATACAAGGAAACTTGCATCAACTCTGTGTGCTCCCAAGTGTGTCTACCCTCCCCACCCTGTCTACCTTCCTGGCGCCTCCAGTGCTGGGAATAATAACTGAACCCTGGACACCAGCAGTGCACTAAGGGCTCCATTCCTGTGTGCCATGGAGACAAGCCAATACATGCACATACACATTGCTGCATAAAAGGTAAGCTCTAACATGCATATCAGAGGAAAATATCATGTATGTGGAACTTTCAGTAGAATTTATCCCCAAAGTCAAATATACTATAGTAGAATCTGTTTAGAATAACTTTAATTTGTCACATCAAATACTCACTATTTTGAAAAATAAAAATACTGAGATATACCATGTTTGTAAGTGAGTGGTGCTGGGATTTATTTATGCCTGGCATAGCCTTGTTCAATAGTTCATAGATTATTGCTGGACTATTGATAAATAGATTGTTTGTGGTCTAGCAACTGCAGATTTCACAACTTACTCCCCATTTCTTATGAGGGATAGACGGATCAGTCCTGGAGCGAATTTACAGTTATCCAGCCACTCATTAAGTTTGAGACTAAAGAGAGAGGGAGAGTTAGGGAACTATGTTGCTTAATATTAAGTGAAGTCTGTTCTATAAAACAGGAATTTTTTGAGAGAGATAACTATCCTTCCAGAGGATTCTGTTTATATTAAAGTGGACATTTAGATCTTCTGAGCAGTTGTTCATGGTATTATAGATTTTGTGAATGTAGACAAAGTTTCACAGGAATGGGTAATTGGAGGCCTTGTTTGAAAGGTTGAGTTCACTCACTTAGGATTCTGTGTGATATATAGAAAAGGTATAACTCTTTATGGTGATTTGTCTAGCTGATGAAAATCATGCCCCTAATTTTTTGGTGAGGAAACGCTGGGGTTTTCAAGTTGCATCATATGTTGGGCAGATATATACAAAAGGGAGTATTATATTCTATTATGGGTGTAGTAAAGGAGGATAAGAGAGGGATACTAACTTCCTTGGACATAGAAGATACACCTTTGATGATCATCTGAGCAAAGTAGAAGGGCTTTCTGACAACAATGCACAGGTCCCTAATGACAACATCAGTTTTAAGGGGGTTTTGCTTATGTGGCACGTGTGTGGGTGGTCAGGATTCCTAAAGGGCACAACCCTACAATTCTTTTAACATTTAACTTTAGGCCATAATCTTGGCACCACAGGTCTATACATATTAGACCCTCTTGGAAGATCTGAGAGTTCTCCAGAATGTTAATAATAGCTCCATGTTTGCAGTAATCTGCAAAGCTGGACATGCTCAAACCTTAGCACCAAGTAAATTTTAAGCAGTAGCAGCCCTAGGACCCATTCTCTGGGGATCCCTTTAGCAGCAAGTCTTTTAGAGGGCAGCATGCCCCGAGTCGTGATTAACTGGGTTCTATTTGTGAACTGGTTTGCTAACCCTCAGGATACATAAGGGTTTTATATTTAATTTGATTTGCTTGTTGATAATGCCAGAATGTGGAATGGTATTTATGGCCTTTGCCAGGTTAAGGTAAGAATTTGCCCCTAGCCAATGCCTCAGTGACTTTTTCAAAGTAATCTGAGTAGGTAGGATCTTCCTTTATAAACATAATCTGTTTTGGGTCCAGAGGTTGAAAAGAATCCCATAAGTGCAATGCTACTCCAAACAACGGGCAAAGCTAAGTAATTTCTTTGTTTATTTGGTCCATAATGAGATGCTGTATTACTTTACAAATTTTCTGGCAAGGTTTATTGGTCTATGCTTGCTAGGATCAGTGGTGGCTCTACCTTTGTGGGGGGGGGGTGAACATAGATCTTCTCCATACCTCAATCACAATGCCAGTTTCAGAGCTGAAAATGAACAGATTTAATAGTGAGCTGGACAGTCTGTGTTTCATACCAACAAGAAAGTAGCCAGGCAAATTGCAAATACAAAGCAGAATCTGTGCAAAGATGAGCACAGACTGGCAAAAAAAAGACATAATATTTGTAGCACATGCTATTTATCACTCATTAGTAATAGATTACATAGCAGATGTTTTTCTCTTACTTGTGAGGTTGAAGGCTGAGTGAAAAAATTCATAGTTGGGAGTGAATAAATCCAAGTGTATCTCATAGCCACATCCAGTACAATAGCATTACACTATGGCCAATGTTTATTTTAAATTTGTTATATATTTAAATAGTTTATTTTATTAATTTTGTTATTTATTTATTTTTTATTTATTTATTGTCTTAGTTTTGTGGTTTTCTACAGCAGGAAAAATGAGTTCATATCCATACTAAGCTTTTGTTAAACAGGCTGAGAAAAGTAAATAAATATAAACAAAGAATATAGCCTCAGGCAATAAAACAACCAGAGCAAAAAGAAGCAAATGAGAAAAAAACCCGTAGTGCTGGATGCAGAATATCCAATTTATTGTAAGTAAGCGGTTTCAAGGGTTCACCTCCTCATCGGACTTAGATAAAAATGACTTAAAACAACCACATTAAATAGTATTCCAATTAACGTTAATTACTTCAGGCTATGAAAAGTGCCTGCTACTTAATCTGTTACTAGCGAGTGATAGATTAACATCAGTGAATACACATTTGCATTTGCTACAGCTCTTCTGGAGAAACATGGAAATATGTAAACAGGCTGTGTTCCTGATACTTCAACTTCCAGGCATAGCAGGAATACCCTAAACAAGTTGCAGATAGACAAAGACATGCATCTGGAGTGTTTCTTCCTGTGACTTCGCTGAAAACTGGCTTTGTTCCAAGTCGGACTTTCCCGGTAAACAAATGTTAAATAAATAAATAAATAAATAAATAAATCTTTAAAGAAATGTCTCTCCAAACTCCTAAAATGTAGTCAGTAGCAATAGTGCTTGCCAGGAGTTATAAAACACATTATTGAGTCAGCATACAAAATCATGAGGTTTAAAAATTTCCCACCACACTTGGGTAATTAATTCTATTTTATGATCAACATACTCCTTAAGAATACTATAACTGTAGCTAAAACAAGAATGCTGAACTTTAGGAATTGTTCCTGTTTCAGTAATAATCTGAATGGTGAACAAAAAATATATTGCTTTAAAAATGACAAAAACTTCTTTATGAAAATGGAGGAAATTACTTTTTATGGTTCATGTTAAATGTGTATTTTAATAGATTAAAATGTTAGTAGTAAACATTAAGAAAAAAGGATACTTACTTGTATCCTACTGAAAAACAAACAATGGCAGAAACAAAGTTAAGATAAATGAAACAAATATTTTATATTTTATTAGAAGATGAGTGCTTTTGCATCCTGGTTGGTATGAAAGTACTCATTTTCTAATAAAATATAAAATATTAATTTTATTTATTTAGGCTTCTTTTCTGCCCACGTCTGTTTTTCAGTAGGATTATATACTTGAATTTGAGGATTTTCATCCAGATCCTGGTGATTTATTTTTTGTTTGATACTTGTATACTGTTTTATGTAATTTTGTTGGGCCTTTGTCCCACCCCTATTAGCTGCAAAGTGTGATGTGGTGGCACTGTGCTAAATCCAATTTGAATGCTCACTTCCGCACAACACATTTTCAGCTAGAGGGCAACTGTACCACTTCATGGACTTGCACAATCTAGAATCTGTTGTTGGACTTGTTGCAATCCTGGGGCTATCTCCAGGTGGCACTCTTGCAGTTGGACTCTGGCAATATCTTTCTGGGGGGTGGCTGAGCCTGCATTGGCTGCTCCTTCCCATCCTCCCATGCTTATGTGTTTGGTGCCTTGGTGGCTATTTACACCAATAAAGTTTGGGGTGAAGTCGGGAAATAGTCACTGAGGGTCATATCCACAGAGCTCAGCAAAGCTTGGTGCCCTAGCCTGTGTTCCAGAAGTGTTTTACTTGCATCCAGTGCCATACAGGCAAAGCTAAGTATTTTGGATTGTTAAATTGCACTTGTATAACTTAAGTAAATGTTTCTGTTTCCTTGTTTTATGTGTGCATTTTACTGTAGTGTGCTCACGCTTGCAAACACACACACACACACACACACGCACGCACGCACGCACACACACACACACACACACACACACACATGCACACACATTTTTTCTATTTTTTCTTTTATGTAGTTTTTCTTTTCATGTTATGCTCACTGTACAGCAACGTGCTGTTTAGCAAGCTTAAAAATGGCAGACATTTGCTTCTTAAGTGTTTGAACTTCACACAGCTTAACATGCTGCCATGAAGCAGTGGACTTGTTTTTCAGTGGGGATTACCTGCACATTAACACCTTGCAGGGAAACATTCAAACATTTGTGCTCCATTCAGTGTTTCAGTACAGTTTGCTCATTCTCTAAGTTGTTTGTAGTAGCATTGCACTTATGGGATTCTTTTCACTGTGTTTTTATATTAACACTAGTATTATTAATCTCATGCAGGAGGTGTTTGCCTGGTCTACCTGGATTGGGAAACACACAAAAAGGGCTCAACGTGTAGTCATTTTATTGGCCAGTGGGCTCTTTAGTCACTTTTTGGTTTCTTCAATGCTTGTATAAATTTAACATGTTTGAGCATCTCTGTGTTCATTTCCACAGAGTTCAGCAAGGCTTGGTATCCTAGCCTGTGTTCCAGTTTTTTAATTCCATCCTGTGTTGTTCAGGCAAAGTTAAGTACTTTGATTTATTACACTGTACTTGTATAACTTAATTTTAAGTAACAACTGCTGTTTTTGCTTTATTTCTGTATTTTATGGTTATTTTGTACAAAAAATGCTTTTCCTCGCGCTGTTGCTGCTGCTGTTAGAGTGTATATCTTGAAATTGCCTTCTGTAAGGGATTTCTAGCTAGCTGTTTATTTGTCATAGCACTGCACTTGTGGGATTCTTTTCTCTGTTTTTTTTTACATTAGGAAGATGGGGATTATTCATCTTGTGGCAGGAGGTGTTTGCCTGGTCTATCTTGAGTTTTATTGGCTAGATGGTTCTGTAGTCAGTTTTCTATTTCTTCAGTGCTGGCTTAAAGACAGCATGTTTGCACAACTCTGTGCTCATTTCTGCAGAGCTACGCAAAGCTTGGTGTCCTAGCTTGTGTTACAGATGTTTTTCACTTTTTGGTTGTTTAATTGCACTTGTATAACTTATTTTCAATAATTGCTAGTGCAGTTTCCTTGCTTTATTTGTGCACTTCACATTTTTTGTATAAAAAAAAATTGGACTTCCTAACATTGTTGCTGCTGTTAGACTCTTTGGCAAGGACTCAATGTGTAGTCATTTTACTGGCCAGAGGGCTCAGAAGTTAGTTTTCTGTATCTTCACTGCTGGTATAACTTTGATGCATTTACACTAAGCTGCTCGCCATGCAGCAACTGTTAGCAGTGCTTATACAGAAGCAAACACCTAGAAAGCAAATTTTCCTTATAAAACTGTCCAAAAAAACGATACCCTGTAAAGCAGTAAGGATAGAGCAAATACCTTTCACGCCATCAAACTTAGAACAGCTTGTTCATGCACTGAGTGGCAATACCATTAGATCTACTAGAATTTAGTACTTTGTAGCCACTAAACTTAGTAGAATTTAGTATTTTTTTAGCCTAGTCTTCACCAGTAAAGCATTTTAATAGTCTGGCCATTAATAGCCCTCTTTAAACCTCCTGCACATCAGCCCCACCCCATAATTTACTAATTAAAGGTGCAGACAGCATGGATATCCAGTTTCCTAACTTCTCTTTAGCCAGTTATACATAGCAAACAAGACACACAAACACACACACACACACACACACACACACACACACACACACACACACACACATGCGCACACACACACTCAAACAGACCAACGTATACTGAGGCACTTATATGTAATCTTCCTGAACAGCAATGATTTCCTAGAACACCTGTTGGCAAATCTCGTCAGGTACCAGTATAATTCAAACCTAATCCATGTGGGTGTAAATGACCTGAGGCATACTTCCCTCGACTACACAAAATGAAAAATGATGAAGCTCTTGGACTACATATGTCAGGCTGATATGATCCCAGCATTGAGCAGCATATTTACTTTGGTGAGGATGATGCCACATTATAAGTAAAAGATAATTGATTTTAACAATTGGATGAGTTTTTGATGTCATTCTAAGGGCATCCAATAATTGTCAGCATGAGCGGACAAGGTTAACAGACCATATTACCTTGTCAGGGATGGTCTGCACCTGCCCCATCTTGGCTTTTGAATATTGGCTAAAACTTTGTCTACCCCCATACTGCCTTTTTAGGCAATGCCAAATTGGCAAAACTACCAACATATCAAAATCAAATAAACCTAACCTCAAGGTATTACTGCAAAATGCCAGGAGCCTAAACAGAAAAATATGCTCCCTCCAATTCCTCCACATCCTCAAGAATATAAACATCTGTGCAGTTACTGGGACATTTCAGTGCCTTCCACAATGTTAGACCAGTAGCTGCACAGACAGGAACTAAAGGTGAAGTTTTCTAAATATACATTAATAGCAAGTAAACCTATGGAGTGCTTAAACAGAATGACATGCTACAGTTTCTCCAAGTGCAGATCACAACAGATAAAATCCTGTACTATATCCTAGCCAACTATAGGTCACCCTTCATGTCCCAAGAAACTCACAGCACGTACTTGGATCTACTGGAGGCACTTATCATCCAATGAAACACCCTACTCTTGGGGACTTTAATTACCATTCTATACCTACTGGAGGCACTTATCATCCAATGAAACACCCTACTCTTGGGGACTTTAATTACCATTCTATACCTACTGGAGGCACTTATCATCCAATGAAACACCCTACTCTTGGGGACTTTAATTACCATTCTATACCTACTGGAGGCACTTATCATCCAATGAAACACCCTACTCTTGGGGACTTTAATTACCATTCTATACCTACTGGAGGCACTTATCATCCAATGAAACACCCTACTCTTGGGGACTTTAATTACCATTCTATACCTACTGGAGACACTTATCATCCAATGAAACACCCTACTCTTGGGGACTTTAATTACCATTCTATAGACTGGGAATTTTATAGTGTCTGTAATCCACAGATATATAGAATCCTGGACTTTATCAGTACAAACAGCCTTGACCAATTACTGCATATGACCACTAGAGGCTTTAATATACTGGACTTCATACTTACAAATATGGGAGACTGCTGCAACCCCCTTCCCCAAGTGTCACATCCTCTCCGGTAAGGTCCGACCAACAGCTGTCTCCTTTGAAATCAAAATCAAGTCAGTGATGACAGCAAACCCAGTAACAGTCCATTCCAAGGAAAATTACCTTTTATTAAATGATGGTCTGTCAAAATTCAATGCCCCTCCAAACCCATAGTACATGGTAGCCAAAGCAGAAGTGTTCACAGAAACTCTGTACAACCATGTCAGTAGCTGTTTTGAGGATGCTGTGCCTACCAAAAATAAGTCCATAACTAACCACAAAAAAAAAATTGCCCTGGTGGCATCTTAAACTACACCGCATATACAACAATAGAAAAGAAATCATGGCAAAGATCAGGAAGCATAACTCCCATAAAGATAAAAACTCTCTCATCAAACTAAACAGGCAACTAAGAGAGCTAATTAAGGCACATTCAAGGTTAAGATAGCCTCCCAGGTAAAAGATAACCATAAGGCCTTCTTCGGCTATGTCAGAATCCTCAAGACCAGCACAGAGCAGTGTGCTATGTTCACTGAGCCTGGCAATGTAGTGAATCTGTTGGCTGACAAATTCATATCCAATGTTAGCCCCCATTCACCCCAGTCACCCCCAGGAAATACCCTCAAATATAAACCTTCCAATTTTAACAAGACAGCATGTCCTGGCTGTGCATATTAAGGTGAAGAACACAGCCTAAGTGGTCCCTGATAACATCCTGGCTTGCCTTTTGATTAGTCTAAAATATGACTTATCAGGACCACTGGAGTCACTATTTAACTATTGTCTCAAAACAGGCTTTGCGCCATGAGAATGGAAGACTGAGACAGTCAGCCCCCATTCACAAGGAAGGATAATCAACAGATCTCAGAAACTACGGACCTATTAGACTAACTAGTCTTATTTGCTCAGATATGGATAGAATTATCATTGGAATGATCAGAAATGACATAGAAGACACCCAGACACTGGACCCATCTCAGTTTGGCTTTCTCAAAGGAAGGTCATATCTACTGAATCTGTTGTACTTAACCTGAAAAGGTCATCAAGGCAAAGGATATGGGTAAAACCATGCATATTGCCTATCTTGAACTGGTTAAGGAATTTGATACAATATCCTTCTCCGGCATTATTAACAAATTTAGTAGAAGCCAAAATTGTACAAATCCGATGTAATTATTAACAAATTTGCTTAACTAGGCATAAATTCCTTTATAATGTGCCATATAGCCAATTGGCTCACAAATTGGACCCGAGGTGTTAGGATCGCTAAGGCTACCTCTGCAAAGAAGCCAGTCACCAGTGGAGTGCCCATGATCACCGTGCTGTACCCCCTCCTTTTGCATCTACTTCTCAGAAGTCAAAACTAATGTCAGTGGCCTCTGGCTGACCAAGTTTGCACATGATTGCAAACTGGGATCAGTCATACAATCCACCCAAGAAGAAAATATCCTACAGGAAGGATTAACAGAGACAAATGACTGGTGCCAAAATCATGGCCTAAAATTCAGTGCCAAGATATGCATTATAGTACCTTTTGGGAAGTCAACTACCCCAGGAAACTACACCCCTAAGAACTGACTCAATAGTCAGGGATATGGGAACTCATGTAGATAGTAACCTAGCCTTCGACCAACATGTGTCCAAGGCAGTAGGTCAACTTCTAAGTAAGGGCAAGCCACCTAGGTCCAGGATGGTCATAATATCACTGTACTCATCCCTCGTCTGGCCCATCATGCTCCGTTCAGTACCTGCAGCACCTGGAACATCCACATAGGTTCCTTGCAAAAAAAAAAATGCATACATAAATACAATGTCCTGTGTGGGCCACTTCAGGTCCTAGCTCTATACTTGATCTCATACACACTACTGACAAATAACATATGCACAGCATATAAGGCATCTGTGGTCCCTGCTTTGATCAATCCCTTGCACATCTGTAAAAAAGCAGCATCACAACAACTAGATCCAGTGACCTAAATTTTGCTTGTGACATAAATAGGACATGTTGGAGAGACAGATATTTTTTTAATAAAGAAAACTATTGCAGAAAAAGGAAAACAAAAGTGAACATTCTGAAAAGAACCATCGATATTAGGGCACATTGCATGAAGAAACCGAAACACAGTAGAAGCTGAAGATGTGGTTGAGTAACAATTTTTGAGACATCAGAATATCTTTTAGAAAGACATAAAAGTAAAGCTATTGAGTGTATTACCTCAGGTCTTAGGAATCTGGACATTGAAAATCTCTTAAAATGACAGTGGTTATGCAGTACACATGTAAGTGGACCTTGCCAAGGCCTTTTATACAATTCTTCACACAAGTGTTATTGACAGATTTGTATCCTTATACCGGCTTACTCCCCCTTCTTCACTTATTTCCTTATTAGCTAATTCTCTTCCTTGACATTCTCTGTAAATATTCCATAAGTCTATTTTTCCCTCACTTCATACCTCAATTCCTATTTGTATTAGAGTAACATATCTTTAATTTCTCTACTAACTGTCTAACTTTTCTCAAAATATTAAATGATTTTCATATACTTTGTAGTGATTCTTAACCAATGTTTTTATATTATGTCTAATTTGTCATAATTATTTAAACTGCAAATGTTTTTTTTTTATTTTTGAAGATTCTAAAATTATTGTTCTTAAAATGTTTAGTAATTATTTGGAGCTTTTCTCCCTGGGCCCACACTGAAAATGGGCTTCTACCCATTTGGACTTACCCTGTAATCGAATACCAATAAATAAATACATAAATAAATAAATGACTTATATATATATATATATATATATATATATATATATATATATATATATATATATATAAATCCTATATTATGTTGTGTGGTTGATAGCTAACTGGTTATGTGACAGAACCTAAGTGATTAGAGTCACAGATGCCACAGTACCTCTCAACCTGAAAACATCAAAAATCTGGACAAGGCCCATGAAAAATAGGTACAAATCTGTATGCTGATTAACAGAAAATTTGCATACATAATTACGTAACCCCACCCACTCCAAATGGAATTGTGGGATACCAATTTTCAAATGCAAACTGAAGAACAGACGACCAAAATATGGCAGCAGAGTCCCCCTGCAGACATTCCAATGTCCCAGTACATGGTTATTTTGCCCCATTTACTATAAACACTACTGTGTGCATGCATACTGCTTTACTTCTACAATGATTATTTGAATTTCATTTTTTACATTTTATCGCACAATGTACAAACACTAATAGATATCTGCTAAACAAAGCAATACTGTCTCACAATGAAAACAGACTTCGCATTAAAACTTCTCTGCCCTTGAAACTCACATTCATTGAAACATCATTAAAACCCACACAACATCAAAGAAAATGCATCTGACCAGAGGTGGATAAAAATTACCTTTGGGCTGATTTCAAACCCTAGGCCTCTTGCACACAAAACAAGAAACATGCATGCATTCTTTGATACACCTTCCTTACTTTAAATTATATTCCTTGTATAATACAGCACACATGTTGTACTTAAGTTAGAGTGCATTTTAAATTTATTGTTTGAACATTTTTCCAGTAGGCAATGAAACAAAATGCATGAACCAATGATGACAAAACTGCCCAAGTCAGAACATTTCAATCATAAAAGTCTACTTCCATGCACACACAATATATATATATATATATATATATATATATATATATATATATACTGCGGTGGTGGTGCTGCGGTAGCGTTGTAGCCTAACAGTAAGACATTGTCCCATTCGATTCTCAGCTAGAGCGTCTTCTGTCTGGAGACATGCGTGAATGGGCGTACCTTCGTTGAAGGTTGTGTGTCAGGGCTGGCAACTTGGCACGTAAAAATCTACTGCAAATCATTAGCAGACCGGAGTTCCACTGTGGTGACCCCTAACTGGGAAAAGCAGAAAGACGCAACAACAACATATATAAAATGACAGTAGTGTAAGCCATAGGCATCTTGCACAGCTTCTCCCACTGATTTTTTTCAATTTCAGTTTTTTTTTTTTTTTTGGGGGGGGGGGGGCAAAAGGCCAAAAACCAGGGAAACATTTTAAACATTGCTTGTATAATTTGGGAAAGTTGCTAGAATAAAATGTTGTGTTACCACCATGTATTTCACAGTCTTAAACCCAGGAATCTGTGCACTACAGTCAGAGCAACATACCACTATACCAAATCATCAGTTTCCAGAAAGAAGATAGGAAGACTGAAACTTTAATGGCTATCATTTAGTGAACTCAGTTCTCACTTTTCACCATAGCTCTCAACTTCTTAGCACAAAAACCTGGGCAGAGCCAATAATGGGGGAATACAGCCCCAAAATAGGGACAAATTTCAAATACTGATCTTATAAACTTAGAAAATTGCTAGAATAAAAGGTTTTATGTTACCATTTATTTTTTGAAGAATATGAAGTCTAAAATTCAAATGCCTATCATTTAGTGAATTCAATCCGTCAGTGATTTGAGAAAATAAGTTAAACACAGTTGTTCCGATAGCTAATGGGAAAATATCTTAAAAGATGCAAGATAACTGAAACAACACCCTTAAAAGCCATTCAGATAACTGAAATAAGTTCATTTAGAAGCTACACACAGATTGCAATAACTCCAGAGTGAGAAAATAAGTTAAAACCACTTGTTCAGATAACTAATTTGAAAATACCTTAAAATCAGCAAGATAACTGAAATGAGTCTGTTCAGCTCTAAGTTCCAGTTGTAGATCTCTGGAAATAGGTCCATTCAGCAGCAGTCCCATACCCATGCTTGCAGCAGCAGTCCAAAATAACTCTGTTCACTAGAAAGCAGTCCAATCATTTGCAAAAGATAAACATGGATGGCTAGATGCTGTTTCCTTCTCGCTCACAGATTCATTCATTCATTCAAACAATAGCAGCCAGCTGGAAATGTGTGCACGTGAGCCCTTGAGCTCAATTCCGACAGGCTGGCAGAGCTGACATCATCATGCTCGCGTCAAAAAGCAAAAGAAAAAAATAAAAAAAAAAAGCTGGGAAAAAATCAGAAATGAAGGGGTGCCACTCGAGAATCATGGCACCCCATTATTTGGGCCCCAAAATTCAGTAAAAACAGAGTAATTCAGTACAGTTGGGAGGTATGGATGCAACTACTGAAAAGAAAAAAAAAAGTTTCCAGTGGTGTCCCACAGGACTCAGCATTGGAGAGTCTCCTATTTGGCATCTATTTGGCATACCTACAGGCCAACATTTTATACATTAAGCACGTATTTAAAACTTTGATATTTAACTGTGCTGCTTTTCCCAAATGCACAGAACTTAACTGTCATGCGTAAATGTGATTCATAAAACACTGATTTGCTCATTAAGTATGGCAATGCAAAATCATTAACATATTAAGGTAATGAGGAGATCTTGAGCTGTTGGAATGTGTTAACATATTAAGGTAATGAGGAGATCTTGAGCTGTTGGAATGTGTTAACATATTAAGGTAATGAGGAGATCTTGAGCTGTTGGAATGTGTTAACATATTAAGGTAATGAGGAGATCTTGAGCTGTTGGAATGTCTTAACATATTAAGGTAATGAGGAGATCTTGAGCTGTTGGAATGTGTGAACATATTAAGGTAATGAGGAGATCTTGAGCTGTTGGAATGTGTTAACATATTAAGGTAATGAGGAGATCTTGAGCTGTTGGAATGTGTTAACATATTAAGGTAATGAGGAGATCTTGAGCTGTTGGAATGTGTTAACATATTAAGGTAATGAGGAGATCTTGAGCTGTTGGAATGTGTTAACATATTAAGGTAATGAGGAGATCTTGAGCTGTTGGAATGTGTTAACATATTAAGGTAATGAGGAGATCTTGAGCTGTTGGAATGTGTTAACATATTAAGGTAATGAGGAGATCTTGAGCTGTTGGAATGTGTTAACATATTAAGGTAATGAGGAGATCTTGAGCTGTTGGAATGTGTTAACATATTAAGGTAATGAGGAGATCTTGAGCTGTTGGAATGTGTTAACATATTAAGGTAATGAGGAGATCTTGAGCTGTTGGAATGTGTTAACATATTAAGGTACTAAGGCGATCTTGAGATGTAAGCCAGAGAACCTTGTTGGCTAGGCTTACTTAGGCCCTCGGGCTGACAGCCTAGTACCTACCTATGGACCTATGAACCTATGTTGGAGTATGTTAACATATTAAGGTACTAAGGAGATTTTGAGCTGTTGGAGTATGTTAACATATTAAGGTAATGAGGAGATCTTGAGCTGTTGGAATGTGTTAACATATTAAGGTAATGAGGAGATCTTGAGCTGTTGGAATGTGTTAACATATTAAGGTAATGAGGAGATCTTGAGCTGTTGGAATGTGTTAACATATTAAGGTAATGAGGAGATCTTGAGCTGTTGGAATGTCTTAACATATTAAGGTAATGAGGAGATCTTGAGCTGTTGGAATGTGTTAACATATTAAGGTAATGAGGAGATCTTGAGCTGTTGGAATGTGTTAACATATTAAGGTAATGAGGAGATCTTGAGCTGTTGGAATGTGTTAACATATTAAGGTAATGAGGAGATCTTGAGCTGTTGGAATGTGTTAACATATTAAGGTAATGAGATCTTGAGCTGTTGGAATGTGTTAACATATTAAGGTAATGAGGAGATCTTGAGCTGTTGGAATGTGTTAACATATTAAGGTAATGAGGAGATCTTGAGCTGTTGGAATGTGTTAACATATTAAGGCACTAAGGCAATCTTGAGATGTAAGCCAGAGAACCTTGTTGGCTAGGCTTACTTAGGCCCTTGGGCCGACAGCCTAGTACCTACCTATGAACATATGAACCTATGCTGGAGTATGTTAACATATTAAGGTACTAAGGAGATTTTGAGCTGTTGGAGTATGTTAACACATTGAGGTAATTAATTTGTTTTGTGCTGTTGGGTTGTGTTAACATATTAAGGTAATGAGCAGATCTTGTGATTTTTGTGGGGTTTTTGGGGCTCCCATTGGTGAGAGCTCAGCAATATAAATGTGTCAGTTGGTTTTCGAACATTATTTTTGTTCTTTTTTAAATGTCGACTTTCAGGAAGTCAGCATTTAATAATAGAACCCATAATCTCATAACTTACATCATTGGGATGTGTCAGCAAATTAGGAGCTGTCATTGAATCCCACACTGACACAAATGTTCTCCAGGGGGAGATGACACAGATAAACAACTGGTGTCAGAGCCATGGACTAAAACTAAGTGCTAAGAAATGCATAACAGTATCCTTTGGGAAGTCAGTATTATTTGGGAAGTCAAGCAAGTTGGTGCAGCGGTGGAGTTGGTATATATAAGTTTGGGGGTGTGGGAGGGAGTACAGAGGGGTTCCCTCCCTGCAAAAAACAAGAAAAAAGTTTTTCACCATCTTGGCTTTCAGACATTATTTTTGTTCTTTTTAAACGTTGACTTTCAGGAAATCAGCATTTAATAGGAGAGCCCCTAATCCTATAACTTACATTGCTGGGACTTGTGCACACA
Source organism: Protopterus annectens (assembly GCF_019279795.1). NCBI lineage: Eukaryota > Metazoa > Chordata > Ceratodontiformes > Protopteridae > Protopterus > Protopterus annectens. The sequence goes on along the minus strand of NC_056739.1, from coordinate 1,447,818,175 downwards.
CCTCTAGAGTTGCATCTCTGAATGTGTACAGTTTAGGAAGAGAGATCATTTGCATATATGAAGCATACAAAGACTACTATGGATGCGCAGTGAAGTAGGACCACATACAGGGTTTTACCTCACAGTGTAATTGACTTTATGAAATGGAAAAGGCTTTGCTTTTCATTTTTAATGAGTATCAGCCTTACTCCATTGCAGACAATGTTGGCAAACAATATTTATAAATAGTACCTACAGAAAGCAGCCATTGTAGACAAGATGCTGGAAAACTGAAAGGCAACACATAGTAGTAATGTAATAGGGTCATAGAGCAGATTATGGGATGAAGAGGAAATATCAAGTGAACATCAAACTGTATCAGTAAGGCATGCCCATCTGTATTCTTTTTGCATACAGCAAACTGGAAAATCGCTGCAACTACTTACAGTAATAAAGGGGCATTATTCCTGTGTATAAGGACAATATATATATAAAAAATAATTTTCCTTTGTTTACACCAGTGGTATCACTTAATGGAACATTTAAATGCAAGACTAGATTTGAATTACGTAATTAAATCTTTATCTGGCTCACCTTCTACTTCATTGGTATGTAAATTTGGTGAGAAGTAATGTGAGAAGTAATGCTGCTCATGACTGTAATGAAAAACTTTATTATATGCCTGAACTGAAAGCCTCATTGCTTCTCTTATGAGCAAGGAACCTCCTTTTTGACCTTCTTTTGAACTGCTTACGTTTGACTTTTTCTATCCATTTAATGATTACTCTGTCTTAGATACTACTATTTTCAACGTTCTGCTATGACTTAAATGTTATTAGTCTGAGAGCTGGTATTAACTAAAGGTCAGCTCCCAGATTCCTGCATTTACCTGCAAGACTTATGGTGCTGCTTGAAAGCACTGAGAATTATTTTCAGGAAGGAATGCCACTGGCTTTTCCTTTGCTCAAATCATAAACCATTTTCATTTTTGTTGCCTCGGCCTACTACACTTCACAGATTTTGCCTACTTTTATTTTGACTCATGAAAGCTATTTTATTATTGGTTTCTTTACAGAGCATGTGACTGCCTGCAAAAATTCTGCATTGCATCAAGCTTTTTATAAGTTCCACCGTGCCTCATAATGTCCTTTTTAAAATACACAAGCCTTCTCTCTCTCCCTTCATTTCTCTTTACTTCCACATTTCCTAGTTTGGTCAATGATAAAGTAACAGTTCCATAACTGGAGAAATCTCTAGCCCAAGCCATGAGCAGCATTTGAGTACACCATCTGTCCTTAAACATTAATATTTAACACTGTTTGTATGCTACCAAACAGCTTCATCTAAAATAATGTTTATGTATTTATCCCATTGCATGCTATAATTCTGGAAGTTTTCTCACACAGTGTGCTGTTACATAACTTATATCTCTTGCACTTTGTATACCAAGTAGGATGGTGCGGCATTGCTCAAATATCCCCTTTGACCCCAGCGTTTCAGCAAATTGACTGCTCCTTCACTGTCAAAGTTTCTAAATTAAGTGACAAGTGTGACAGTAGTTCTTTTTTTAAAGGCAGAAGTACACATCCATGATGCTGTGTTCTATAAAAGAGTAATTATTCCTGGATTAAGAGAAACGTTCTCTTTTCCTTAAAGAGGACAGACATGACCATGTTTAATCAGCAGTTATCTAGCAATCTGGTATTGATGAATGATGGCTTACTAAATACATTTGTAACACGGTATTTATTACCACTATAAGGAAATGCAAACTGATTATCCTGACAAGAAAAATTAAGTTCTCATTGAAAAACTGAATAATCGTTTGATACATACTCTGCCCTCCTATGTCAGTAAATGCAGATGCTGTAGTTTATGTTTAAAGTACATAACGTTCTTCTCTAATTGATTTACTTTAAGACTGGCACTGCTGTTTTAAATTAAATGCATGTTTTCTAAGGAGGCTGTAAGGTACCTTAAAATCATTCCTTTTAACAACAACTTTTAATAAAGCCTGATGCAGTGCTCTTAATGGTGGTCACTTTTCCAACAGTAGGTGGTTTTGGTACCTAATGGCTAAAACATCGGCATGCATTTCTTTGCCTATTAATAATGCAGTGATGACTATATATTCTGCTGAAACAGCGCTTGACCCATAACGGATAACCTTGTTGTGCATTTACTTTATAGCTAGGGCTGTAGACTATGAATCATTCATACATTGCAGCTATTTTTCTTTTCCTGTTTACACTTAGAGTATGTTGCACAAGAGATTATTTATGTGAATTTTTTTTTCTTTCTTTGGACATTAAACCCAGACTAGGCTGCAGAAGAATTAATCATGTAATACAGCTTTCTGTTTTAATATGAATATATTGTTTTTCTTGAACAGCTAGTTAAAACGTCAGCTATATAAATTGTTCATAGGCTTGCTGCTAGCTATGTATCTACATGTTCTTTGCAGAAATAATGACATAGGACTACCTTGCCTTGGTGTTGCAATCATGATGTGGTTGTGAAGCTTTATTTTTTTACAAGTAGCTCAGACATGACCACTGAGTTCAGTTATTTCATCTTTTGAATATACTAGCACCTTTTTTACATTATATCTTGTTTGTAACTAAAATATGATTATACAATGACCCCCCCCATTAATATTCCAAAACGTGCATGCTGATTGGTCAGCGTGCACATTGTAAATCAAAGACTTATACTAATTGAAAAAAGTCTGGTCGACCGGACTTTTTCCATTAGCATAAGTCTTTTTTTTTTTGGACAGCAACGGAGAATGGAAGAGCTTCATTGCTGTTATCTCGCTATGTTGAATGAGTTTAACATAGCGAGATAGCTTTAAAAAAAAGCAACAGTGATTTTCCTTTCTCCATTGCTTTTTTTAAAGCTGTTTCACTATGTTAAACTCCCATTTAACATAGCGAAACAGATTTAAGAAAAGCAACGGAGAAAGGAAAATCTCCGTTGCTTTTTTTTTAAAGCTATCTCGCTATGTTAAACTTTTTTAACATAGCGAAACAGCTTTAAAAAAAGCAACGGAGAAAGGAAAATCTCTGTTGCTTTTTTTAAAGCTATCTCGCTATGTTAAACTCATTTAACATAGTGAGACAAGTTTTTAAAAACAACGGAGATCTTCCTTTCTCTGTTGCTTCCACACACACAGTTCTGATGTACTGCGTAACCATATGCATGTGCAGACCATCAGAACTGCCGCAGAATACTGGACAGCTGCAGAAGGGCAGCAAGGAGGCATTATACAATGCCATTATTTAAGAAAAGTAAGTATTTTTTTTCTTAAATAATGTCATTGTATAATAGCAATAACCCACTTCTGGGTGTGGGTAATGCTGGATTTACCCACGGTTGTCTTTGTTTGGCCACTCAGGCTTCACCCTCGTGACCAAACCACACCAACCATGGGTATATCCAGAATTATCCACACCCAGGCGTGGGTTATTGCTTAATTAAAGCATATCTTGCTGATTGTTCTGTGTAATACATTTATGCAAGGCAGATACTATATCACGCATAACTTCCACACTACATTTTAAAATAATACTGCTTTTCTTAATTAGATCAGTTTATTCACAGTCTTGATATAGTCGACATACCTGTATTGTTTCCTTCTTTACCCTACCTTGCTGTTCTTGATGTAATATGGCATTTTCTTAGAGTGGGAAAGCTTTTGCTATGTTTGCTGGCATGCTGTTGACCTATCTGGCTGCTTCCCTGACCTTCATAATTGCAAGGCACCACTTTTCTACTATGAGTTTGTTAAGAAAAGGTACTGGCCGTCTGGGTTATTTCTTAACTCATCAACTGCTCCTATCCTTTTCTAACAACGTTTGGTTTGGTGTTCGAGTACTCTTTCAAGACAAACCTTTTTTTAAGATAAAAATGTAATACTTCTCTATCCTATGTATCTCACTTGAATTCTGGAGTGCCCCAAGGCTCTGTACTTGGGCCTACTTTCCCTTTCTTTTTGTAAACTGCACATCCCACAAGATCTACACAATATTAATGTTATTTTACACTGATGATCTCTTGCTGCTAACATCTGCAAACAACTTAGTCTCTTCAAAATTCATTACTTGAAGACTAATGATATTTTTAATGCCCAGCATTATCTAGCAGTAAACTTGTCTGAAACTAAATCTATGTCATTTGAAGAGGCCAGCAACTCAGTAACTACCCGCCATTGTCCATTACTGACCATTAAAATAATCCTGTTGGGCATATAAATAACTACAGATACCTAAAACATTTATTTGACCCACTCTAATGTTCAGTAATTATACCAAATTAATTGTCTTCAAAATTCTGAAACAGCCGAAGCTCTCATATACATTCACATGTCTGATATTCTGTATTATATATTCATATTGTACATCAAGAAGTATTACCTTTCCAGTGCATGAAAATTGTCTCCTTCTAACTCATCTTAATCCAAAAAAGTAACCTACAGAAAAAGTCAACTGAAATCGTCTCTTCATTAATCTGTCATTTATTACTACTTATAACCAGTACTCTCGCAGTATAAGTTTAGAGCCCCCCCTTCAGTGGATTCTTATATTTATAAGCCTTTTTTATAAATTTCCTTTCTCCTCGTGCTCACTTTATCGTCAGAAATGCTAACTACTATCTGTTATTTAACTCTGGAGAAAATGCCACTTCCTGGTTAGATTTCTATTTACCAAGAGCTGCACTGAAAAACATTTCCATAAACTGGCTCCTGTCTTATGGAATTAAATCCCTTTAGTCATAAGAAATTCTTTATACTACATTGTCCTTGAAACACTCATTAAAAGAACATTATTTTGAATTAATACAATGTCGCTATTTTGATAAAACTCCCTAGCACAAATCCTTACCTTGCCCGTCATATTGCACCTGTGTAGTCATTCTAAAACCACATGAATTGTATGTATACTGTACAATATTGTAGTAATGTGAACATTGTATTAGATTGCATTAGTTTACTACTCACTGTCATGTTAATATTACTGGTATTATTCTATTGGTTTTATATGTAGCTGTGATTATCCCAAAGATTCATTAACAGCGTGGCCACATAACGACCAAGTTAACACTATTTATCCTCCCAGTGTAACGAGCAAATTTCTAATCAGATATGCATGCAGCCCAGCCACTTTGCTAAATGAGGAGTCTCTTATCATAGCAGCCCCACAGAACTCCAACTGTAGCCACATCAAAATACAAGTCATAAAACATGACTGTACATGAGCACCCCCAGAAGTTGATGCTAGTGCACATTCAGAGTTATTTAATGGTTTTGTAATCAATAGCAGCAAATGCATGCATAAAGGTATATGCAATGGAAAGGAAGTTACACAGATGCTGATGATGACATTCCTGCATGGCTGAATCCATGGAGACGGAGAACATAAATGTGATATCGGAGATAGAGAAAAAAAACACTACACAGAAAGGTAGACTAAAGAAGGTGCTATAACAATAATGCTATTGTAAGAATGTGAAGTGTATATATATATATATATATATATATATATATATATATATATATATATATGGGTGATGTGAGATGTAAAATAATATAGTACTGTGATGTAAGAACAGATTCCATACCTTACAGCATCATAATATTTGCTGTGGACTGTCACTATACCAAGAAGATGATCAAAAAATTAATATATGTTACCCCAAGGAGGGTCAGTGCAGCAATTCATTCCACATGTCACTATATCCATAGTGTAGAGTCAAGGCGAGACACTGCAGATGTCAAAGTACAAGGATTCTTAAAACACATACCTCTAAAATGTATATTACATGTACAAATGGAGTGAAAAACAAAGAAGAAGAAAAACTGAACCAAGAACTCACATATTGGAATATCTCACAGCACTGCATTAGCAAGTGGATCCACTACAGTAATCATGCTGCAATTGCCATGAAACACATTAAACATCTTTGCATAAATGCATTGTTTCATCAAAGATGTCTGAATAATGGCAGTATATGTGCTGTTTTCACACTGGAATGTGGATTGACGCTTAGCTTAATTGTGAAAATGATTAATTAGCTCATAGCACAGATGTACTAGCATTTTAGCCATTATGAGCCTATATCACCAAACTACCCATTTCAGCAGTGGCAGGAAAATAAAACAGAAAGAGAATTAAGTTACAAATTTCCAACCTCACCCACATAATATACACACTTGTTACAGGATTATTTACTTTGAGGGTAATTGAAACATTACAGCACTAAAGAGAAACATTACTGAATGTAATTGAGCCCGTCTGTGTCACTGGTATGCTCTCTACTGCTGTATTAACAGGGAATGCCACAGAAACATTAGTAGCAAAGATGATTGGGAAATACATTGTAAGGGAATGGAACACATGATAGCAGGACAAACAAATTGCACCTCACTTGGTCTGAAACCCTGGCTTTTTTCTAGTGTATATTCACTATAACAGTAGCAAGGCATGCTACAGAAGCAGTGGTAGAAACGTTGACTAACAAACATGTTTCCTTGTTAATGGTATACCTCATAGCAGGACAACCAAAATGCAAATAACTTGGCCTGAACTTCTGACTTTCTTCAAGTATATGTTCATGAAAACAGTGTATTAGCAAGGTATGACACAGTAACACATCAAAAAGGTAATTGGAGAATAAATTTCAGGGGAATGGAACAATTGATAGCAGGACAAACAAAACACATATCCCTGGGTTTGAACCCCTGGCTTTTCTAATCATATTGTATATACAAGGCCATTAGGAAGTGATGCCATAGAAGAATGTATACTGAAGAGGACATTTTATGGAGATCTTAAATCAGTGATTAAGACTGCCATTAGAATAGGAGAAAATGGCATACCAGACAACAGGGGTGGGGACTGAATCTATCAGCTACTGTACCCATCATTGATTAAGGCATGGATTGTTTTGCATTCACATATCATGTAACCACATTTATACTTGAATGGCATGCTATTTGTACATGGAAGTTACTTTTGGGAGCATTCTCCAAAGCAGACCATTATGAAATTGAATCCTTGCTTGCTGAACTGATGTTCTAAACATCAGCGCATTAGCAAGTGATGCCATAGACAAACTTATGATACAGCTGTACATAACTAAACATTTCAAGGGAGTGTTTGAATATTGTAGAAGACTATAAAATGAGCATTACATACAATATGTAAAAATCATGGACTCACAAACCTCACCTTTATGTATTAAGAATTTAGACATCATGTTGTGACTAAGCATGTGGAATTTGTAGCAATGCAACTGTTAATGTCACCCTATGTCAATATTGCCTGGTGTCAGGGTGTCACCTAAGGAGTGTGACAGAAGTGGAGTTCTTAGGGCTTTTGATGGCCTTTCCTAACTTTTTGCCATACATTAAGTAGTAACATTCCTCTGTGCCTACATAAGGGCAGTAAGGACAGTAAAGTGGTTCTCTGCAAAATGCTGTACAAATTATAACACAGCTAGAAGATTTTCCCCATTGTATATGTCCATTTTTGACCATGTATATGCTGTGATAGTGACTTTACTGTAGTTCAGTATTGCATTGTGATTGTGTAATACTGAAAAGCGAGTATTAGTAAATGGCATAAAACAATAAGTGGATCAAAACACACACCCTACTGTACTGATAATTGACATAGTAATGACAGGCTGTAACAAATGCATATTATACTTACACTTATTACCTATATGCATTGTACCTACTTACTGCAAGGGAACATCATTTATCAGGCTGCTACTACATCTGCCTCAATGCATCTGAACCCTTGCCTGCTTAAATCACACTCTGTTGAGCTATGTATTAGCTACAGACACTACAGAAGATGTTATAAAACAGTTATCAGGAAGCACACATTTGAATGGATATTATCAATAGTGTATGTGAAAAATAAATTCGTAGAGTAGGTCAGTATTGCATTGTGATTGTCTAATACTGAAAAACAAGTATTAGTAAACAGCATGGGAAAATAAGGGGATCAAAACATCCCCTACTGTATTGGCAATTCACACAGTATTGTCAGGCAGTAACAAACAGTACTTAATGTATCAAATCCCCATACCTGTCAAACTGCTACATCCTAGTAGTACACCTTGCCCATACCTTACTTGGATAGAGGGAAGTTTCTCTGTTCACCTGTGAGATAGTGGAACTTTGAGCAGCCATCTGTCCCTGGAGGAGTGGTTCCAGCCCAGAAGTTAGTAGTTTAAAAAACACATTCCACGGTTTTGTGCGCTGGGCAGCACCAGTTAGCTAGGGTTAAATTATTCCCGAAACCACTAAGTCTCCTCTTCAGTTTTTCACTTAAAACTAGTCTAACTCTCCACCTAAGCACTCAAAAAGCATCCTACAGTCCAGCACTTGCTCAGACCTAAGAGCAAGCACTAATATACCCCGACACTTGACTGCCCAGCCGGGAAAGGCTCTTTATCCATCCCTCACCAACCAAGCGACTATGCAGCTCACCCTACTATTCAGGCATGACCAAAGGGCAACTTCAGATGTACTCTCCAGTCCAGCTGGTGAATCTGAGTACCCTGAGGCAATGTTACAACTGCCTCATGTACACAGACAGTCCTCTCCTCCTACCACAAAACACTAACATATGTGAGAGATGCAATTATACAGCCAAACTGGAGGCTAAGGTATCTCCACCCAAGACTGGAACAGACAGTCATGAGGAGAAAGTTAACACTTGCACCACACCTCCAGCCTCACATAGACCTACTAAACCAGCACTGGCAAAAAATACACATAAATACATTAAATCATCTCAAAGGCTCTAAATAAAAACCTGCAAAAGCATCAGAGAGCTCTAAAGCAGACACCCACAAAACCTGCACCTCCCGTCACAAACCAGACAACACATAAAACACAAAATCAATGTACCACACAATCACAGCCCTTAAGGCGAAATAACATACCTAACACACTAGTAATAGTTGACTCAATAGTCAGGCACACTGACACCCCACTCACTATGCTGGACAAGGAGAAGGTTACTGTTAGCTGCCAGACGGGAGCCAGAATCCGCCACATAACACAAGCACTTAGGTCACTCCAGAACAAGTACAAATATGACTCTGTCATTGTTCATGCTGGTGTGAATGACCTGAACCGTACCTCCCTGGACTACATGAAAAGAGACATGGAAGAGCTCTCTGATCATGTAGCCCAGGTGGGTATGACCCTGACTCTGAGTAGCATCATGCCCTCACCAAGAATGATACCTCAGTATAAAGAAAAAATTATCAATTTCAAAAATTGGCTAAGCTTCTGGTGTCATTCAAAGGGGATCCAGTGTCTGTCAGCCTGGGATGACATGCTCGACAAGCCACGTTGCTTCGCAAGAGATGGCTTGCACCTGTCACCCCTTGGCTTTTGAATACTGGCCAAGGCTCTTGCTGCCCCCATAGTGCCTTTTCCCCTCCGTAAACAGCACAAGTAAAAAAATGAGGGTTATGCTACTCAACTCCAGGAGTTTAAATCTCAAAAGGCATGCGCTCGAAGCACTCCTAAGTATGGAGAACGTCGACATCTGTGCAGTAACTGAAACCTGGTTCAAGGCTCCAGAGAGCACTCCAGCACTACAGGGCTACAACTCACACCACATATTTCAGCCACAGAACATGGACCGAAACACAAAAGGAGGGGGTGTATCCATATTCATCAAGGATACCCACACCTCCAAGTTAGTGGCGCAGCTTGATACCTCTGAGATCATCCATATGCAACTAACATTGGGCAAATCTGCAATGCAAATTGTGGCCTGCTACAGATCACCCTCCATGACCCAGGACCACCACTCCGCCTTTCTGGAGACACTGGAAAACATGAAGGTCCTACTGAACACCCTGATCTTGGGAGATTTCAATTACCCTACCATTAACTGGGAAAACTACTTGAGTACAAACTCCCAGATTTCAATTACCCTACCATTAACTAGGAAAACTACTTGAGTACAAACTCCCAGGCTCAGCGCTTCCTGGAATTTATCAGTAAACTCCCCTACCAGAGGCCACAACATATTGGACCTGGTCATCACCAACATGGGTGACAGGTGCTCCGTACTGGAGGTCAACCCATCACTGGTTAGATCAGATCATAAACTAATCACCCTGGATGTCCACACCCCACCACCACCCCCAACCAAGGAAACCACAGTGAAAAACTTTTCTAAAGCAAACTTCACCTTACTTAAGGCAGAGGTGGTAAGTTTCTCAGTCCCCACGCTAAAGGATAACACTGCCCAAGATGCAGAATCCTTTACAATTGCACTCTATGAGCACCTACAAGGATGCATGGATCATGCCATCCCTAGCAAAACCAAGACTCACTCCCCTAAGAGAAGGAAACCAGTCTGGTGGACCCCTGCCATAAACAGGTTAGACAACAAAAGGAGGAAACAATTTTAGAAAAAAAGCAAATCTGAAGAAGGAAAGACATCCCTGATCAGTATCAGTAAGAAACTAAGGTTCCTTATAAAATCATCCAAGGCTAACTTTGAAAGAAAAATAGCCAGGGTTCGAAAGATAACCACAAAGCCTTCTTTAGCTATGTCAAGAATCTAAGTGGCAACTCGCAGATATGTTCTGGGATAGTGCAAAATAGCACAAAATATACTGAACCTACTGATATTGCCAGCATACTAGCAGATAGATTCAATGCAAACTTCACCTCCCTCTCACCTTCAAAAGGGCCCACAACAGTACCGGAAAAGTGTAGTGTCCCAGAAATCACAGAAACACAGGTGAAAACAGCCCTTTCAAAAGCCAAAAACACAGCATCAATGGGGCCAGATGGTGTCCCAGGCTGTGACTTGCACGAACTGCAGAACAAACTTACCCTCCACCTAAACACGATGTTCAGCCTCAGCCTCTCCACAGGCTACGTGCCCATAGAATGATGCACAGCAATGGTTATTCTGCTCCACAAAGGAGGGGCCAAAACTGACCCTGGTAACTATCTCCCCATAAGCCTGACTTGCCTGGTCTGCAAGGCTATGGAGCGCATCATCATGGAACTCATTAACAAAGACATTGGGAACCTCCAAACACTTGCCCTGACCCAGTTCGGCTTTGTTAAGGGCAGATCATGCCTACTAAACCTGGTTGACTTCTTTGAGACAGTTACCAAGGCCAAAGAGGAGGGAAAGGTTGTTCACACAGCCTACCTTGATCTCGCCAAGGTGTTTAACACCATTCCTCACTCAGGTATTATAGAAAAACTCACCAGCCTGAACATAAACCCCTACGTCACAAGATGGGTTGCCAACTGGCTTACAGACAGAATTCACACAGTAAGAGTAGCGGGTTCCAGGTCTGACACTAAACCACTCACAAGTGGTGTCCTGCAAGGCTCGGTTCTGGGACCCCTTCTGTGCAGCATATATTTCTCAGAAGTACAGGCAAACACAGGAGGACTATGGCTAACCAAGTTTGCCGATGCAAACTGGGAGCCATAAATGACTCTCTGGCTGACACAGACATCCTCCAAAAAGGCCTTACTGAGACAGACACCTGGTGTCAAAGTCATGGCCTCAAGCTAAATGCCAAAAAATGCATGGTCATCCCATTTGGGAAAAACAAAACACCCACGAATTACCACATAGGCAGCAGCCCCCTTAATACAGAAGAGGTAATAAGAGATCTGGGGACCCAGGTAGATAGTAATCTTTCCTTTGACAATCATATTGCCAAAGTAGTTAGGAAATCCTTCTATTTGGCACATCTAATTACTAAAGGGTTCGCATCTAGAAATAAAGAGGTTATAGTGCCCTTCTACTCGTCACTCATCAGACCCATCATAGAGTACAATGCCCCATTTGGGATGTACCTCACAAGACACTTCCAACAGCTTGAAAGACCACAAAAGCACCTCACCAAGAGGATTACTGGCCTCAAACATATGTCCCATGCAGCCCGACTGAAAAAACTCCAGCTGTACTCAGTGGCATATCGCTTACTCAGAGGTGATCTCTGCCTGACTTACAAAGCCATGTCCAACTCAGAATTGATGGACATGCTCCACCTAAAGAAATCCAAGTCACTTCGAGCTATGCGCTCTAGTGAGCTAAACCTCGCCACAACTATAAATAGAACATGCTGGAGGGATAGATTCCTGTCATAGAGACTCCCCATGCTTTGGAACAAAATTCCTAACTACATTAGGCAGACCCTCTCACTAACACTCTTCAAGAGAAGCCTTGATGAGTGGATGGGTAACAGAAAATACACCCCTGGGATCACTTCATTGGCTCTGCTTGACAGAGGCTCAGTTAATTAATCAATGGGGCGGCGAAATCCGACACGCTGGTTAGGCATATAAATGCCCTTGGGCAGATAGCCTAGTACCTACCTATGAACCTATGAACCTATGTCATATTTGTACCCTAAGTCATTGCTGGATGATATGTAATGCTATTCACACCAAATTCAATGTACACCCGATTGTACTAATTCAATGTACACCTGATTGTACTAATTCAATGTACACCTGATTGTACTAATTCAATGTACACCCAATTGTACTAATTCAATGTACACCTGATTGTACTAATTCAGTGTACACCTGCTTGTACTTATTCCCGGTTGTATACCACGGTGGTGCAGCGGTAGCATTGTTGCCTCACAGCAAGAGGTTCTCCTGTTCGATTCTCAGCTGGAGTGCAGGGAGTGCCTTCTGTGTGGAGTCTGCATGTCCTCCCAGCGGTTGGGTGGGAGTTCGAAAGACATGTGTAAATGGGCGTGCCTTCATTGAAGGTTGAACATCGAGCTGGCACCTTGGGGGAAACGCCGAAAGACAACAACAACTAATTCAATGTATACCTGATTGTACTAATTCAATGTACACCTGATTGTACTAATTCAATGTACACCTGCTTGTACTTATTCCCAGTTGTATACCACGGTGGTGCAGCGGTAGCATTGCTGCCTCACAGCAAGAGGCTCTCCTGTTCGATTCTCAGCTGGAGTGCAGGGAGTGCCTTCTGTGTGGAGTCTGCATGTCCTCCCCGCGGTTGGGTGGGCGTTCGAAAGACATGTGTAAATGGGCGTGCCTTCATTGAAGGTTGAACATCGAGCTGGCACCTTGGCATTTGTCAAAATCTACTGCCAATCATTAGTGGACCGGAGTTCTGCTGTGGCGACCCTTAACCGGGAAACGCCGAAAGACAACAACAACTAATTCAATGTATACCTGATTGTACTAATTCAATGTACACCTGATTGTACTAATTCAATGTACACCTGATTGTATTTGAGTCCCTGCCTGCCTAGCTTACATTCCCTTTACATGTGTACTAGCTATTAACACCACAGAAAGTCATACAATAGTTATCAGAAAGTACACATTTGCATGAATTTTACTAAGTGTACGTGGAAATGAAAATAAGTAGGGTTGAACAGAATACAGGGTTCAGAGGACTAAAACCATCCACCTGTCAAATCCAAGTAGTACACCTTAAAAATGCTTGTTCACTGCATGATACATAATGTTGTTCACATTGATACAACATACACTTCATTGCATTTGAACCTCTGCCTGCACAGCTCACATTCTCTTGACGTGTTCTAGCTATTGATGCCACAAAAATGTAATACAACTGCTGTCAGCACATATTTGAAAGGATGCAAATGAAAATGATCACGGCTAAATAGAATACAGTGCCCAGAGGATCAAAACCTCAACCTGTGAAACACAAGTAGAATATTTTATATAATTTCTGTTCACTAAGTCATTACTGCATGATATAAACTGCTTATCACACTGACACAATGTACATCTTATTGGAGTTGAAACCATGCCTGCCTAACTAATATTCTCTTGACCTATATACTAGCTACTGATTTCACAGAAAAACATGCATGAAAGTTATCACCATACATTTGAAGAAAGTGTTGCAACATTGTAGAAGACTGCAAGATGAGCAGTGTTAAACAGATGCAAGTAATCAGTGAATCACAGCCCTCCACATAACTTACTCACAAGTTAAATATCACATTAGGAGTACATTGAGATATGAAAGCTGTTAGAGTTAAACTAATAATATCAGCTTATGCTTATATCATTACCACCTTTTGTCATGCCTCAAGAGGAAGCTCAGTCATGTGACAGTCACCAAAACATTAGCACAGCTAAAGAAATGTTCTACATTTTGCCATAATACAAGACCTGTTATTATTTCCTATCTTTGTCAACCACCATACAGGGTTAAATAGAAAAAGAGCAATTTGTTTTTGTTTTAAAACTCTTTGTGTGATATGATAAATTTGTTACTTAAGATGAAATACTGTATGGCACAATATGTATTTTTCTAAGACTGATACAAGATCGACAGTGGAATGGAAACCATTCTTGGGTTAATAATATTCTTCTTAACAATGAAGTACCATGTGATGCCACAGAGGAACTTATACTGCATGTGTCTGACAACTCATTACTGAAGGGAATGTTCAAAGGGGAAGTCACAAAGGTTGTAAAATATGACTGAGCGGGATGGTTGTGATTGTCAAGGGCATAATGTATATAATGCAATAGAGTGTAACCCATGCCTCTAATAGTTATATTCTCCATATAAGTGCATTATCTAGGGCTGCAAGTAAGTCTGCCTGTATGGAATTATCAGTAAGACATATGAGATAAATGTATACCATTTGCAGACTGATATCAAGCAAAACATTCAAACGATTTTAATATTTCATTAGTTTATATTAATTTGAAATTGGCATACATTTACTTGCTAAATGGAAGACAGTTGCAGACTGTGAAGAAAAATGTGAAACAATATTCAACCCTCAGACTGGAACCCAGCACCGAGTGCAGCGGAATGGACTTGTCACATCACTCATATATTCTGCTGATTAACCTACAGTTGGTCAATTAACATGGATGCCAACATCCTGAAGGCAATCCACTCTGTACTGAAAATGGAAATGTCAACCACCTATTACACATGTCCCAAGGTTGCTTTTCAGTGCATGCAAATATTATTTAAAAAAATAAACAACATCTCTCCACATACCCTGTTAATTATATTTATTAACTCTGAGATCACACAATCCCTGGGGGAAAAGGAATATTCCCCTTCCTGGGGATTGACGATTTCATACCTGTCAACTATCTGTATAGTTGATTGAATGCAGTCAAACAGATGTCGACCAAACTCCATGTTGACCAAACCAATGGAACCTATTGAGCCATGGAAGCAGTTACAGAAACCAGAATCACCTTACTTTAATTATGTCAGAATTGTTTACTGAAGTGCACTGACTATCAGCTCGGATGAGCGACCAATGGCATAGTCTTAGCACATGCAAAGGAATTTTCTTTGTTTTTTACTGCAGGAGGAGAACAAGCATTGCCCTCTGTTTGATGATGACTCATGCTGCTTGATGACACCTGCTGCACAACAGCTGAATACAGAATAGCAATATATGATTAAATGCCATTCATAGCCATGATGGTATTGTGTTCATTTCTGGATCAGATTAAAGTTTAAAAATGACAGGACCGGACAGAAAATAAAGTGAGAAGAAAGCAGAGGGTAGAACAATAAGTGAGCAGTCCAGGAATGATCAGTTTAGAGGTAGGATAGGACCATATCTTTCAACTTCTTCTCAAAGTCATCATGGTTATCTTTAATTAGTTTCCATTTTTTTTGGGTACTGACATTGTAAATATATCCCACTATGTAGGCTGAACAGTTGTAAGAAATCATTTTTGTAAATCAATCACAATTGTTAGAGACATGATCTTTTATTTTTTGGGTGAGACCGGTGCCTTTTTTATTTTCATTGATGGAAAAAGTTGTAAAAGGAAATCAGGGATGTCAGAGGTAGGTAAGAGTGTAAGGTTAGGTATGAGGGAAAGATAGACATGGCTGACACAGTGTGGGGTAACACAATGAGAGATGGGAACACATTAGTGATGACATCAGACAAACAGTGAATAGACAATGGTAAAGGGTGGACTGTATAGCATAACAGTGAGGGATGCAGACACAAAAGGGTGAGGGAATATTGAGTATGGTGATAGAAGGTGTTCAAAGATTCGTACTCTGCTTGATTCTACACTTAGTGGGAAAATACTCCTCACCCAGGTAGCTGTCACAACTGTGTCCTTCCTCAATAACTATAGGAAGTACTGGCCAGGGAAGCACCTCAATGAGTCACTAGAGCATATTCTTTATGTGTCCAAAGCAGGCATCAAAGCTCCTGTCCATAATATTCTCCATAAGCTTTGTTAGTTCAATGTTTAAAAGTGTTTGATTTTAACACGCTGGCCGTGGCTGTGGTAATCGGCTATTCGTTTTCTTTTTTGCTAGTGTTTGGTGTTGGGGACCGGCTTTCAGCTGCAGTTCATATTTATTTCACTTTGTGCATTCTATCTTTTTCTCGCCCTGTCTATGCCAATAGGAGTTCATAAACAGATTTAATACTGAGCTGCATGCACTAAGATTGGTTTTATTAAAGTTTAATGAGTGGGAATATGGAAGAGAGTGGAGGATCAAATAAGGATGATTTATGTCTCGGATTGTTTATTCTTTCTTTTCCATGATGCAACAATTGCAACCACATGAAAATAATCCCTAGCATCTGCCCTTTTAGAGACAATTTGCCTCCTAGCTAGAATACAATAAGTATTGTGTGAAGACTGTTTCTTAGAATTGTTTTCATCTGACAGTTTGTTGCT
Organism: Protopterus annectens; assembly: GCF_019279795.1. Classification (NCBI taxonomy): domain Eukaryota; kingdom Metazoa; phylum Chordata; order Ceratodontiformes; family Protopteridae; genus Protopterus; species Protopterus annectens. The sequence goes on along the minus strand of NC_056739.1, from coordinate 1,447,801,470 downwards.
CAGATAACGTTTGAGCTTTGGCTTCCTTTAAGGCATTAAGTTGACTGAATGAATACTGAGTATATTTTTTAAAGAACTGTTTATTAACTTGCAACCTTTCTGACAGGAAGAACATTTAGGATGTGAAGTAAAAATAATAAGCAAGAGTGAGCTTCTTCTCAGACATCAGCTTGTAGCCAGCTGATTCATTTTTTTTGCTGTGAACGTATATATTGCATATATAAAACTTTAGAGGCTTCCTTACTCAATATTTTTACCTAGGCAAAAGGGTTTACTATCGTTATTTCAAAAGGCAAAACATTTGCCATTCGAAATAATGAAAAGTTAAACCAAAACCAAACATTTCGGATGTACAGAATGTTGCCCCAAATAATCGACACATTTAAGTTGACATTGTCACCGAAAATGTCACATGATAGCCGTATAGGAGCTGATGTAAATCAAACTCCTACACGACATATCACGTTTTTGCAGGGGGGGGGGGCTTCCCCTGCACCCCCTGCTACTAATATAGTCCAACTATAACCCAGGTGTTCACTGAAACACCGCTTTGGTCTTTTAATATAGACACTATCTTTTTAATAAGCTTAGCCAGTTGTGGGTTATTCTTTAATGATAGAGTATATGTTAAAATAAATACAGTCTTGAACTAGGATAAAATAAGGATAAACTGGATGGCTTGCCTATAGAAATAAGTCTATAGGCTAAAAAGTGTTTTTGAATAATTCAACAGTCAGGGCTAACAATGTTAAATTTGGCTTACTCTCCAATCTTGGAGGCAGAGAATAATTATCATTTCGAAATTTGGTGAAGCTGTTCCTCAAATAGTTTGATACCACCCAATATCTATTTTTGGTCATGATTATAATATTTTTCCTGCCCTCTTTTCTAAAAGAGTAACTCAAAATTTTCCCTCTTGAGTGATTTGGATCAAACAGGAATTGTACTCATGATAATTTCATAAAAACCTGCGTATTAAAAGAAGCTATCACTATAATGGGGCATCCTTTATTAGTAATAAACCTAGATGACTAAAAGGGAATTGACAAGGTCAGCTGACAGTAGATTTTTTTCATTTTGTTATTGTTGCATGGTATTTGGTAAAGTACTTCACTGAGTACATCAGTGGCTATGACCAAAATAACGGTGGGGATATATTTCATTAGAAAGAAACACCAGGCAAAGATGCATGCTCTCAACACTTTTATTTGCCTTTTTGTGGCACATTGGCAAGGAGGTTAAGGCAAATCCCAACTAATGGAGACAGGTTTTGGAGGTTGACATATACAGATTATCATTATGTAATCCATACAAGGATTTGGCTATTATTTTTCAGGAATTATATACACTTGGAAAATTAAGAGGTTATAAAATTAACACTCAGAAAACAGGATCTTTATAGATAAATTATACACCTTTGGAGAAAATGGTTTCAGAATATCCATTTTTATAAAACTCAATCATATAACTTATTTGGGTTTAAAGTTATCAGATACACTAATAACAATCAAAGCGTTAGCATTCAAAAATGAACACCAGTAATCCAAACAAGGTTATGAATGCTGAAGTACCAAAGGATTCCACCAAGTTGATGCACGAAATAATTTATTTGTATCACAACCACATTAACGCACTTCAATAGCAAAATAAAATCGCGTTTTCATCTCAGACAAGTGAGACTTCATCAGACAATATCCATTTATGCATTTTCTGTTTAAATACCATCATTACAATGCAATTAAATCCTGTTACCAATGAGAACACTCATTAAGAATTTAAACTATCAAATCAGCTTGGTTATACATATCTTAATATTCATGATTATAATGAATAATAAATAATTCACACATATTAAAACAACCTATTTAAATACATAAAAACTCTAAGTAAATAAATATAAATGTAAAATTCATTGTTGTAATTCATCTGGTTAATCTTGTAGCAACATGTTATAAAGATACAGCGTTTTGAATGTTGTCGCCTTTTATATGTACCAGCTTTCTATTTGGCAGCGTCTGACAATATATTATGTCTAGCTTACCTAAAATGCAATAGTGCAACAGTGCCTTCAATGTTGTTTGTAAATACATGTTTTAGAGATATAGCAACATAATAAAATTTTATGTATAGCAGCTTTATGACTAGCAACTTGATGTTTATAACATATATACTGAACCTGGGTAATTAAAGTGCATAAGTGCCAACCAGGACGTATTGGACATAGAACTAAATGTTTATAACATATATACTGAACCTAAGTTAGTTAAAGTGCATAAGTGCCATCCAAAAAGTATTGGACCTAACAACACATTGCATATAGTGACTTTATGACAAGCAGCTTATTGATTGTGACCTCTTTTTTTATATATATAATAAACCCTACTTAAATAACACAATACCATCCACTTTATTTGTCCATAAAATTGTAAATACTTTATAAATATTAATAAACTTGTAAATATAACAGCATTTTGCTTTTGACAACTTTGTGACTAATGATATATTAATTGTATCTGTATAATATATAACTTAAAAAAAGTGTGATAGTGCCATCTAGTGTACAAATATGTAATGAATTAAATCTTATTAGATTTTAATCTTAAAATTGACCCTATAGATAAATATTCATTTAATCCTGGACTTCTACTCACATCTAGGTTGATTTGCCACCATAATTCCTTACTTTCCAGTATGTCCTCCCACGGACCTCCCCTAGTATCTATCTGTATCTGTTCTAATACAAAAAATAGGAAAGATGCTTGTTGACAAACCTTGGTGTGCTTAAACAGTGCATTGGTTTCTCTTTTCTTTTGAAATATCGTATATGTGTTCATACACTCTCTTTTTTAGAGTTCTCTCAGTTTTTCCAATGTAGAATGACTGACATTTCTGACATACCACTAAACAACTCTTTGTGTTTCACAATTGTAATAGTTGTTACTAGTTAACATTCTCTTTCTGCATTCCAAAAATACTTCTCCTTTATTCATAATGTATGCACATTGTGAGCATCTTCCACATTTAAATGTACCTACTCGTCGTTTAGGTTCTGTTTTGTTATTTTTAGTTCCTGTTCTTTCTATCATATTATGGAAGTTTGGGGAATTTCTAAATACTATTTTAGGTACTATATTCCTTATTTCTTCCATATCTGTGAATGCTGAGAATTTCTCCCATTCCTTATGTAAAATTCCCCTCATGTTTTTATTAATTGAATTGTATTCAACTATTAAACTTTTTTGAAAAGTTTCTCTATCCTTTGAACTTTCTCCACATTCATTCTCTGTCCTAATGATCTCTTCGACACCTTTTATAGGGTGAAATCTCGTTGGTCTACCTCTTTCTACTTCATATCTGATATTTTTGATAAAATCTATAGGGTAACCTCTTTCTAAAAACATATTTTCCAATTTGTTACATTCAATAATGAAGTCTTCTTCTCTACTAGTCATTCTTGATCCCCTTACGAACTGTCCTTTTACAATATTTTTCTTGCAGTGTAAGGGGTGTGCACTATTAAAATGCAAAAAAAAAAGAATTCACATATGTTTCTTTCCTATGTACTCTTGTTTCAAAGTTATGTTTATATTTATAAACTTCCACATCCAAGTAATTTAGAATATCCCTATTCATAACATATGTAAATTTCAAAAAACTTGTGGTGGCACTAATGTATTCCATGAATTCCATGAACGTGTTTTCACCCCCTATCCAAAAAATCACTATATCATCCAGGAACCTGTAGTATAGTGCCCAACATTCTTTGAATTTGGAATTTATAATAAATTTTTCTTCCCATTTTGATAATACAATGTTGGCGTATGTGGGGGCACATGCTGCTCCCATGGAAACTCCGGATGTTTGTTGATAATATTCCCCATTGAAAATCAAAAAATTGTTTTTCAGTACAGTATCCATGAAAATAACTGTCACTATTTTTTCTTCTTGTGTCATCTCTTTATCTATGAATATGCTTTCTTCAAACATTTCCATCCTTTCTTTATGAGGGATGCAAGAAAACAAATCAATGATATCTATTGTGATGAAAATTATGTCTTCTTTACAAACTTGGGGTGTTAATTCTCTAAGAAAGTCCCAGGAGTCTTTCAGTATGACCTTGTTATTTACCCAAATATGTTTTGCCTTAGTGTCAACGTATTTGGCTAAAGGAACAGTGATTGCCCCTTCCGCTGATACTATAGGTCTAAGGGGGGGGGTCTTCCTGGTTCTTATGAATTTTGGGTATGCCAAACATAGTGGCAACCCTTGGTTTCTTCACTTGCAAATATTTAGCTATTCTAGTATTAATAACTTTTTCTATTATTAAATCTTCGATTAATGAGTTTATTTTTCTATATGACATCTCTACCTCATTCATATCAGATACACAAGACAGATCTTGAAGTTAAATTTGGGAGTGGAAGTGGGGTTAGAGAAAATTAAGAATTTTAATCAAAAAGGGAAGGGAATTTGGATATAGCTCAAAGCATAAAAGTAGTACAGTTATTTACTCTCCTTTTATATGTATGGTTTACAGAGTCTTCATCTTGCTCTAGCAGAAGGATTTTTTGGTGTATTGAGGATGCCTCCTCCTCCTTCATTTATTTGACCAGTAGAAGAACTTACGGTACTATGAAATATTATTACTCTTTCAGTTGATATGGGGGGTGGGGCAGGTATTCCAAGTAAGTTGTTTAGAATGGCAGCAAGGTTAACACTTTTATAGAGGATATATACAAAGATTACGAAGCAATGTGACAAGCAACTTTAATTTTAAACAGTGGAGGGGAGAAAGTGTTTACTAGATGTTTAGAAGAAACTGATCATGTAGAAGACAATTTGACAAAACCAGCAGATTTATTCTTAAACCACTAATTAAAGAGGCAATAAAGATGATTAATGTGGATGAAAGAATTGAGGGGTTCTTACATATTAATCTGGCAGTGTGAATGGGCACATAGACAAGGCAAATCATAAGAAATTTGAATAGATTTGAAAAATTGCTATGCTAGGAATAGTTGATATTCCCATAACAATGGGACAACTTTATGGAAATTATGAAATAAATTGTGATTACCAACACTAAGCGACTCTGGCTAACAAAGTTGGCAGATGACTGCAAGCTGGGAGCCATTACTGAATCCCCAAATGATGTGGATATTCTACAAAAGGGCCTTACAGAAACATATGCTTGGTGCCAGAGCCATGGGCTCAATCAAGCTTAATGCCAAGAAATGTATAGTTATCCCCTATGGGAAAAACCATGTACCCATGAATTACCACAGAGGTGGCAGTACACTAAACACCAAAACTGTGATGAGAGGCTTAGGGACACAGGTGGACAGTGGTCTCACCTTTGATATCCACATCACCACAACAGTCACAAAATCCTTCTATGTGGCACACCTCATCACTAAGGGCTTTTCATCCCAAAAAAAGGAGGTCATTGTCCCACTGTGCTCATCCCTCAGTAGACCCATTGTAGAGTACAATGCCCCATTTGGTATGTACCTCACAAGACATCTGCAACAACTGGAAAGGCCACAGAAACACCTCACTAAAAGAATCACAAGCCTAAAGCAGATGCCCTATGCTGACCATCTAAAAAAACTCCAGCTATACTCTGTGGCATATCATCTACTCAGAAGCAAGCTCTGCTTAACATACAAGGCCATGTCAAACCCTGAGCTATTGGACATGCTCCACTTAAAGAAATCCCAATCCCTCAGAGCCACATGCTCCAAGGATCAAAACCTTGTCATCACAATAAACAAAACATGCTGGAGGGATAGGTTCCTGACCCAGAGACTCCCCATACTCTGGAATAAACTGTCCATAAATGTCAAGCAGTACACCTACTTGGCCCTCTTCAAAAGGAACTTTTAAGATTGCATGGAAGATAGGCAATTCACCCCAGGGATCACGTCAGTCACCCTGCTAGACAGGGGTCCTGGGAAGTAAATATTGTGGGAAGAAATATCCAGGGAATTTTTATGGCTAGGTTAATATAGGCCCTAGGGCTGATAGCCTAGTACCAACCTATGAACATATAAAACTATGAACCAGAGAAGTGTGATTTTTTTTTATTGACATCTTTAAGAAAACTTGCATTATGCACAGTCAATAAATGGGGTTGGACAATATGGGTGGTGTGATTTGTGGTTTAATAGTCTGACATAAAGCAGGAACAAAACCACAGGGATAAAGTTATTAGCACCTTGCAATGAAAACAAGTGAGGCCAATAACTGTACACTGGTGTGAAAAAAATTTAGGCATATAACTCTGCAAAAAGGGGAAAATAATGGTTGCCCCTAGGTATGCTACTACATCATGAAAGTTTTGTTTTTCACTTTGATTGGCAAGCTTAGGTATTTTATACTCCTGCCAGACTTACCAAAATATTATTTGCACACTGAAGTCGAGACACCTGGCAATTTCTATCATATATTTTGGAATACTCCATGTTGCAGCCATTAAATCAAGACTGGCAGAACATGTATGAACAAATCTGAACATAAAGGATTAATGTTGCTATGGGTGATATTCAAAGGCTGGGACTTCATATGTATGTAGTGGTTATACATTGACTTGCAATTACTCAAGTTAGGTGACAAATGACTTGGGAAACTACATATTTTTTAAAGTGAGAAAAAATAATAGACATACTGTAATTTAATATGAATCACTTCAAAATTATGGAAAATTAGTGAGTGCACTTCAGTAAATGTTTTGTTTTATTCATATGATAGGCATAGTATGATGTCTTTAGCGAAGAATGTAAAACTGCCATTTGTAAATAGAAAATTATAACAGAAGCAGTGACTAGCAGGAAGTATTAGTGATCACTGAGAGAATCATTTACTTTGGTATCACCTAGTGATTGTGTATGCATTGCAAAATTCAGTGTTTTATTTGTGAAGTACTGAGTGGTAAGGATGTGCTTTTGGCCGAACATAGACTTTGACTGAAGAATGAAAATTACAGTATTATGAATACAAGACAGTGAAAGGAACTAGGGGAAGGATGAATCTATTTACAAAGTGATTACTTTACTCTTATGAATGTATTTATGATACTGTAGATGTTATCATGGCACAACCTTACTTGGCTGGCCTGAGACATTGCATGTGCATATAATTATGGGGTTTATATGATATCTAACATTTTTTATAGGGGGATGATAGGCACACTTTCATTGCTGTGCTATTTGACTGAAGATTTCATCCATTTTTTTGTGTGTTTGACTGTGATATGTTTTGTTATGTGCAGTAATGATGAAGACAAGGGAACAGAGCAGAGAAAGGGCAAATTCAGCCATGAGCAAAAATGTATCCTCATAGGAGCCCATAAGACATATGGCAAACATCTGTTTGGTAAATGGGGGCCCCAACAAGCTGAGTGTACAAAAACTTTGAATCAAATTGCCCTGGATATTAATGCAGTTGATGGAAGAAACCTCACGTTAACATAGTGCAAGTGATGGAAAATGATGGGGGATGGGGGCTCCAGGAATTATCCTTTTAATGCCAGATGAGGAATACCTTCTCACCATCAATTGCAATGACTATGACACAGAAGATGTTGGCACTGGAATAATCAGATGTGATGTGGACACTGACCATTACAAGCCTGTGCAGCAGTAGCATTTATCTATTTAGGAAGGCTGATTTAAAAACAATAATATGTTTATGCAGCAAAATGAATGCAGACATGGAATGATTAAATTAAATACACAACAACTGCTATTAACAGATGAACTTTCCACATCTACATAGAACAACAAAGAAGGCAATATGCTTAGTAAGTGTCCCACACACCCCTTAATTAGCATGCCATAGTGTATGCTATTTCTTTATTAGTAATGAAGTTATTTTTACAGGGTCAGCAGCCGAAAGAAGCAGTTCCATTATAACAATAAGCTTGGAGGATATTGGCAGCAGAATAGCTGTCGAAGATGATGATGACAGTGGAATTATATTTAGAAGGCAATCTGAGGAAACTGGCATGCATTCCTCGAGTTTAGTGGTAGGATCTTATACCCACCAACATATTACTAATTCTGTAGGAAGTGACAGTGCCATAACATCAACCACATGCTGACATTATTCTATGACTAGTAAAGGGAGAAAAGCCATACGCTTTTACAATAGTATCTCCAACACCAGATGAACATTTTCAGGATGATGGTAGACATTTACAGGTAAGAATGTAAACAGTGACACCTTTACAAAGGGTAGCCAGGAACAGGAATTTGCCACAACTTACCCAGGAAACATATAAAGTATTGGCTGCCCAACAACAAATGTGCCATATTAGGGCTCAGAACACTGCCACAGAGAATCAACAGGAAATGGTCAGACTCCTCCATGGAATACATGAGAATTTTCAGCCCTACATAGAAATGGCAGAGAGTAGGGATAATGCCATGATCACACTGATGCATAGTATGGTGGCACACCAAGCATCTGTGGCTGCCTTCCTTTATATACCCAGTTAGGGATTACCAAACTCATGTAGGGGTTAGTCTTGTTAGAGGACAGCACAAGAGTACTGTCAGGACATGTAGGGCACAGCGCATGAGACTGCAAGTGCTTCTCAAGTGAGCATTGTAATTAGTAGGGGAGTCAGTGGTGTAAACTTTGGCTCTAGATGATTGTCACTGTTAAAGTGACACCCTGACCATATTTGCAAAAATGGGAAAAAGGGATTATGAATGGATGGATGAACAATAACAACATACTTAATGTAGGCCATGTCAACCTTTATCTACGCCTAGTAGAATCTGTCATGCAAGGTTTTGGTTCTGGTCCTGCAGCACTTTCATATCGGTGTCTATGAGATCATCTGCATCAAGCAAGTGATGATATTGGACCAACTCACCATCCATCCCTCCTGAAAGGCCCTGTTCAATATCACTTGCTCCATCACCATCTTGAGTAAAACGCATTTCCCCTACTGTGATTCAAGTGTGACATTTCTGTTACTTATGATTTAACCAATGTTTAACCCAAAGGAGAACATGATAGTTGGCAAACAAATGATGGGGGTATTGTACCTGTATACATCTCAGTCCTGTAATGTAATTGTATATAACATCTCAGTCTGGTAACGGTACTGCTTTAAACCTCATTGAACTGCAGAAAGAAAGCTGCATGTCCTAAAGTAAGATTGCAGTGATTAACAACATTAATGCTGCATGCATTGCTGTTGTTAAAGCTGGCAGTTAACATACACCTTTATAGTAGTAATACACAACTTGTCAGGGAAACCTACTAAGAACATTTCAGATTAAAATGAGTTTCCTGCCATGTAAAAAAATCGCTGCCACTTCTTCCTCACTACTACACAAATGATGATTGATATTTTTGTCCCTGAGGCTACAAGTTATTGTATATGACAAAATTAAGTAATCTGGTATGTAATACCTCAACAGACAGCATACTTTAAACTGAGAAAACATTGCATAATATTCAGAAAAAACAAACAACATGATGCATTTTCATTCAAATGCAAGTTATGAATTCATGTTACATATGGAAGTAATTCTTTTTTACAAATTTGTAGCACTTCAGGGCATTTAGTATGTGCATACCTAGGCACACCACCTCAGCTGAATGTATTGTGCTAAATAGGTAAAAAAAAAATGATTATTCCTTACGTGATTTCTTATGCCATCATTGAACAGGATTCAGTGAGCACTCAGGCATGACTTTTTCAAACAGTAAAATTAGTACCTGTTCTGAAATAAAAAAATAATTATTTAAAGATGAGAAGGAATATATGATGAGCATTGACAACAGACCATACACTGCACAACTTTGGCCACAGATATCACTGCATGCATTAATTATGATCTACGTGTTTTTTACAAGAAAACAAACACTAACCTGATGTCATGGTCCCTAGTGGTAGACTAGACTCTGCCTCTTTACCTGCCTGCCTCATTTGCTTCTCATTGTGACTTAATTTCCTTAGGTGTACTGACAGCCATCATGCATTAGTGTACGTGGCCTCTGTGAATTGCTGCTTTGCAGCACTCATTCCCAATCAGTGTGGATAGAGTTAATGCTTTCTCATAATGACTATGAACGCCACTGTACATCTTCATTTTTGCTTACTATTACTAATGTAAGTACATAAAGCATGAGTGAAAGAATCTTGACAATATTATAATGTTGAGTACATGAAAATAGCAACTAGTGGTCTGTCTTCCTGGTGATGATGTAAAATGAGTAATGCCACTAATACAAGATCTAGAATGACTATCCAGAATATGAGTCTAGAGAAAAGACTTCGCAAACATGGATGTCTTTCATTCTGACTTTGATTTTGTAGCAAACTTGAATGTTCCTTTTCTAATGCTGTTTAGCTTCCAGATGTTTGACAGTTAATATAAAAAATGTTTATGGACATTTATTTGGTTTTGGGGACTCTTTCTTTCTTTCTTTCTTTCTTTCTTTCTTTCTTTCTTTCTTTCTTTCTTTCTGTCTTTCTCTTTTTCTTTCTTTCTTTCTTTCTCTCTTTCTTTCTTTCTCTTTTTTCTTTCTTTCTTTCATTCTTTCTATCTTTCTTTCTCTCTTTCTTTCTTTCTTTTTTCTTTCTCTCTTTCTTTCTTTCTTTTTTTCTTTCTTTCTTTCTCTTTTTTCTTTCTCTCTTTCTTTCTTTTTGTTTCTTTCTTTCTCTCTTCCTTTCTTTCTTTCTTTCTTTTTCTTTCTTTCCCTCTTTCTTTCTTTCTCTCTTTCTTTCTTTCTCTCTTTCTTTCTTTCTCTCTTCCTTTCTTTCTTTCTTTCTTTCTCTCTTTCTTTCCTTCTTTCTCGCTTCCTTTCTTTTTCTTTCTTTCTTTCTTCATTCTTTCTTTCTTTCTTTCTTTCTTTCTTTCTTTCTTTCTTTCATTCTTTCTTTCATTCTTTCTTTTTTTCAGGAATTATAACTTAGTGTAAATAATTGCAGATGGAATATATGAATTACTGCAGGACATGTTATAAGTGTCATTCAAGTGAATGCTATATTACGAGTGTTTTGTATAATGGCATAAGATAATTAATGCTTGCAACCAGGGGTGTAGCTAGGATTTTCACATTTGTACTGACAGCTCTCAAACTGCTACCCCCCTCCCCAGCCAAGCTACGGCCATTCTCGTAATTCACGGTTCGCTCTTTTAGTGTCAATGAAGAGGCATTCGCTGTAATGCCTCTTCAGTAATATAATATAAATTCACTCAAACTCGGTTCCTTGAATTGAAAATTAATCTGAAATGTCAGTTCTTTGAAAAATGCAGCATGGTAGTTGGGGTAGAGACTTTATGCTTTTGTTTTCTGTAACTAAGGTACAGGTTTTGAGCTTGAGTAAATTACTAACCACCTGCTACCACTAACTAGGATGTTTCATTCACACACACACCCCCACCTACCTCTTAGTGCAAGAAATATGGACAAAGCCTAAAATAAACAGGGACAGATATTAAATAATGTTCTAGTGAACTTAGAAAGTTGCTAGAATTACAGGATTTGTGCTAGTATGAATTTTTCTAAAGGACATGAAGTCTGAAGCTCAAATGTCTGTCATTATTTAACAACTTCAGCCTTCAATGATTTTCTAGAAAATCACAAAATTTATGAGGAGCAGACAAAAAATATGGGGCAAAAATCTGGACATTCTGCAAAATGTGGACAGTTGAGAGGTATGCTACCTACCACACACACACACACACACACACACACACACACACACACACACACACACACACACACACACACACACAAAACCTCTCAACCTCTTACAGCAACAAACTCATAAATAAAACTGAGGCAAAGGCCCAAAAATAAGGACATTTTTTTTAAATATTGCTCTTATAAACTTAGAAAGATAATAGAATAGTAGTAGGTCTTGCATCAGGTATGAAATCTGAAACTGAAATGTCTGCATTATTTTCTAACTTCAGTCTTTAACAATTTGCCACTAATTTGCCAGAAAACTGCAATTTTATGAAAAACGGACCAAAAATGTGATGCAAAAATATAAAATTGCCAGACAATACAGCTGGGAACCTGTCAAAGGAGGGACACCATTTTAATATGAGCACAGTTAACTTAGAGCAGCTGACAAAATTAGAGAATCTACATGCATTTCTGAAATAAAAGTAATGTATAACTCTGATCATTACAGTTATTTATAAAAGTAAAGTAAACCCTCTATGTTTTCTTCCAAAATTGCTATTTTGTGGAGGGATCATTAGGGGAAGAGCAACATTTTGAGCCAAAAATCAGGGACAGTTGAGGTTTGGCTATGCCTAATTCTATAAAGCAATGTATTTGCATGTACCTCTCAACCTGTTAATGCAATAAATCTGGACAAGGCCAAATATATTGAGGGAACATATAAACAGTACTAAAAATTGCTCTTGTATAAACTGGGACAGTTGATAGAACAGGTCTTATTTTAGCATGCATTTTTCTGAAGGTTATAAAGTCTGAAACTAGTGTGTCATTATTTAGTGACTTAATTCCTAAATCATTTGCCAGAAAACCACAAATTGAGGAACAAACCAAAAATAAGAAGCAAAAAATCTATTCATTCTTTGAAAATCTGGACAGTTGGGAGGTATAGTTCAGCTGGGGCTGTCTAAGTTTGCCGCCCTTCCCCCTCACAAAACCATGGTCGAATGGAGCCTCCCCCTGCAGCCATTCCAATGATCCATTACTTTGCTATTTCACTCCATTTACCATAAATACTAATGTACATACTGATTTACTTCTATGATGATTTGAACTTCATTTGAAAGTTTTATTTTGCATTTTACAGCACAAACACTAAGACATCTGCTAAACAAACTTGGCATTAAAACTTCTCTGCCCTTGAAACTCACATTCATTGAAACAACATTAAAACCCACATTCAAAGAAAAATACATTTTACCCGTGGCAGATAAAAATTAATTCTGGGCTGCTTTTAAATCATAGGCCCCTTGCATATGAAACATACATGTGCTCTTTGATACACCTTCCTATTGCTTTGAACATTTTTCCAGTAAACAATGAAACAAAACTTCCCAATTCAGAACATTTCCATCATAAAAGTCTAGTCAAACTTTTACAGTCCACCATTATCAGTAAATAATATGCACAATCTCTGAAGTAGTAAAAAAAGTCATCTAAATAATTCCACGTTAAATAAATCTAACTAATGAAGAGGTTGCTGCTAGCAATCACCTTTATATTTCATGACTTCACCGAAAAATAAAGTGTCCGATGCCCCTGAGGAATAAATTGCCTAAATTACATTAATGATAAGCTAGTGATATTGAAATAAGAAATGGATGGCAAACTGATAACAGGCTCATAGTTAGTGTCTTAACTTTCAGTACAGCAGCATTCACCCCTTATGGGAGTAGAACCAACAACCTTCTGCATTAAAAGCAAGTACACAACATTTTGTGCTACTAGCAATGTGAGCCGACTTAGCATAATCAGCACTAAACTTCTCTTCCCCTGCAGCTCTCAGCTCCTTGTAAAATCTACGCAATACTCAACTACATCTTAACTTCGCAGCACAAGAAGTCTGGAAAAAGCCAAATTTATTGGGGTGGGTCAAAAGGGCAAAAAACAGGAACACATTAAACATTGCTTGTATAATCTTGGAAAGCTGCTAGAATAAAATGCTGTGTTACAATCATACATTTTACTGCCAAGGTCACTGTGCAAAATAGTCAGAACAACATACCACTATGCCAAATCACCTGCTTTGTGAAAGAGAGGAAGACTGAAACTTAAATGGCTATCATTTAATGAATTCAGTTCTTACCATAGCTGTCAACCTCTTAGCACAAAACACCTGGACAAACCCAGTAATGAGGGAATACAGCCCTCAAACATATTCAGTGAATTCAGTTCTTGCCATAGCTGTCAACCTTAGCACAAAAAAACTGGACAAAGCCAATAACAGGGTATTACAGCCTCAAAAATAAGGACAAATTTCAAATAGTCATAAACTTACAAAAATTGCTATAAAAAAGGTTGTGTTAGTATATATTTATTGCTAGAATAAAAAGTTGTTTTACTATGTCACAAACACAGGGATAAGATGCAGACTCCACACAGAAGGTACCCCAGCCAAGAATCAGTCCAGAAAACCTATAGCTGAGAGGCAACAATACTGCCACTGCACCATCAAATATGTAAGGAAGTAAACATTCAGAAACCTGAAGTCTGAAATTTAAATGCCTGTCAATTTGTTAATCAGGACAGTCTGACTTGGAACAAAAAAAACAATTTTCAGCAGAGGCCCAGGAAAAAATAATGCAGACATGTCTTTGTAACATGGGAGGACACAAAAGCAAACCCACACAAACACAGGGAGAAAATACAGACCCCCCCCACACACAAAGAAGGCACCCCAGCCAAGAACCAAACCCAAGAACCTATAGCTGTGAGGCATCAATGCTACATTGCTACCACTGCACCATCAAATTTCAAGCATTGCAATATTTAAAAAACACAGATATGATACCGATATTGATCAGATCAAATATGAGGCAAAAATCTGCAATTTCTTTTACAAATGGTGGTGGGTAGGGAATTCAGGTCTTTAACACCTGCATACAAGGTACAGGGTTCAAGCCTGAGGTATTCCCTACCACACCACCATGAGTAATCACCAGTACATCCCACCTGAGGCATTTACACACACACACACACACACACACACTCTTCATATTACTCACCAACCCTCGGTTCTAAATAAAGTCCTTGAAGCTGCTTCGACCTCCCGCTCGTGTACATCCAACCCTCGGTTCCTTGAAGCTGCTTCAACCTCCTGCTCGTGTACATCCAACATAACGCTTGAATCCTCCCGCTTGAAAACGGCTGGAAATATATGCGCGGTGAGCTTCTGACTGGATGAGCTGACGTCATCGTGCAGTAAAGCGCGAAAACGTGAAGCTTTAAAAAGCTACCCCCCTTCTAAATAAGTTGTACTGAAATCAGTACAGTGCGTATGCCTCCCGACATCCCTGCTTGCAACTGTTTATGTTCTTCCCTGCATACCTTTCAACTGTAAAGATTTTTGCAGAATGTCTAGATTTTTGCCTTATATTTTTTTGTCAGTTTTTCATAAAATTGTGTTTTTTGTCAAATTAGTGGCAAATCATTAAAGACCGAAGTTAGAAAATAATGACAAGACATTTGGTTTTAGATATCATAGCATTCAGAAAATTCATGCTAACGCAAAACCTGTTATTCTGTTAACTTTCTAAGCTTGTAAGAGCAATATTTAACAATTGCTCCTGCTTTTAAGCCTTTGTCCCACTTTTATTTATGGCCTTAATGTTCAGATTTCTTCCTCTTAGAGGTTGAGAGGTATGCTTACTTATGAATAAAGTGGTTCATAGGTTCATAGGTATGTACTAGGCTAAAGCCCTGGAGCCTTTACAAGCCTAGCCCATAGGATTACCTTGGGATCGTGCCACTCAACGTTAGTTTCCAGTATCTCTGTTGAGTAGTGCCACTGGAGTGATCCCCAGGGTGAATTTTATATTTCCCATCCACTCATCAAGATTTCTCTTGAAGAGGGCCAGTGAGGTGCTCTGTTTGACATGTATGGGAAGTTTATTCCATAGCATTGTCAGTCTCTGGTATATGAACCTGTCCCTCCAGCACGTTCTGTTAATTGTGGTAATGAGGTTGAGGTCTCTGGAGCATGTGGTGTGGAGAGATTGGGATTTCTTTAGGTGTAGCACTTCTAACAGAGCTGGGTCAGACATGGCTTTGTAAGTCAAGCAGAGATTGCCTCTAAGTAGGCGATATGAGACAGAGAATAGTTGGAGTTTTTTGAGTCTGCCCATATAGGACAAGTCTTTAAAGCCTAGGATCCTCTTTGTGAGGTACTTTTGTGGCCTCTCCAGTTGTTGCAAGTTACCAAACAAGAGAGGACCCAGGACCGATCCCTGTGGAACTCCACTTGTGACTGGTCAGCAATCTGACTTGGAGTCAACTACTTTCACACTGTGGGTTCTGTCTGTGAGCCAGTTTGCAACCCACCTAGTGATATATGGATTGATGCCTAGCTTAGTGAGTTTTTCTATGATTCCTGAGTGGGGAATGATGTCAAAGGCCTTGGCCAGATCAAGGTAGGCTGTATGAACCACCTTACCTTCATCCACAGCTCTGCTGACTGACTCAAAGAAGTCTATCAAGTTGAGTAGGCATGATCTACCCTTCACAAAACCAAACTGTGTGGGATCCAGAGTTTGGAGATTCCCTATATCCTTGTTTATTAAGTCCATGATGATGCGTTCCATAGCTTTGCATATCAGACTTGTCAGGCTAATGGGGCGATAGTTCCCAGGGTCTGTAGGCACTCCTCCTATGTGGAGAGGGATGTCTATAGCAGTGCGCCATTTGGTAGTGATAAAGCTAAGGTGAGGCTGTGATTGAACAGGGCACACAGGTGAGGTGCCAGTTCACTCTGCAGTTCATGTAGAACACAGCCCTAGAAGGTGTATTCTTGGCTTTGGACAGTGCTGTTTTAACCTGTGAAGAAGTAATACTGGGTGCCTGGCAAACTACTGGTATTGTGATTGGTCCTTTTGGGGGGGTGAGAGGGGTAATGCTGGCACTGAATCTGTCGGTTAGTATATTGGCGATATATTTTGGCTCAGTATAGGAGGTACCATTATACAGTAGCTCAGAGCAAATCTGGGTATTGCTGTGGAGGGTCTTTACATAACTATAGAAAGCCTTGTGGTTGTCTTTACTATCTGCTGCAATTCTCTTTTCATAGCTAGGTTTAGAGGATTTGATGAGGGATCTCAACTTTTTGTTGAGGCTGTTAAGGGAGTTTACCAGTCTTGGGTCTTCACCTTATTCTGCATCAGTGTCCTTCTTCTATTGTAGAGTTTGTTTATGGCAGGGGACCACCAGATTGGCTTCCTTTTTTTGGAGGAGAGCGTCTTGGATCTATTGGATATGGGAAGTTCCATGCATTTGTGTACGTGTTTGTACAGTGCGTTTGTGTATGATTCGGTGGTCATGCAACTATTCTCCATTTGCATGGGTGCCGTGACGTTAGCCACCTCTATTCTTAGGAGCCCAAAGTTCGGAGATGTTTTTCATGGTGTTTAGCTTTGCAGGGATTAATTTGTGGTCAGATCTAACCAGGGAGGAGTTGACTATTGGTGTAGAGCAATGGTCACCCATGTCAGTAATGCCCATGTCAGTAATGACCAGGTCAAGGATGTTGCTACCTCTAGTGGGAGTAAGAACGAGCTGGTCCCGGGCATTGGAATTAATGAATTCCAAGAAATGTTGGGCAAGTGTATTGGTACATGAGTAGTTTTCACAGTTAATGGAGGGGTAGTTGAAGTCACCCACTATGAGAGTGTTAGGTTGGAACCTAATATTCTCCAGGGTGCTTAGGAACATGGAGAGAGTTTCTTGGGACATGGTTGGGGACCTATAACAGGCTACAACCTGAATCGCTGCATTACCCAATGTTAGCTTTACCTGAAGTATCTCTGATGCGTTATGTTGGGCTACCAGTCTGGAGGTGTGCACATCCTTTATGAATATGGAAACACCACCACCTTTGGAACTTCAGTCCAAGTTCTGGGGCCAAAAGGTGTTGAATTAGTTACAGCCTGGAAGTGCAGCGGTGCTTTCTGCTGCCTTGAAACAAGTCTCTGTTACAGCACAAATGTCGATGTTCTCCATTTTAAGGAGTGCTTCGAGCATGTGCATTTTGAGATTTTATTGTTTAAAAAAGGGAGTGGACACATATATAAGGTGTGCAAACTGCAAAATAAAATTAAACTCTTAGATGTCCCAAAAAATACTGTAAGCATAGCTTTGTCACCAAGAAATGCTATGAATATATCGAATTGTGTCACAAATCAGGAAATGTAGTACAAGATGAGTTTGGCTAACAAAAACATAAAGAAGGAAGAATCTGGCAGAAATAATCACCTATAACCTCGGAGAGTCCATTCAGAAATAGTAGCTAGAGTGGCTGATGCATTCCTGAAAGAATGGATATGAGAAGCATGGCGCTTTTGTAAATTGTATCATTCACAAGAAGACTAAGTGTAACATAAGTATAAGACAATGAATTAGATAGAGGATGTGTTAAATCCAGTAATAAATAAAGGCAAGATCAGCAAAATAAATGGAAGTTATGTCCCTGGATTCACATATCTCATGGAAGGAAGCATAACAGGGGACATACGAAGAAAGAGAGAGAAAATAAAACATGGACAAGAGTGATACAGAAAGTGTAAGAAGAACAAAAGAGTGATTGATGAAAGAAAATTGTAAACTGGACAATATTCTGAATATCCTAGTTTCACATCACAAAAACTCAAGGAGATTTGACCAATACCGATGACTGCAAGTAGGGGGACAGAAAATAGGCAAAAGGGAAAAGAAATTTATTATAGAAAATTAGCAAAGGAACCAAAGTATTAGGCACAAATAACTATGGAGGGAAATGCCATACAGTGGGATGAGGCCAAACAGTACAGGTTGGAAACTGCCTTCTTTACCAGGGACTGATAGATTATAAGCATAGAGAAACGGAAATGAGAGTGTTAAATGGAAGACCAGCTATGTTTGACTTTATAGTTGAGACTAGAACAGAAGCTGTGGTAAAAAAAGAATAATTAGGAGGGCATATAAATAAACGCATGATAACTATGAAAGCAATCTGACGAAGATGGAAAAGACTGTGAAAATGGGAAAGGCAATGTACCAAAGAACAATGGGAGAATATACGCACGACTTCCAGGTACGTAAGAAAATCAAGAAAGTTTAGGAATTTACATGGAAGTGTTTTCATATACATTTGTATACCCCAAGTAGACTTCAATTACATTTTCACCAGGTAGACAACAATTTCTGAAGGATTGATTGCAAACAGAAGGGTACCTAGAAATGCAATGAGTTGCTAGATTTTTAGAAATTCTGTACAAGATACTTTGTCAGAAATATTGGCATAGAAAATTGCTTTTGCTAAGGAAATGATTATTGTGAGCTTGGATATAGAAACAGAGTTGCTTTGTAAGTTTAATGCTGTTGGCTACTAAGAAAGCAATGATTGGAGAATTGAAATAAAAATATACAAATCGCTGCAACAAAATTATTGCATGCGCTAAAAGAGATAAAAAGTAGAGGTGGGATCGTTAGAATAGGGAAGTAGCAAACTACATTTAATTAAATGGAATCCGTGGGAAGACACATGCAGAACAATGCTCAAAAGTGGGAGTGCTATTTCAGTGAGTAATGTATGTAGCATTAAACTGAATAATAACTTATAAGACATAAATCATATTTATATAATACATGAAAAAATATTTGTAAAGGTTTGCTTTCTCTTTTATCGGCTTGGTATTTGTATCCTCAAAGCAACAGTCTTGCCTCATTTTTATGCCTTTCAGTATACAGGCCCTCTGCCATTAGTTTATCATACCCAGCAGCAAGATGTGAGACTGTCTCCAATTCTGTTTTAGAAACCTGCATTTGTCAGTTTTTCCCACATGTTCAATGGACTTTAGCCCACTATCCTGGGCTGCTTATATTAACTTTTCATCTTTTGTTTTAAATTTATCTATCCTTGACCATTCCTGCATCAAATCCTGATCAACATGAGGTTGGTCCAGGAGTTTTCTACAGTTTCAACTATATTTATGCCTTTTCCACTTTTCTTGCCTTTTCATCTGATCCTTCTCTTTATATTCTTTCTATTGTTTTTGACACATTGATCTTCTGCCTGATTTTTGTCTACTTCTGGTTTGGTTTCCATTATGCTTCTACTAAACTAAGCAGGGAATTTATCTTAGACTTGTTGCTTTCATGTTTTGAAACTTGCACTATGTTTGGATCTGGTATGGTCAACAGATATGTATGCAGTCCTACGATTGCAGAACTATACATGTAATCAGTTTCAAGTAGGCTCCTATCTCCTTCAGAACAAGGAATATATAATCTTGGTATACAATGATTTTTATGTATCATTTGATAAACGTGAAGCATTTTTCTTGTTTCCTGTAAACTTTTCCAGTACCTCTTAGGACCTGTCAGTCACCACAAACGTGTAAGTTAGAACAGGAAGAGCAAATTAGTTTATAGACTGAACTTTGTTCCTAGATGTCAGAGCTGTTTTCAGTATTAAGTTTTGCCTTTTAAAATATTTCCTACTGAGCTTTGTTCACATTTGTTCATGTTTTATTGTCAGTCTTTCACCAGTTCCCAAATATGTATATGCTCCCTTCTATCCAAGTTCCTTTATATCACATTCCTGTTCCCAGACTGATATTTTCTTGGTGCTGCAGCTTTCCTGCTTTAAATGTTGCTTTTATACATTTATCAAGTCCAAATGACGTTCTTATATCATCTGAGAAAGATTTGACTACTCACAGTTGTACTCTGAACTCCTCATCTGATGAACTATACAGTTTTAAGTCATCCACAAAAAAAAAAATAAGTCTTTATACTTTGTTGTTTTCTGGGAGCCAAATAGTAATCATGACATAATGCGTTAAGTAGACAACTTAACTGGTTAATGGCAAGACAAAAGAGTAGTGGTAACAAAGATTCACCCTGAAATAGCCCCCTTTGAATTTTTATCCCTGTGATAATAATTTGTCCTTTATCATATCTTACCTGCAAAGTGGTTTGCCACTGTTGTGTTGTCACTGTAATGTAATTGATCAATGGAGGTGTATCTTAATAAACACTCCTTTGTCCATGAATATGGGATACTGTCAAATGATTTTTGTAATCCATCCATGTCATACCTGATGGTTTCCCTTTTTACAATTCTTCATTATCAATTTATTTAAGAACAAATACTCATTTGTTCCATATGACTTTCTTTTTGTTCTATTGCCATGATTATGTTTTCTGCAGAATGACTATAAATTCTATTGGAATCAATTCTAGTATATATTTTATACATCATTAGAAGGCAAGTTATTGATCTGTAGGTTTTAAGGATATCTTGCAGGCTCAGTCTTATGGAGGAGTATTGTTTATCCTGTTGTTAACCAGGTTGGTATCTGTTTGGGGTATGCATATAACTAGTTCTTACTCAGGGCTAAATCTAAGTGTAAAGATGTTAATAATTTTACACAGAAGTCAGGCACTGCATCTGGGCCTAGAGTTTTATAATTAGGAGCTTTTCTTAATTTTGTTTCAATTTCTTAAGCCGTTACATCATCTCATTTTATATCCTGTACATTTGAACTTCTTAATTGCGGTGGTGGTGCTGCGGTAGCGTTGTCGCCTCACAGTAAGACGTTGTCCTGTTCGATTCTCAGCTAGAGCATCTTCTGTGTGGAGACATGCGTGAATGGGCGTACCTTCATTGAAGGTTGTGCATCAGGGCCGGCAACTTGGCACGTAAAAATCTACTGCCAATCATTAGCTGGCTGGAGTTCTGCTGTGGCGACCTCTAACCATGAAAAGCCGAAAGACACAACAACAACATTTGAACTTCTTAATGTTTCTTTTACTTCTTCTGCCCATTCAGCTACTTTCTTATGTTCCAAATGATCTTCATAGATATTTCTCCAAAATGTGTCTGTTTCTTTTTTTTGGTGGTGTTTCCATTCCTTTTGCTTTGTTTCCCAGTTTCCTATATAACCTTTTTGGGTCATCAATGAATTGATTATTTTGTACTTTTCCTTTATATTTATTTGGATAACCAACACGAATAACAACATAGTCCACCAAAACTCCAAGGTCAAAATGCTGCTCCAGTAGTCACAAACCTGAATTTTATTAAACGTTTAAGCACTTTCATTCAGTAAAGTATGAACTTCCTTTATATTTATTTGCATATCTCCTAAGTTTTTCTGCCTATGCTATCTTTAGTGTATTATTTAAAATAGTGTATGATAGATCCTGGTCTGTTTTAATATTGAATTTTGATTTTATCACCTCTTTCTCAGTATTTTTGTTTATCTGTTCCCTCTTCTCTACCCTTCTAACAATGACACCTCTTATCTCAATGGCTTTATAGTTTTGTCTGTTCAGTAACTCCATGGTGGCATTTGATTTCTTCCCTTCCTTTCCTTTATTGCCCTGCATTTTTGGGGTAAGAATTTACCTGTTATTAATTTAGCTGTACAGTAGTATATCATTTTTACTTCAGTAATATTACATGAATTTCTGTTACTTGTCTTGGTTACTGTATTTGTTTTATCAGACTTCAACATTTTAGGTCTTATTGATTTTCTGTAATCTATTTCTTTCATGAATCTTAATATGTCTATCCATCTCTATTAAATCAAGCAACTCTTCCCTTAGATTATTTTCTTCTAAACTAAGGGCACATACTTTATTCTTCATTCTGAAGAAAGTTCTAAAATGTCTTCCTGAGACATATTCTCTTCTGCTGTATCCTGTGTCACTCATTTCTCTTTCATATAGGAACTCAGTGGCCAGTCACTACACAATATTGACTGCATCAGAGTGGCCGTCGTTTCCTGCTCCTTCCCTTCCTGTGCAATTCCAGCTGAACTTTTGGACTGTCTACCAAAGGCTCCAGGGTATCTCCATGTGGGAAATGATCTGATGCTTCCTATTCTACCTGTTTCTCCTTAATTTGGGGACTCATAATTCCATCATGCTGTGACATTACCAAAGCTGGATTTTCTATACTAAATCCTTTACTTTGCATGTAATTTGAAGACAGAAATCATATTTGTATAATACCTGAAAAAAATCTTTGTAATGGTTTGTTTTCTCTTTTCTCATGTCAGTATATAATATGTGATGTTAATTAAGAGGTTTAAAATTATATTTTGAAGAAACCTATCCTATCTTTTTACAGAGGGAGGCACTGCAGAAATTGGTAGCAAATCTTGAGAGAAATTAATTTCAATAAAAGCAGCTTTCCAGCAGTAACAATTGCCATAAACAAAGAGCATAATGCAAGTTAAAACAAATTCTGTCAGTTATACATTAATTAAGGATGCTGCATACTTCATACCTGCTTTACTACGACATGAATCATCATGGAAAAATATCACACTTAACTGCCAATACGTACTTTTAATCCAGAAAAAATAAAATCAAAACAATTCTGAAACTAAAATAAAGGAATGTAAAACAAAATAAAACCACAAAACATCTAAGTTCAACAACATCATTGACTGAATAGCAGTTATCTAAGTAATCAATTATCTTATTTTCATATGTCATCTTTTACAGAATCATTTTTTTAAATCTTGTCACTATTGTTGATGATGTCCTATTTCTAACTTATTTGTGACTGCTAGAGAGCAGATAATTTTTTAATATTTTCATCTCTTAATGCCATTTATATCATTTGGGCAGCCACAGTGGTGCAGCGGTAAGCATTGCTTCCTCACAGCAAGAGGTTCTCTGGTTCGATCCTTGATTGGGGTGCCTTCTGTGCGGAGCCTGCATGTCCTCCCTGTGGTCGCGTGGGTTTTCTCCGGGTGCTCTGATTTCCTCCCACATCCCAAAGACATGCTCTAGGTGGATTGGACACTCTAAATTGGCCCTAGGTGTGAGTGTGTGCATGTGTGTGCCTTCTGTGGAAGGTTGGGCATCGGGCTGGCAACTCGACACTGTAAAACTCCACTGCCAATCATGAGCAGACAGTTGATCCGCTGTGGCGACCCCTAACCAGGAAAAAGCCGAAAGAAGAAGAAAAATGCCGTTTATATCATTTGAATATTGTGAAATAGTAATGCTTGCCTGACCTTACTTCAAAATACATTTGCTTAAATTATTTTTACATTTTGGCATCTTCTGATAGACATATGGTTTCATGGTCATTCTTTAAATTTTCTGCTAGTATTACTTAACATATAAACACGTTAAAGAATAGATAATTTTTAAATGAATACCACTTTCAGTCTTATGGTAAACTCTTACCATTAGGTTCCTTGCTTGTAACAGGTGAAGCAAAAGTATTATCTTTATTAAATTTGTGTTCAGCTTATAGCCACCATGTTTAAAAGATTTACTCGGCAAACTATTTTGCATTTTATTTATTTTGGTCACATTAGAATTAATTATGCTGATTTGGTTCTTAACTCTTTCATATAATTTTCTCGATCTTATACCTAAGACTCTTAGGCAGTTCCATAGTACATTTTAACAAACACCAGCATTTTCTACACCTTACCTGTCTGAATAATAAAAAAAAAAAAAAAATACACCAGCACTTTCTCTACCTTGCCTGTCTGAATAAAAAATAAATAATAAAAAAAAAACAACCACCAGCACTTTCTCTGCCTTGCCTGTCTGAATAAAAGAGACTGTCAGGGAAAGTATAGGGTAAAGGGCTAAGAGATATACCACACTTCCTTTAAATAAGAATTAATTCTGATGCTTCCATTTATCTGAGCAGCAATAACTAAAGGCAGTTCTAGCAGGTTTTCCCTGATTTTCTTTGAACTCTATTATAGATTAATGCTCTAGTCCTGATTTGGAATTAATTGAAATAACAGATTTTACCTGGACAGCTTTTCAGTTAAAAAGCATTTTAACAGAAACATAGGTTAGTGAAGCAATTTCCCACTACATGCATTTCTTAATCACTTCCAGAGAAGAGCTCATTTCATTGTGCAATGTTGTGATAGTCAAATAAAATAAAAAAAACACTCCATTTGAAGTGCTTCGATATGTTGTGTTTGCATTTTTATCTTAAATGAAGACAAGACACTTTTTCCTCTCTTTTAGTGGTATTTAGTACACACGTGTGGGAGCCTACTGGAAAGTACCAGGGAGACTCCCCAAACAAAAGAATGCATAAGCTTATATGCTGGTGATATTGCTGACAGTACAAAAATATAAACTAGACCAACTAAAATAGTACAAAAGACAATTAACCAATCAGTGGTTTACCCATAAGCTTGAAGCCATTCCCATTTCTACATTTCTAGGCAGAGAAAGAAAATCGGATACACTTTCATATAAGGCACATTTTCTGCCATCAGACAGGCTCTTGTTTTTCAGTACTTTTTTACTATTTACAGTTTACTTAATAGTTCATAGTTCAAGTCAACACATACAGGTTCTTCACATACTCAATCTCCTTTGAACACATGCTTTGACCATCCATATTTTACAATCCTCCATTTGATGCTGTGTAAGCATCACCATTTAGTCTATTATACATTTTCCCTAGGTCTAACATAAGCCTTCTTGGCAGCCCAGTCAGCTAAATTATTTTTCTTAGCTACTAGGGAGTCATTAGACTGGGGAGCTGCACACTTGACAACAGCAGTTTTGGAAGGTAATAATAAATCTTGCAAGAGGTGATTGATATACAGGTAATTTTTTATTGGTGCCCCAGAGGATGTCAAAAAATCCTTTTCCTTTTATAGAGTACCAAAATCATGAATAACACCATGGACATGACGTGAATTAGTATAAATAGTAACAGATTTGTCTTTGGCCATTTTACATGCATGCAAAAGTGCCACTAATTTTGCAGCTTGTGCGGAAGTGCCAGGCGGTAATTGTCCAGTTTGCAAAGCCTGAGATGGCAAGCAGACTGACCATGCAGCCTGATGTTTGCCAAAAGTATTTTGTAAACAGGATTTATTTACAAAAAGAAATAAATCAGGATTAAGCAATGGAACATTTTGCAAATTTAATTTAGGTGACAAAACAGTGTTAACTACAAGCACGCAGTCATGTGGTTCACCCTCGTCACTAGTTGGAATTAATGAAGCAGGGTTTAGTGGTGGGCAGCGTGTAATTTGAATAGTGGGATTACTTAATAAACTTAACTCATATTTGTGAGGCGAGCATTAGAAAGATATTGAGTCTTTGATTTTAGAAGTGATGCTTGTACCGCATGAGGTACCGCTAATATAGTGTCATGACGCAATGTCAGTGGTGCTGCCATATCTATCAAAACAGCAGCAGCTGCTACTGCACATAAACAGGATGGGTAGCCAGAAGTAACAGGGTCTAATTGAATATTGTAGTATGCTATAGGTCGATAGCCTCCTGTGCGCGCTTGCGTCAGTAGGCCCAGGGCAATTTTATTTTTTTCGCAACAGAAGAAAACAAAGGGTTTAGAGTAATCTGGGAGCCCCAGGGCAGGTGGGTTAATCAATGCCATTTTAATAGCCTGAAAGGTGGTGTTATGTTCAGGGGACCAAGACGAAAGGTCTGTGACCTCCTTTTTTAAGAGCTGTAACAGAGGAGCTGAAATTTTTTGAAAAATTGGGCATCCACTGTCTACAATAACCTGCTAAGCCGAGGAATTTCCTGAGTTGTCTTTGAGTTACAGGGCGGGGAGCAGTCTGAATGGAGGTGATTCTGTTTGGAAAGATTTGACGTGAATCTGTGGAAGTGATATGTTTCAGGTATTGTACCTATTTTTGAGCAAACTGCAATTTGTATTTATTTACCTTAAAACCTCGTTTGGCTAAAAATCTTAGAACTAGAAGCAAGTCTTTTATACAAGACTGGGTATATTGTAAGGCAAGAAGAATATTATTTACATACTGAACTAATACTGAACATAGCGGTAATTGTAAATTTTGCGGTTGTCTATGCATTTCTCTGGAAAATAAGGTTGGAGATTTTACATACCCTTGAGGTAGTTGGGTCCAAGTGTACTGTTGGCCATTATAAGTGAATGCAAACAAATACTGACTATCTGCATGTACTGGGATAGAGAAGAAAGCTGATGAAATATTTATAACCATAAAACAATGTGCTGTAGGTGGGATACAGCTCAAAATCGTAGCTGGGTTTGGTATGATTGGGAAAACAGGCAAGACAGCTTTATTAACTTTCCGCAAGTCTTGCACAAATCTGTAAGCTTGTTTACCAGGTTTTTTTACTGGTAGAATTGGGGTATTACATGGACTTGTTGTAAGTACTATAATTCCTTGTTGCATCAGGTCAGAAATGATGGAGGCAATACCAAATGTGACCTCTACCGTCAAAGGGTACTGTGGTACCCGGGGTAACTTTGTTCCAAGTTTTAAGGTTATTTTAACAGGAGTGGCTGAAATTAGAAATCTAACATTATTATAGATGAGGGGGTAATGAGGTTAAATGCTTATTTTTATTGAGGTCAGACTGCATACACCTTGTTTGCAGAGTGACGTTTTCATCTAAAGTAGCCAAAACACTATCTTGTTTGTCTGAAGGTACTTGTAAATATACTTCTTTAGCAGTACAGAAGATAGTTGTGCCCATCTTACAGAGCAAATCTCTTTTTAATAAATGTAACGGTGCTGAGAGTCCTACTAGAAATGCATGATTGTCTTGCAAAGGTTCCAAAGTCACTGGGACCGGGATTGTTTTAGAATACTTAATAGGAATGCCAGAGACACCTACCCCTTTGGTTAAGTTATTGGAGAGGGGGACATTTATTGCTGTTTTACCGGCTAACATGGATTTGGATGCTTCAGTATCAATCAAGAAGGGGTACGGTTTGTTTTTGACAAGTAATATAACATGTGGTCCATCTTGATTTACAGGTATGAAAGGGAACAACTGCTGTTGTTCTTGCTCAGGGAACCTTTATTGTGATGACTGTCGATTGGATGGAGTCCAATTAGAATTCCACTGAGGTAACATATCAGTGGGTGGGGCAGGTTGCTCAGCCAGATACGGACATTTATTTTGCCAATGGTCTACTTGGCCGCAATTAAAACACTTTGTTTGATTTTGTCCTTGTGTGGCTGATTGATCTTCCTGCCAGTTTTGTCTATTATGGTTTCCAGCCCCTTGGTGTTTACCTCTCCCTCTTCCCCGTCCACGTCCTCTCCGTCCACGCTGCCCGAAAGAAGTGCACAACTGAATTTGTGCTTTAACCAATTTTTCTTGTAAATCCTTTTTTTTCTGTGCTAAGTGGTCGGAGAGGTATTGCACTTGTGTAACTAATTCATGCAATCTAAGATTAGGCCAGTTTAAACACACTTTTTTAACTTATTTCATACTTGTGGGTGTAACCCATTTACGAAAGCAGCCGACAATCCACTTTGTGCCGGTCTTTTGGTGGGTCCAGGGTACCCAGAATAAGCCTCAAAGGCTTCAGTGAGATGATTTAAATACTCATCCACGGGTTTGTCTTTTTTTTTGAAGTATTGACTTGATTTTGGACCAGTTAGGTGTGGGTGGAACTATTATTGTGATAGCATCTACTAAACGCTGTCTAACTGCTTTGAACTTATTATCTCCATGTGAGTCATGTTTCGGAATCAGAGTAGGGACATTAGCATGGTCCCAAGTCCGTTTTATCAGATCAGCCGGTATGGTGTACTGAAGAACTGCCTTAACTTTTTTTATCGTAGGATTTTGTATGCAAATATGTCTTGCCAGCACATGCTGGAATTTAGTTGGGTTAGTACGAATGGGCAGTAATGATTTAGTAATAGCTTGAAAATCAACCACCGACCATGCCCTAGGTACTTCAACGGTCGGTGGTTTCTGTACACTTTTAGCATGAGCCGGGTTAGGTACCTCCCTCAAATGTAACAATCTGTCATCGCCTCATGACTCCGACCCTGAATCTGGGTTAAATTTATCTGGTCCAAAATACCCGCCCCACTGTCCATTATAGCGGAGAACTGACCAAAAAACCTTCGTCGGTGTAAATGTCATTTTTTTTACCTTTATAGCAGGGTTTAGCCTTAAAATACATTACAGCTTTTGTTTTTTTATGAGTCTTACTATGAGTTTTTGGTCCCTTTTTTCTATTGCTTGTGTCTGGATTTGAGTCACTAGAGTGACTATCCACTGCTTGTTTTTTTTCTTTAGGGGTGGGGTCTTTAGTGGTGGAATTTGGCTGCTGTGCTTTCGCTCCTTGTTGAGTGAGGGGGGATGATACTGCAGGGGTGCAACTGGTGGTGTAGTTGGTGGTGGGGGGAGCCAAGCATTATCATCTTTTGATGATTCAATTATCTGTAATTTAGCTAATTCCTTTACAGGATAAAGCCCCTTAAAGGGTGGGTCCTTCAAACACTTACTGTTTACTATATCTAAGTTACTAGCAGTTTGTTGTAATTCTTTTAGTTGCTCTTTTAATTTCTGCTGATTATCCTTTAAACTACTAATAACCAAATCCTTTTTTCTTTTTATCGCCTCTGTCATCCAATCATTAAATGCTGCCCAGCACAACCCTGATATTTTTTTATGTTTTTTTTTTTTTAATTTCCCTTGGAGATTTAGCAAAATATTTTTATTAAAACTACCATTCTTTGGAAAGGGGAGTTTACCATCGTCCTAAGTGAGGGCGACCTACTAACTTATAAACATACAACTGTCCCGGGACACACGAAAAAACATATAACCAGCTGATGTACTTCTTTTTGGCTCTCTTATGGTTTCCACACTCGCTCCCATTTTCACACAATAAGCTATTCTGTATTTTACAGAAGTAGCTATGATGTTTTGTAAACATTATTTTTCCTACTCTCGTATCTCCTTTTACTCTTATGTCACCAGTGTTTCATTTTATTTCACTCTCATGTTGCACAATCAATAGCAGAGAGAAAAAAAAATGCACGCCACTTACCTCAAACAACTGAATGAGAGGAATTATTACATTTCTATAAAATTATCAATACCACATTTGTGAAGCAGAGAAGTACAGGAAATGAAAGAAACACTGCCAGAACAGAAAATTCTGTCGTGGGCCCTTTTACTAGCAGTACTTCATTCAATCCTCAACTACCACAGTCGTTGTCAATTCAGATCCGAGTCACGGCACCAATTGTTGTGTTTGCATTTTTACCTTAAATGAAGACAAGACACTTTTTTCCTTTCTTTTAGTGGTATTTATTACACATGTGTGGGAGCCTACTGGAAAGTACCAGAGAGACTCCCCGAACAAAAGAATGCATAAGCTTATATGCTGGTGATATTGATAACAGTACAAAAATATAAACTAGAACAATTAAAATAGTACAAAAGACAATTAACCAATCAGTGGTTTACCCGTAAGCTTGAAGCAGTTCACATTACTACATTTCTAGGCAAAGAAAGAAAATTGGATACACTTTCATGTAAGGCACATTTTCTGCCATCAGACAGGCTCTTGTTTTTCAGTACTTTTTTATTGTTTACAGTTTACTTAATAGTTCGTAGTTCAAATCAACACATACAGGTTTTTCACATACTCAATCTCCTTTGAACACATGCTTTGACCATCCATATTTTACAGATAATAGCATGCAATTCTTGATACTTAATTATTAAACTGGTAATTATACTGATGAAACAAAATAGCAGAGTAAAATCAGAAAAAAATGAAACTGAAAATAAAATACTTTGATTAATTTTACTGCCTTACTACTGAGGTAAATTATACAAAGCTGAGGGTACCTTAGCTCCACTGCACTGGATCTGGGGCAAATTAACAGAAAGGAGAAGAAGAATGACCAATGGTTACTCTTTAAATAACTATGAAGCAGTTTTACAGGTTACTAAACCAGGGTTTTAAATAGACCGATGGACTGATTGATAGCTAGCTAGCTAGCTAGATAATTTAGACAGGCAGACAGACAGACAGATAGATAGATTAGACCCATTATAGAATACAATGCCCCATTTGGTATGTACCTCTCAAGACATCTGCAACAACTGGAAAGGCCACAGAAATACCTCCCTAAAAGAATCACAGGCCTAAAGGAGATGCCCTACGCTGACCGCCTTAAAAAACTCCAGCTATACTCTGTCGCATATCATCTACTCAGAGGTGATCTTTGCTTAACATGTGATCTTTTCTGATAGTTAGTTATCTTACCTTTTTATACATATACTTTACCTGCTTATATTGCTTTCACAGCTGCAGTGGCTGATACTTTTTCCTGCTGCTGGTTCTTCCTTCTGTTCTTAGCCTTCTGTTATTCCCCTGCCCACCATTCTATCTCCCCGCCTCTCTACCCCTCTGACCTCACTTGTCTTTATTCCCCCCCTTCACCTGCCCTCCCCCTAGTCTACATATAGAGGATTTGGCTTGTGGCACCATTTTTAAATTAGGGATAAGATGCCCCTGTGCTGGTCCTGCGGTAGTGCTGCTTGTTCTTCGCCTCCTTGTAAGTTAGCTCATTGTGGTTTATTGTATCTTGGTTGACTGGCTTAGTTATGGTTTTATGTGTTCAAACTTGTGTATCCAGACCTTAGCTGCTAAAGTGATTGTTATACTTTTCTGCGATGCCTGCCGCCCACATCTGGCGACTTCTGAGCCCGTGGCATAACCATTCACACAAGTGCCTGCATAAACGCAAACGCAAGCAGGTTTCAAGTAGATTTGGCCCCACAGTGTGTATATCATCTGTTGACCACACTATGGCGACTCCCTGGGCATTTCTTCTCATTTCTAAATGGCTTAGTTATGACTTGTGTGCTCAAACCTGTGTAGCCAAACCATAGCTGCTAAAGTGATCATTATACTGCTCCGCGCTGCCTGTCGCCCACATTTCGGCGATTTCTGAGACCCTGACATAACCATTCTCACAAGTGCTTGCATATAAGCAAATGCAAGCAAGTTCCACGTAGATTTAACCCCACAGTGCTTATGATACCAGTCAGCCATACTACGACGACTTTCTGGGCCATGTGCACTACCTTTTACTCCTTTCAGCTAACAGAAAATCATTCATAAATGCATGTGATACCTTCACCCTCACAACGGGAATTTACTGGTCTATGGACATATTCTCTCTCTCCCTTATACTAAAATTGAAGCAAGCACAAGCGTGTACGCCACCAACACGACTGTACAATGCCACAAAACTAAGCGGACCCTATTGGAAGGAGTGTGCGATTTTCACTCACCCCTCCCAACCATACTATCCTTCACGTAGACCTTGCAACACAGTGTCACTGCAATACAACTGAAGAAAATGCATATTCTGATGTCTGGAGCGTTTCTGCTTCACTAAGGCACTGTGAATCTGGCCTGCTTTGTATATTTTCCATATATAACATTGGTTATGCTACGCGCTATTGTCTAGTGAAATATATTGCGTTATTTGATCATTTTACTGAGTATCAAAGCCAGTCTCAATGCTTAGATAGCCCTGCCTCATCATATTTGTACTAGCTTGCACTGTTTTATGCTGTGTCTTATCTATAGTGCTAAATACTGCTTTTAATCTGTTTTTTGTAAGTGCTTAATCTACCCATACCTTATTACTGTTGTAGAGCTGCTTTTGTAGATGCAACTATATTTGTAACCCTGTTCTGCTTCATACGTAAACTGCATATATATTGTAGAGCTATTTTATTTTTCGTAGAAGCAACTGTATTTTTAACCCTGTACTTACTATACTTTAAACTGCAAATATCTACCTTCTGCACCTCTGCTGCCTCTACTACTACTCTCCTTCACTGCTAACCCCCTATATCTTCCCTCCTTCAGTGCCTATTTCTTTGAACCCCCTATCTCCCTTCAAATTCACCCTTTTCATTTTACTTCCATCTCTGTGGTATATCTTACAGCTCTCTAACTCCCTACTGTATTACCTCTCTCCCTTACCCCTTCTGCATTGTATTACCTACTACTCCTCTATCCTATCGCTTCCCCACTCCTTGCATACTCTCCACTGTACTCCCTCTTCTATTCACTTGTAACCATAACCTCCTATTAAACCTAATCCTAGATTATCTTTTCCTCTCATTTTACAGTTCCACACCAGAAAACTCTCTCCAGAAGCTCCCCCCATTCATCAAAAGCCTAAGGAATACCTCCCGCCAATACCTCTGACTCTTCTCTGGAAGTTGCTGGTTATTGTTGGACTAAAGAAGTACTACTGAAGACTGCCCCTGAGTAACTTTTGGTATTGTAGGTAGCCTAACACCAACTACTGTCTTTGCAAACTACCTACTTAACGTTTGTATTTTCCTATAACTTCCCTTGTAAGTGAGCCAGCAGCCTACCGTAGACCACAAGACCTTACTCCCCTCCTCTGGTCAACTGAGTCCTACATATTTCCCTCTGTACAGGTTAGGTGTCCTCCACTCCCTTTTCAGCCTGCCTATCTCTATTTCACCACTAGGTGGCAGCACCTACCATCCATAGGGAAATATATCTTTTATTTTATTTGGCTCCCCTCCTAAGTAGCTGTCTAGGTATCTTTTGAGCCATTGTTCTCCAACTATATCCTGGTTCTTCCACCTGTGAACAGAATACCATAGATAATTTGCCCCTCTGTTTCTTTTCTGATAGTTAGTTATCTTACCTTTTTATACATATACTTTACCTGCTTATATTGCTTTCACAGCTGCAGTGGCTGATACTTTTTCCTGTTGCTGGTTCTTCCTTCTGTTCTTCCCTGCTCCGTTCGTCCTACGGGCTCACTCTGCTCCCCTACCCTACCCCCAAATTCCACCCACCCCCATCACATCCATACTTATACCCACATAACCACACCTACTTCCTATCCCACTAAACTCCACCCCTTCCTCCTTTATTTCCCTCCCCTGCACAACTTTCCCCCACCACCGACCCCATCAACCCCTTTCTCAATACACCACACATCCCTAATCTCTCTTACTACTAACCATAAATATCCCATAAAAACCCAAACATGCATCCAAAGTATACACTCTTCTCCATTCAAATACTTCTCTTCCTTTACCTAACCTTCATCTACTACCTTATCCAGCCTAACAAGCTATCTCACTCCCCACTCTATCACACAACCTCCTCTCTCCACTTACTTCACCCCTACTCAGTCATACCAATATCTCCTGCACTTTACCCTATCAAACCCAATCTCTGCTTTCACTTCAAACTTATTTCACTAAAAACTACTACCCACACCCTACCAAACATATCTCCTACAACCTCTACTATTTATGACAAAAAACACAAAACCCATACTATACTTTAGAAATTCTAACATCTCTACTTTTAGCTGGGGATGTACATCCTAACCCAGGCCCAAACACCTCCCCCACTTCTTCTAAATCCATTCGATTAGCATCCCTAAACGCACAAAGCTTAACGAACAAAGCTCCAAACCTTCAAGCCTGGTTACACTATAATAAACCAGATATCTTAGGCATATCTGAAATCTGGTTAAAACCCCATATAAAAGATGTGGAGATAATTCCTGCCAACTACTCCATTATCAGAGCAGACAGAACCCAGCGAAAAGGAGGTGGTGTAGCTCTACTATACTCATCCTCTCTATCCATTACTCCTTACAATAAAGCTATTCCTCAATTCAACAATGCAGAATTAATAATAGGCCTACTTCGATTAAATAAACACAAAAATATATGCATAGCCTCACTCTACATTCCCCCAGGCGACAATATCCCCACACTGGAAGATATCCTCTCCTGGTTCTCTTCCAATATTTCTAACGAAACCATCATCATGGGAGACACTAACATCAACTGGTCCACCATTCAATCCCATACCCCCTCCATTAACATCAACCTGTATAACTTCACTCAACTCATCAACTCCACTACTAGGCCCTCTAAAGACTTCTCTTCTGGCAGTATTATAGATTGGATATTAGTCTCTCACCCCCACAATTACCCTGATAGTGGAATTCTTCCTGACTCCCTAAGCGACCACCTTCCCATCTTTGCCACATGCCTCTCTTCTTCCCTACAAGTGAATCCAAAGAAGAAGTAGCAGGACACTGCTGGAGTAAAAACACTATAAAAGCTTTATTGCACAAAAAGAGGTTAGCGCTTTCGGGATAAACCCTTCCTCAGACAAAATTCATAGTAATACAACAACCATATTTAAAAAACATTGAACCAATCATTTACTTAGAAAAACCCGCCTATTCTGTAGGGTGGGCTTAATGGGTAAAACATCATTAAGACCCGGGAATCTATGTGCCATTAAATCCACGATCCATTTGGATTCTGCTAATGCTGTTTGATGTTTGATATCACCCCCCTGCTGTTAAGTCTTATGTTCACAATACATCTAAATTTAAAACTATGTGTGGGATTCAAACTGATATGTCTGTATAGGGCATTGCTCGGATCACAATTTCTAATATTGCTCAGATGTTGCAGAATCCTCACCTTAAACATATTGTTCGTCATGCCAACATAAAAACATGAACATGATAAAGAATGTACATTTATTATGAGTGCAGGCACCCATGCATGTGGCAGGTGCAAAGCCTGCGCTTATATCAATACTGAAATAGAGTTTAAGCATCCTGTTACACACAAAGTATTTCATCTACAAGGTAGAGCTACATGTAGAACACAAAATCTGGTTTATTTAGCCAATTGTGAATGCTGTTCATGTTCATGCAATAAAGCTTTTATAGTGTTTTTACTCCAGCAGTGTCCTGCTACTTCTTCTTTGGATTCACTTTTGCTCTTAGTACAACTGGACTTTAGCATAGCGTACTTATTTTCTTCTTGTTGTTCTTCCCTACAAGCTTCTCATAACTACACCACTTTCAGAGACCAAAACAACTTCAACCCAGAAGCTTTCTCTCACTCCCTAAAATGCCTTAACTGGTACCCACTAAAAACTCTTCCCCTGGAAAGTGCTATCACTCACTTTAATTCCACTTTCTTAAACCTGTTAGATACACATGCTCCCTTAAAAACCAGAAGAATAAAAAACAAAACTACCCCTTGGCTAACTAAAAATACACTAACAACCATGTGACT
This sequence comes from Protopterus annectens, assembly GCF_019279795.1. Taxonomy (NCBI): domain Eukaryota; kingdom Metazoa; phylum Chordata; order Ceratodontiformes; family Protopteridae; genus Protopterus; species Protopterus annectens. The sequence goes on along the minus strand of NC_056739.1, from coordinate 1,447,765,866 downwards.
GAGAGATAAAGCCTGGGCATGCTACCTGAAGCACAAATCTCCCACTACTCTTAATGACTACAAAACTCTTCGTAACTCAGTAAAAAAGCTTATCACAGCAGACCGACGCAACTATTACTCTTCTCTTCAAAGTAAATACAAAAATGAACCACAAAACTTCTGGAGAGGTATAACCTCCCTCTTAAAACCCAGTACAACTGAAAACCCAAACCCCAACCCAAGCGTACAAGACAATGACCTTGCCACCGAGTTTAACTCTTTTTTCACTGACTGCATTTCCAAACTAACCTCATCCTTCTCCTCCAACCATCCACCTCCAACTTCCTCCTCTCCCCCCTACTCCTCCTCCTTCTCCACTCTGTCATCCTACTACCTCCCAACCACTTAGATTCTCCCTAGAACCAATCCCTACTTCCACTATCAAAAAACTCCCGAAAAAGCTAAAACCTTGCACCAATGCCCCCGATAACATCCCTTCACACTTCCTCAGTATAGCTGCAGATGCTATCGCCCTGCCAATTAGTACCCTAATCAACCGCTCCATCCAAGAAAGTCACATTCCTCAAATCTGGAAAAAGGCTTTTATAATTCCCTGTCATAAAGGAGGAAATAATACTAGTGTTAACAACTTCCGCCCCATTGCTATCCTCTCTCCTATTTCAAAACTTCTAGAGAAATGTATTCACCTTCAACTCCTTCCCTACTTACTAGACAACAACCTACTAACTTCTACTCAACATGGCTTCCGTCCCAATCACAGCACTATGACAGCCCTCCTATCATTCCTTGAAAATGTGAACAAGGCTAGAGACTCTGGCCTCACTGTATCTACCATTCTACTTGATCTCTCCAAAGCTTTTGACACTATCTCCCATAACTTACTTCTAACTAAACTCTCCAAGCTAAACCTTTCACCTTCTGCTCTTAATTGGTTCACCAGCTATCTCTCAGACAGGCATCAAGCTGTTAAGTGGAAAAAATCCATCTCCTCTTTCCTTAATAGCCCCACAGGTGTTCCACAAGGCTCCATATTAGGACCCCTTCTCTTTAATATCTTTGTAAATTACTACTATCACTCTATCCCCTATGCGAACATCATCCAATATGCAGATGATTCTACAATCATCTGTGCTTCATCTTCCATTCCAACTCTCCAAAAGCTGACTCAAGATGCCTTCTCCACCACAGAACAGTGGATGAAAGACAACCATCTTGCACTTAATGCAGCTAAATCAAAACTAATGATATTCACCCCCTCTAAAACAAACGCACTGGATCAACAACCATTCTCCATCACCAGTCAAAATAATAACCCACTCGAACTGGTAACTGAAGTCAAGCTTCTAGGAGTCCAAATTGATAATAACCTTACTTTCAAGTCCCATCTACTACAAAACATTAAAAAACCCCACCAAAAACTAGGCCTGCTGTACCGTCACAAACAATTCCTCTCACCTACTACCAAACTCACTCTCTCTACCACATTTCTCTTACCCTCCCTCCTTTATGGTGCCCCTCTTTTAACTAATCTACAATCATCTCTCAAAACAAAACTTTCGACCTGTTATAATAAAATAGCCAAATTTGCCACTAGCAATAAATCTTCAACCCATCACTGTGTACCACTCCACAAACTAAATTGGCTTGAACTTCCCAACTACCTCTCCTACACTCAACTAACATATGCACACAAACTCATTTTTCAACCATCCATCTGTCCCTCCCTGTCCACTACCTTTAAAATTCGCCATACTCAAAGACTTCTTAGATCTACTAATCAAGACCTAATAGAAGTCTATAGACCCCATCACCCCCCAGGACATAACCTCCTCTCCTTTTCACTAGCACACCTATGGAACTCCCTCCCACCCTCCATTCATACCATCACTAGCCTTCCTACCTTTAAAATCATTCCACTCCTACCTATCATCCACATGGGAATGCTCCTGCTCCTACCCCACATAATCTTTCTATACTCTCTACTGTATTCCACCTTTTACTCTCTCTACCTCAGACAGTAATCTATTCCTTAATAGTTCCTATCCTCCTGAAAGCCTTATGCACCTATCTACTCACTTCCTTATCCTTGTGCCTATGATATAATTTGGTTTCAAATTTAATATGTTTTATTATTTGATTGTATTAATGCTTAACTTTACTCATTTTAATCACTGTACCTCGGGATGTTATGTACAATAATTTGGATGTAAAGCTCTATAATATGTAATCTGCATATAACTCTCTATAATATGTAATCTGTAATGGAGCTTTTCTCCCCAGGACTCCATTGAAAATGGGTTCTCTTGGCCCAATGGACTATCCTGGTTAACCAACAGCAAATAAATAAATAAATAAAAACATACAAGGCCATGTCAAACCCAGAGCTGTTGGACATGCTACACTTAAAGAAATCACAATCCCTCAGAGCCACATGCTCCAGGGATCTAAACCTTGTTATCACAATAAACAAAACTTACTGGAGGGCTAGGTTCCTGACCCAGAGACTCCCCAGACTCTGGAATAGATTGCCCATATATGTCAAGCAGATTGCCTCTTTGGTCCTCTTCAAAAGAAACCTTGACGATTGGATGGGAGAAAGGAAATTCACTCCGGGGATCACGTCAGTCACCCTGCTAGACAGGGGTCCAGGGAAGTAAATAGTGTGGGAAGAAATAGCCAGGGAATTGTTATGGCTAGGCTTGTATTGGCCCTAGGGCTGATAGCCTAGTACCAACCTATGAACCTATGAACCTATGACAGATAGAGAGAGAGAGAGATGGATAGATAGACAGATAGATAGATAGATAAAGATAGATAGATAGATAGACAGATAGATAGATAGATAGATAGATAGATAGATAGATAGATAGATAGAGATAGCTAGACAGACAGATAGATAGATAGACAAACGGATAGATAGATAGATAGATAGATAGATAGATAGATAGATAGATAGATAGATAGATAGATAGATAGATAGGCAGACAGACAGATAGATAGATAGATAGATAGATAGATAGATAGATAGATAGATAGATAGATAGATAGATAACACAGTTGAGAAATTGCTAAGTATAAGCTGACCCTTATTTTTCCAAAACCCGTTTTCCTATCACTGACAAGACCATTTTAGTTTTTCAGTGGTGATCTGTACACTTCAGCACCCTTTGCAGAATATTGTAACTCTTCCACCCTGTCTGCCTTAAATAATCTGAGGCTATACCATGCCCTATGAAACAGGGTTGATGTGAGGAGAACATATCATATCTGGTGATTTACACACATGCCTCCTCTCTATGGGCAGCTGCTAATACCCTCAGATGATCCTTCTGTAGCACCTCACCTTCTTCACATGATGTCTGTCTCTCCAGTTAAACTGTCCATAATGTCAATGGCTGATGTAGCTCTCTCTTCAGTTACAATGTTAACCCCCATCTGAGGACAAATAGATTTATAGGTTCATAGCTTCATATGTATGTGGTAGGTTAAATACCGCTTGGGCCATTTTAGGACTAGCTGTACATCCCAAATCTCTGACAAATTCAGGTACCCTTCATGTAAGCAGGGGCTTGAGAGATGAAATATTTACAAGTAGAGGCCTGGGAGGTGATCTATTCATAGGTTGCCCATGCTCATTAGAGGCATAGGTGGCACACCAGGGATGAATTTCCTGTTCCACATCCAATTGTTTAAATTACACTTGAATTGAGTTAGGGAAGACCTCTGCTTCACATGGATGGGGAGTCTGTTCCAGAGAAGGGATAGTCTCCGGGGTAAATACCTATGTATCTAGCAAATCCTATTTATATTCGATGCAAGATTTAAGTCTTTAGAATGAGTAATTCCTGTGCTGCTTGTTTTGCTGATATGCAGGAGGTCCATCAGGGTGGGGGTTCAACAATGCCTTGTATGCCAGTCATAGATGCCCCCTCAAAAGCCTGTAGGTGACATAATACAGAGATAGGACTTTGAGGAGGTCTGTATAGGAAATTTTACTTACACCTGTGTTTTTTTAGTGAGGAACCTCTGTAGACTTTCCATTTGTTGGATGTGCCTGGTACGGTACATATCAAAGGGATGATTGTACTCAATGACAGGTCTGATGAATGCTGAATACAGTGGAACAATGACCTCCTTGGACCTAGATGCCATACTTTATTTATAAGTTGCACAGCTTAGAATGATGTTCTCATTAATGTTGACACATGATAGCCAAATGGTAGATTACCATCTATGTGTGTCCCCAAGTCACTGATTATTGGGTTGACTCTTAGAAGTGTATTGTCAATATGATATTCATCAGGGTTGGATGACTTTCCAGAAGATACTGTTATGTACTTCTTTGCATTTAGCTTTTGTCTATTGCACTGAAACCAGTAATTTGTCTTTGTGAGTCCTTCCTGGAGAACATTAGAGTTGGTGGGAGATTATATAACTGCTCCTGATTTGCAATGCTTTGCAAATTTGGTCATCTAGAGGTCCTTGACATTAGTTTTTACTTCAGAGAGTCCACTGGTGATTGGCCTGTTTGTAGGGGTGAACTCCTCAATTCTAACTTTCTGGATCCTCTCTGTGATCCAGCTGGCTATCCACCAGGTAACAAAACATTCCACTACAGAAAAATAAAATTTCTATGCTCTTTCTGTACAAAGGCAAAGCAGACAGTACAGAAATGAAAAGATGACCCACTTTACGAATCATGCGTACATTTTCAAAATATGTCTCTCACCAAAACCAAGTAGATGAAGCACACTACTTTTCACCGTATGTTTCTGACTTGTCACTGCTGATGGTTGTGTTTGGGGACAGTCATAGGAAAGATTTCTGGCTCTTGGATGGAAGCCGAGGATGAAACTTTCTCTTCAACTTTGGCCAGACCTTTTGAATGGATCTTGTCATATGCTGAATCTGATTTGGGCTGTGTGGTGGACAGTACTGTGTCACACTTTGTGCGTTCCCAATAAGTGTAGTTTCTTATTGTTCATTGCTGTGCTGCCAATGGTTCACACACTTGTTTTCTGAAGTCTTGGTGTTGCACAGTTTCCCATTTGTGTTTTGCAAGGTTTGGCAGCAGTTTTGTGTGGATGGCTGTATTTTTTCCATTGGTTTTTGGTGTGTGGTTCAAGTTGACTAACAACACTGCTTGTGGTAGTCTAGTGTTGTAATGAAACTCCTCCCTTCCAAAGCCTTGTTCATTGTAACGTTGCGTGGCAGCTGATATCAAATGTCGAGGGTCATTTCAGTTATTATTCAGTATGGGGTTTCTTTACGGAAATCACAGTAGACCCCATCATAAATGAAAATACCGCAAGACCGTAAAGAAAACTGAAGCTATATTATAGCTTGTTTACTTTAAACAATCCCTAAACATGTCAGGTAGTCTATTGTACGGTCACAACAAAGTTTGCATGCCACCCTCCAAATTAAATAATACTCGTTTAAAATAAACAATACAGTCTTAATTGTGGAAGCATTGCCAGGTTATAAAGGGAAACACAACTGAAGTAAACCTATTAGTTCAGTTCAATGCTCATTTATTAATTATTATAGGGCAATCTATACAACAGCTGAACTGAATAGGAGTTATCTGTAAAAATGTGGAGAAGCGACTACTGTCAGAACTTAATTGCTGGTACTTCCATGTGCTGTAATAATGGCATCTGTTGTCAAAAAAGAAAAACTAAAGAATACATAGTATATGCACTCAGTGCTGGCATTCAGCCTCAAATACAATATCTTAAAAGACTTGCATTCTTTTATTATTATTGTTACTGCTATTAATATTATTTTTATTTGCAGACGCATCCACAGCACAGTCACCACAACTGCCTTACACCTCTTCCCTAGTTGCAATTAAAATGCGACTTAATATAGAAAGGGAAAACCTCAGTCTCCAAGAAGAGAAAAATAATGTGGCTTAATGACAAAAATACAATAAAGCTGATTTGCATGTAACAGGCCGATTAAATAGCTATGTGTCACTATGGTTAAGCCAGACCTGTTGTATCTGGTGGTTGCAATAGGAGCCAACCTATCTCCTTACACTGTTTAAATCCCCATGCTGTAAACTCTCCTAGTCTAATTGCAACGCTGAAGATATATGTTTCAGATTGCCATTATTTTCTCAAAGCACCAGCTCAAATCTGCTAAAGGAAAGCATGGAAAGGAAAGAAAACCAAGAAAAAAGGAATGGTAGAAAGAGGAAAAAAAAGAAAAAGAAAAATAATGTATTTTATTAAAATTTAACTAGCCATTGTGACTACAGTGTGGTAATAAGGTTTACCATTCTATGTATTAAAAAATCCATACTAAAATTATCACTGACTTGTCACAAATAAAATTAGTTACATCAGTTTTTCTGATTAAGGTTACTGAATAACATAAACCTAAACTCTCCTGAGACCCCACAATGGTGCCCTATTCTCTTTCTGAATATGTAACATGACAACTTTCACTCCCTTCTTGCTAATACATACATTGTAGACCTTGCAGTAGTTAAACTAAGCTTTCACTGAAGGCTCTCTTACTGCTCTCTAACTGGGTATCCTAGACTAGGTATCTTTGGAATACTATCCTCAGCTATAACATTAGACGTAATTCTGTTATACAATTACTGGCCCTATTTGACGCGCATAATTAGACACTTCAAAGTATTCTAATGCTACTGAGAAAAAATGAAAGAAAAAAGAAATAAAAGAAAATGAATACTGCAAAAACTATAATGAAAAACTCGAATTTAACATAGGATACACAACTTACCAATACGCAGCTCTGGTAAGACATTTCATACAGTTTGTGGAGGATCTATAAAGCGAGACTGACAAATTACAGCAGTAGACCTGAGACCTTGACATCTGCTTCCTGAGGTGGAATCAACTTTCAGCAGTAACCTCACTTTAAAGAATGTGTCTACAGAACTCACAGACCATAGCTGACAGTTTGGACTAAGCTATTCAAGATCTTAGACTACTGTCTTCTCAAGTAGCATCTCTGTAATTGCCTAACTGTCTGAATATACCACCTTAAGTCTTCTGAACTATATTCTATAACAAAATAGTCAAGCAGCTCAAATATTGGATGGCATTGGTACTAATACAATATAGTGCATCAAACATGCAGTGTCATGACCGGACATTAAATGCTCTATGTGTACTGAACTATATAAATGGTTAAATAGAAAGTTATGCAGATAGATATAGGCTCTTATTCAAAATATTGTTAATTTAAATTCTGTTGTGCCTTTTCCTTAGAATACCTAAATATATGATTCTTTTCCTATATATTTCTTAATCAGATTGGAACCCCGACTAGCAGTATTTGACTACAACTAAGAATCTCTTTCATTTAATCATTAGGAAAATTATAATGCTAGAATGTATCTCAAAAGTCAGCGCAGGTAAAGAAGTTAGTTTTGTGCTAAATGTCTGATGGATCTTAGAAAAACAGTAGATTTTTGTATAATAGTTAGTTTTGTAAATATGTTTCTAATACCTCTTCCAGATAATAGTAGGTCATGGTTATACATGGGGGGTGGTCTGAAGGAGGCAGTTTGTCCCTCATTAACCTTAACAATGCAAGTATTATTCTTTAAGAGTTTTCATACCACACACCTAAACAACGTTTACATTCCTCTACACTGCCCAACTTACCCTTCAATCAAAACATTAACAGCTATTCAATAATTAGAGTAAAGACTTAATGGTGACACTGGAATCCTGGAATGTTAAAGGTCTCCAGAATAATAAAAAAATAATTTAATCCTGCATCTAACTTATAAATATAAGGCTGAGATAATACTTATTCAAAAGACTCACATGACTAAAGCTCAATGGGAAAGGGAATCAAAAAAGAAATGGGTAAAGCTAATTATAGCCGCCGGGAATGATACTGTATCTAAAGGGGTAGCAATAATAGTTAAAAACTCTTTAAAAGGTAACATAATAGCAAGTGACGGGGATCCTAATGGCAGATGGTGTTACCTAATATGCTCCCTCCCATCTTTCAGTAAAAACATTTTAATTTTGAATGTATACGGTCCATGCATGTACCAGACTACTTACATTTACGAAATCTACACAATTTTAGAAAAATTCCCAAATCATCTATACGTATTAGCGGGGGATTGGAATATGACTATCAGACCTGAACTAGACAGAACGAACAAGGAAAACAAACAACCTGTTGGCCTGACTAAGCTTATAAATGAACTAATAGAAGATTTTAATATATTTGATCCCTTCGAACTATATAGGAATGATTCTGAAACCAGTAAATTCACATTCTTTTCAGCCTCCCACAAATCATGGTCCAGAATAGACTTTTTCTTAATTTCAACAAGTTTCTCAAAATATGATATAAATTACTACACCGACCCCAGAACTTTATCTGACCATGTGAAAATCAATCTAAATATAAACGAGACCAAATCAAACACAAAAGACCAATATGCAACAAATTGGACCTTAAATCCAAACCTCCTTAAAAATAGGGAACTCTGCTAAGAAGTAAAAGAATTTCTTAGCCAAACTAACAACAACTTAGAAAGATCAAATATTTCCTTTGATATACAGTGGGCAGCGACCAAGGCAACACTTAGAGGTATATTAATCCAAAAAGCATCTGTATTCAAAAAACAAGCCAAATCCCAAATTGACACTTTAGAACTCAAAATAAAAAACCTAGAGCTACAACTGCAAATCAAACATACCATGAATTTAGAAAAACAGATCATCTCCCTGCAAAAACAACTAAAAGAAGCTCAATTGAACCAGTTCTCCCTCATTGAACTTAGGCTTCTGCATATATATATACTGAATGGGCCCAAACCCTCTCTAAAATTCTGGCCAGAATAATCAACATTAAACCTTCTCTTTCCAGAATAAAACAAATTAATCATAACAATAGGACATTCATCTCAGACAAGGAAATCATACAAGTTTTTGAAGAAATCTACCAAGAGGTCTATGGACCCCAACTTCTCGATGATGAGGCAGCATCCGATAGCTTTCTAGATGATTTGCAATTCCCACAAATAAATGACACTCAAATAAATCTTCTTAAAGCACCAATAACTACTGAAGAAATATCCCTAGCCATCAACAAAATGAAATTAGGTAAAGCCCCAGGCCCTGACGGATATCCAACGGAATTCTATAAATCCTTTAAGAAACAACTAGCCCCAATTTTACTCAAAGTATACAATTACATAATAAAATTCGGCATTACAGATCTGTATATAAATGATTCTAAAATGATTCTTATACCAAAACCTAATACGAATGGCCATAACCCCGTTTATCACCCAATTGCACTAATTAACCTAGATATAAAAATACTATCAACAGTATTGGCTCATAGACTCAACAAAATACTTCCTTATATCATATCTCCCGAACAAGTAGGATTTATGAGTAATAGGCAAGTCTGGGACAATATGTTACCAACAGAAGCAATGACAAACATGACAGTTAAAGATAGCTCCCCAAATATGCACTTTCCGTTGATGCACAAAAGGCTTTTGACTGAGTCAACCTAAACTTCATTTTCAAGATTCTGAAATGATTTGCCCTTCCTGAAGAATTTATAGTTATGGTCAGAGTCCTATATAATAAAGCTACCACCACACTACACATAAACAAATAAATTGATACCCTATCCAAATAGTTAATGGCACAAGACAGAGCTGTCCGCTTTCTCCATATCTTTTTAACCTCTACTTAGAGGCCCTCCTCCTAAAGTTAAGCCAAAAAACATTTAATCACTCTATTTACATCTCCAAAGTCCAAGTTAAATACACAGCGTTCGCCAATGATCTTAACATGTACTTTGAATTTCCCTCAACAGACTTAACATTAACCTCTACAATTTCTCGCAGCTAATCAACTCTATTACACGCCCCTCAAAAAATCCCTCTTCCAGCAGTATTCTGGATTGGATTTTAGTCTCTCATCCCCATTATTTCTCCGACAGTGGTACTCTTCCCGACCCTCTTAGTGACCACATACCCACCTTCACTCATCGTCTCCCCTTACTCCTACACCGCACTCATAATTATATTACTGTCCGTAGCCAGAAAAACTTTAACCCAACAACCTTTTCTAACTCTGTCAAAGCAATAAATTGGAATTGCCTAAAAACATTACCTCTAGATAACGCAGTTGCCCACTTCAACTCAACATTCTTAAAAATACTAGACTTCCATGCTCCCTTAAGGACAAAGAGAATAAAAATCAATACTGCCCCTTGGCTTACCAAACACCCACTAGCAACCATGCATCACAGAGATAAAGTCTGGGCACACTACCTGAAAAATAAGACCCCTATCTTACACAATGAATACAAAACACTTAGAAATAAAGTAAAAAAGCTCATCATCTCTGATCGACAAAACTACTTCTCCATCCTCCAAAACAGTAACAAAACAAATCCTCAAAAATTCTGGAAAGGTATCTCTACTTTACTTAACCCCAGCAAACCAGGTACCCCCAGCCCAGACCCTAATGCCCCTGATACTGACTTAGCTACCCAATTTAACTCATTCTTTATTGAATCTATTTCCAAATTAACCTCTTCATTCTCTAACAACACCACATTCTCCAATCTACCCCTATCCTCACATACCAACACTCCATCCTGCACTGCTACCACTCACTCACTCTCATCCACTAACTTCCCACCCTCCACCTCCCACACCAACACTTCAACCTGCACTGCTATCACTCCCTCACTCTCATCCACTAACTTTCCACCCTCCACCTCTCCTCCTACTCTCACTTCCTCCCCATCTTCTCTCCCCCCAACACCCCCTCTCCTCACTCCCCACTATTCTCATTAAAACCCATACCCACTTCCACTATAAAAAAACTCCTTCAGAAACTAAAGCCTTGCACTAATGCTCCTGATAACATCCCATCTTACTTTCTTAGCATAGCTGCTGATGCAACTGCCTACCCCATTAGCATTCTAATCAACCGCTCTATCCGGGAAAGTACAGTTCCACAAATCTGGAAAAAGGCCTTTATCATACCTTTACATAAAGGTGGCAACAATAACAGTGTGACTAATTTCCGCCCCATCGCTATCCTGTCTCCAATCTCTAAACTCCTAGAAAAGTGTATCCAAATTCAACTCCTACCACATCTTTTAGATAATCACTTACTTACCCCCACACAACATGGTTTTAGACCTGGTCACAGCACTATGACAGCCCTCCTCTCCTTCCTTGAAACTGTAAACAAAGCCCGGGACTCTGGACTTATTGTCTCAACCCTACTTCTTGACCTCTCTAAGGCCTTTGACACTATATTACACAGCCTGCTTTTAACTAAACTCTCAAAACTTAACCTATCTCCTTCATCCTTGAACTGGTTCTCCAGCTACCTATCAAATAGATTTCAAGCAGTAAAATGGAAAAAAGGCAACCTCCACATTTCTAAATACCCCAACCGGAGTTCCCCAAGGCTCCATACTAGGTCCCCTCCTCTTTAACATATTCATAAATAATTTCCGTAACTCTATCCCATTTTCAAACATTATCCAATATGCAGATGACTCAACTATCATCTGCTCGGCCTCATCTATCCCTACACTCCTCAAGCTCACTCAAGACGCTTTTTTAACCACAGAGCAATGGATGAAAAGAAACCACCTAGCACTAAACGCCTCTAAAACCAAATTAATGGTGTTCACCCCCTCTAAAGTCACCTATTTCGATAGTAACACATTCTCTATTACTAGTCAAAACAACACACCTCTGGAACTGGTCTCAGAGACCAAATTACTTGATGTCCAAATTGATAACCAGCTCAAATTCAACTCCCATATACAACTAAATATCAAAAAAACCCATCAAAAACTTGGTATGCTCTATCGGCAAAAGCACTACCTTACACCTGCTACTAAAATCACTCTTTCTACTTCCTTTCTTATCCCTCACTTCTCTATGGAGCACCACTTCTAACTAACATAAAGTCCTCTCTGAAAACACAACTCTCCTCTTGCTATAACAAAATTGCCAAGTTAAGCTACCAGCCACAAGTCTTCCACCCACCACTGTTCCTCTCTCCAACAACTACATTGGCTAGAACTACCCAAGCATCTCACCTATACTCAACTAACTCTTGCACACAAGCTAATCTTCAACCCCTCCCTCTGTCCCTCCCTGTCTTCTACCTTTAAAATGCATCTACCCAATAGAGTATTAAGGTCTAACAACCAAAATCTCTTAGAAGTCTACAAACCAACTCGTCCCCCAGGCAAAAATCTTCTATCACATGGTTTAGCACGTCTCTGGAACTCCCTACCTCCATCAATTCGTACCACCTCCAACCATTTTTCTTTCAAAAAATCCCTTCACTCATATCTAGTATCCCAGTGGGAATGCTCTTGCTTTCACCCCACATAATTAACACTGGTAATTTCCATCTTCCTTTCCTTCCCCTATCTACACCTGCAATATTTCCTTAGAATTCCTCCTATCTCATACACTCTTGTGTTACTGTATCCACTAGAATACACCACACTGTACCCTTTACATGTAAGATTGCTGATATGTAACCGTTCTTCTCATTAAGTACCTTGAAACATTCCTTCTTTGTTTGTACCACCTGTATGCTACATTACTAGTTGTATACTTTGTAAAAGTTTTCAGCTCTAGTTTGTACTAGCTGTATTGTTTCCTCTAATACTATGTAATTGTTTGTTTGAATCTCTTACTCTTGTATAATTATCATGATTAACCGATTGTAACTTTGATTGTTTGGAGCTTTTCTCCCCAGGACTCCATTGAAAACGGGTTCTTCTTGGCCCAATGGACTATCCTGGTAAACCAACAGAAAATAAATAATAAATAAATAAATAAATAGTAAAGATTCTAAGCTCCATTGACAAGTTCTCTGCAATTTCAAACCATGCCACGAATCCAAGTAATCAAAAATATTCCGTTAAATCCTCTAAGCCACAAAGAGATTTTCTTCCCAGAATCAAAGATTAAAGTAGAGTACTCACTCAAATACCTGGGCATCACCTTTATTCACCCGCACAAGGAAATTATAAAAAAAAAAAAAAAAAAAACCTTTATAAAGTTTGGTCAAAAGTTATAGAAGATCTGGACAGATGGAAAAACTTAAAACCTTTCCCTTTTCTCCAAGGCATCAGTCATAGAAATGAACATTCTCCCTAAAATTTTATATAATTTCCAAGCCGTCAACCAATGCATCCCAAACAGTTTTTTTTCTAAAATGAAAGCAACATTGGGCAGATTTATTTGGCACCCAAAAAACACTAGAATTAGCTACACAAAGTTAACCCTGCCCAAAGAAAAGGGTGGTATAAGCCTCCCCGACTTACAGACATACTATTTTATTATCAATACCAACCACATTATACGCCTAATGAACTATGAACCCTCTAATACTTCCTGGTACCCTCTCTGGATAAATATTTACCACCAACATTTAAGCTCCTCCAATATAAACCCAAGGGCTATACCTTTTCTTAATAACAAGACTGTAAAAGACTTCAAAATACATCCCACCATATTCAATAATGTAACATGTTTCCAAAAGCTCGTAACTTCCTTAAACTTAAAGAACTCCTTAATTATGGCTCAACCAATATGCATGAACCCTAGTATCAAACTAAATAACAATATGTTAAACCTAGATAAGTATCCAATCATAAAAAAAATTATAGTCTGGGACTTTTATCAAACAAAACATCAACTTTTAAGTTCTATTGTGGATTCTCTAGCAGCAAGTAAAAAATACTGCTCAATTATTAAACAAATATTATATTTAGTAACTTTAAAAACATCAAAAATCAACGTACCTCTACAAGACTTTAAGCTATACCAACAAATCTTCTCCCTTCTACAACTGTGAACTAAAATGTTATCAGATACTTATAGACTAGTTACCCAAATCAAATACAAGAACGAAGTCCTCTATTGAAACTATTGGATGAGTCAAAACAATAAGATAACTAATAAACAAAAAATTGTGGCAATAGATATAACTATAAAACTAACCCCCGTTTAAAAAATTAATTTACACTAAATTTATGATTAACAACAATGCACACCATACACCACTCTTTCTGAGCACAATAAACACCAATTCATCACCTTTCTTCCCCCATGCACCAATACAATAGCTGACATTCTCCACATATTTTGGTCTTGCAAAAATATCTATAAACTTTGATGCTTTTTAAGAGCAAGACTGGAGAAAACAGACTATATGAAATCCACCCTCTCATGGGAAATGGCAATATTAAGCATTTTCCCTAATTCCTATACATATGAATCCAAACATATTATAGTAAAACTGTGTGCAATACTGAAATCCTATATAGCCCTCAACTGGTTTGACAGATCCAAAACTTCTTGGGCAGTATTCAAATCTATAGCTATCAAATATGTTTTAGCAAACAAATTAAGAACTGTAAGCCACAAGAAATTAACCTATTTCAAGAAATACTGGAAAAGACTTATAGTAGTCCTTAACTAGATCTTCACTAAGTTAGACAGAGCATGCTATTTTACTACACTACTCCCCAATCAATACTAACTTTCCTATTAACATGATGTAGAGACCACAATTAAACTATTTTGCAAGAAATGTGCCAATTGCATTAGATATACCAAACTGTCCTCTAGTATTTGAATATTTCTATTTACCGATATTTTATGTAAAAATATTAACTTCTAAACTTTATTAGAACATCTCACATAAGCCATGCTTGTATTTTACTAATGCTTATTACAATGAAAAATAACTGTTTCTTTTTCTGCTTGATTTTTGTTTTATTTTTAAACCATCAAGGTTATTCACCATGTATGCCATGAAATCTGCATGCAACCTATGTTATTTGTTCATATGTAGCCCCGTTGTTATCTTACTTCCACCTTGTATTAAATTGTTCATAGTAGAAAAAAAAGAAAGTGAAATAAAAACTATATCTGAAAAAAAAGTCATACAAGAAAGAGCTTACAAGGACAAAATGAGCAAGCAAGATGTTCAAAGTAAAGAAGATCTAATTTGAATACAGACTCAATATTATGGCTATATTTCAAAGATTATTTGGAGGCCAAATTATAATCCAAGAAGAGATGTTTTTGACAAAGGGATTACAAGTAGAAATAGGTATAGAGGAGCATTAGGTACCTCATTTATTTCTTTAAAAATGGAATATGATTTTTGTAGTTTTACAGTTTGAAAGATAAGCTGGTGTTTGCACAATTTGTTGCTAATGATACGCTGAACAACTTTCATGTTTACTGCATTCTGCTACTCTGTTTTGTTTTAAAATTATTAATATTTTTGGCCAATGAATTGACACTAATGCTTTTATGCTATCTTTTAATTTCAGATAAACTAAGAGGCAAATACATCTGAAACATTTTATATATATTCTACTATGGAAGAAAGTTATAGGTTATTATTTTGCTCAGTTTAATCATACACATATTTGTATTCTAGAAATGGAAAACATACATCTTCAGATATTTTTCCATTTCTAATTACTTCAAAAGCACATGCAAATCAAGTTTCACCTAGTTTTGTAAATATTTAATAGTAAAAATGTCATAGTTACAGAGTTCTTATATCTTTTTTCCCTGCAAAGTTATCTAAATGTTATTATTATTACTGCTGTGTATGATTTGAATTCTTTTCTAAAATCTTTCTCCTCACCTGCTGTAAAAGAAAGTAGGTACTCTTTGGTATACTGTGACTCTGTTAAAGGAAGAGAAGAAAGGTTAACACACTCTCCTAACCTCTGCTTCTCACTGGCAGAGCAGGCCTGGGGATCATCTGTGCAGGTCACTATATTGATGTCTGCACTGCTTGCCAACATGTTTGATGCCAGTGGCATCACTCTGTAATGGCCCAGCAGGAGATCCTGATAGTCCCTGTAAAAGAGATATGAAATGTATCATGCAGAAGACCTGCTGAAACCAGCACACCAGCAGAGTGACCATTTGAAATGTTGGGACTAAACATAGAAACTGAATAGCTGAAAGAAATGTACTGACACTAGGTCTGAGATTGCCATTTCATAGGTTCATAGGTAGGTACTAGGCTATCTGCCCTAGGGCATTTATAAGCCTAGCCAGAATGTGTTGGCTTTTGCCACTCTTTTAGACTAGATTCCTGAGCCTCTGTCCAGCAGGACTATAGAAGTGATCCCAGGAGTAAATTTACAATTTCTCATCCACTCATCAAGATTTCTCTTGAAGAGGGTCAGCAAGGGGCTCTGCCTAACATTAACTGGGATTCTATTCCAGAGCGAGGGACACCTCTGGGATATGAATCTATCCCTCCAGCATGTCCTATTTATTGTTGTGCTGAGGTTTAAATCCATGGGGCGTGTAGCTCTAATGGATTTGGCTTTCTTGAGGTGGAGCCTGTCCATCAATTCCGGGTTAGACATGGCCTTGTACATCAGGCAGAGATTGCCTCTGAGTAGGCAGTAAGGAACTGAGTAGAGCTGGAGTTCCTTTAGTTGAGCAGCACAGGGCATCGGTTTGATGCCCATGATCCTCTTGGTGAGGTACTTTGAGGTCTCTCCAGCTGTTGCAGGTGTTGGGTAAGATACATTCCAAATGGGGCATTGTACTGAATTAAGGGCCTGATGAGCGATGAGTAGAGGGGCACAATGACCTCTCTTGATCTAAATGTGAACCCTTTTGTGATTAGGTGAGCTATATAGAAGGTTTTTCTAACCACTTTGGCAATGTGATTGTCAAAGGAGAGGTTACTATCTACTTGGGTCCCCAGATCCCTAATTACTTTTTCCGTACTTAGTGGATTACCTCCTATGTGGTAGTTTGTGGGCATTTTGTTTTTGCAAAGGGGATGACTATGCACTTTTTGGCATTTAGCTTGAAGCCATGGTTCTGACACCAGGTATCCATCTCTGTAAGACCCTTCTGGTAGATGGTTGTGTCGGCCGGAGAGTCGATTATGGCTCCCAGCTTGCAATCATTTGTGAACTTGGTCAGGCACAGTCCTCCCATGCTTGCTTGTACCTCAGAGAAGTATATACCAAACAAGAGGGGTCCCAGGACTGAGCCCTGTGGGACACCACTTGTAACCGGTTTAGAGTCGGACATGGCACCCGCAACTCTGACCATGTCAGTTCTATCCCTGAGCCAGTTTGCAACCCATCTTGTGACATATGGGTTGATATTTAAGCTGGTAAGCTTATTTATGATGCCAGAGTGGGGTATTGTGTTGAAGGCCTTTGCGAGGTCCAGGTAGGCTGTGTGGACTACCTTTCCCTCATCTATGGCTTTGGTAGCTATTTCAAAAAAGTCAACTAGGTTTAGGAGGTAAGATCTGCCTTTAGCAAAGCTGAATTGTGTAGGGTCCAGTGTCTGGAGGTTCCCAGTGTCTTTGTTTATGAGATCCATGATGATGCACTCCATAGCCTTGCAGACCAGGCTAGTCAGGCTTATGGGGCGATAGTTCCCAGGATCCATTGTGGCGCCATCTTTGTGGAGCGGGATTATTGTTGCTGTATGCCATTCTTTGGGTACATAACCTGTGGTAAGGCTAAGTTGGAACAGTGAGTTTATGTGAGGGTTTAGTTCTTTTTGGAGCTCATGTAAGACGCAGCCCGGGATACCATCCGGTCCCATTGATGCTGTGTTTTTTACTTTGGAAAGGGCTGCTTTCACCTGTATGTGTGTGATGTCTGGGGGCTGCATTCTTCTGGGATAGACACAGGCCCTTTTGGGGGGGAAGGGGGGTAAAGTTTGCACTGAATCTGTCCGCCAGGATGTTAGCAATGTAAGTAGGTTCAGTGTATTTTGTGCCATTTTGCAATAGCTCAGAGCAGATCTGAGAGTTGTCACCCAGATTCTTGACATAGCTAAAGAATGCCTTGTGATTATCTTTAGAGTCTTTGGCGATTTTTCTTTCGAAGTTAGCCTTTGATGATTTTATGATGGAGCGAAGTGTCTTGCTAATACTGATCAGGGATGTCTTACCTTTTTGGGATTTTGCCCTATCATGTAATAGTTTCCTCCTTCTGTTGTATAGCTTATTTATGGTCGGGGTCCACCAGACTGGTCTCCTGTTTTTGGAGGAGTGACTCTTGGTTTTACTTGGGATGGTACGATCCATGCATTCCTGTAGGTACTCATAGAGTGCATTTGTAAAGGATTCTGTGGTTTGGATAGCATTTTCCATTTGCCTGGGGGCTTTGAAGCTTTCCACCTCAGTCTTGAGAAGTGTGAAGTTTGCTTTTGAAAGATTTTTCGCAGTGGTTTCCTTGGCTGGGGGTGGGGTTGGGATGTGGATGTCCATTGTGATTAGTTTGTGGTCTGATCTTACCATTTTTTATTTATTTATTTATTTAGTTACATTTGTTGACTGGGAGTGTCCAATTGGACGTAGGTCCACTTTCAGCAAAGGCCCTGGGAGAAAAGCTCCACAGTTAAAATAAACAGACAGTAGTTACATTGGATTACATAGCGATTAACAATATAACATAGCAATTACTTACAACATATTTACAGATGAAGAACATAGTACATCAGTAGACAATTAGAATCTTTATCTACTAATGAGGAATTTACCTCTGGTGTGGAACAATGATCCCCCATGTTGGTGATGACCAGGTCCAATATGTTGTCCCCTCTTGTGGGAGTGGTGACCAGTTGTTCCATGGCGTTTGAGTTTATAAACTCCAGAAACCATTGGGCAAAAGAGTTGGGACTTGAGTAGTTTTCCCAGTCAAAGTTTGGGTAGTTGAAATCCCCCAATATCATGGTGTTTGCTGAGACCTTCATATTCTCCAATGTTCTCAGGAATGCCAAGTGGGGGTCCTGAGACAAAGTGGGTGATCTGTAGCAGGCTACAAACTGAAAAGCAGTTTTGCCCACTGTTAGTTGCACATGGAGGGTCTCCAATGCCTCGTGCAGTGCCACTAACCTTGAGATGTGGGTATCCGTGAGGAAGATGGATACTCGCCCACCTTTAGTATTTCAGTCTGAGTTCTGCGGCCGAAAAGTATGGAATGAGTTGAATCCTGGTAGTGCTAGGGTGCTCTCTATAGCCTTGAACCAGGTTTCTGTTACTGCACAGATATCAATTTTCTCCATACTGAGGAGTGCCTCAAATGCGTGCATCTTGAGGTTTAGACTTCTGGCGTTGAGTAGCATTATCCTTAGTTTTTTGTTTCTGGTATTGTCTATGGAAGTGGGTTTGTCTTTTGAGCCTTGCCTAAAAAAGGCACTATGGGGGTGGCAAGAGCCTTAGCCAGTATTCGAAAACCTAAGCGTGACAGGTGCAAGCCGTCTCTGGCAAAGCAATGTGGCTTGTCGAGCATGTCATCCCAGGCTGACAGACACTGGATCCCCTTTGAATAACACCAATAGCTTAGCAAATTGTTAAAACTGATCATTTTGTCTTTATACTGTGGCATCATTCTTGGTGAGGGCAAGATGCTACTCAGGGTCAGGGTCATGCCAGCCTGGGCTACATGATCGAAGAGCTCCTCTGTGTCTCTTTTCATGTAGTCCAGGGAGGTACATCTCAGGTCATTCACACCAACATGGACAATGACAGAGTCATATTTGTACCTGCTGTAGAGTGACCTGAGTGCTTGTGTTATGTGGTGGATCCTGGCACCCAACAGGTAGCTTACAGTGACCTTCTCCTTGTTCAGTCTGGTGAGCAGGATGTCAGTGTGCCTGACAATAGAGTCTCCTATTACTAGTGTATTAGGTGCATTATTTAGCCTTAAGGGCTGCTTCTGTGTGGCACATTGACTTTGTGAAGTATGTGATAAGTGAAGGTTGTTGTGGGATAGTGGTTGCTTGGATGTCTGCTTTGGAGGTCTCTGCTGCTTTAGCAGATTTTTATTTAGAACCTCCGAGTATGTTTTTGTGAGTTTATGTGTCATGTTTGCTGATGTGATTGGTCTATGTGAGACTGGTTGTGTGGTGCGAGTGTTTTCCTTCTCCTCCTGACTGACTGTGCCAGTCTTGGTTTGAGAGAGCTCAGCCTCCAGTTTGGCTGTATAGTTTCATCTCTCACATACATTTGAGTTTGTTGGAAGGAGGAGAGGGTTGTCTGTGTACATAAGGCAATTGTAACATTGCCTCAAGATTCCCAGATTCACCAGCTGGACTGGAGAGTAAACCTGAAACTGCACTTTGGACATGCATGGATAGTTAACAAAACTGATTTATTGATTGTCCAGAATGGACGAATAGGGAGCCTTGTATTTCTGGGTAGTAAAAGGGGTGTAGTGCTATAGTTTGTTAGTGCTTACTGAGGAATTTGAGCAAGTGCTGGGCTGTAGAAGGGAGGTAAAGTGCTTACTTTGAGAGTTAGACTAGTTCTAAGGGAAAAATTGAAGAGCAGACTTTGTGGAGCCGGGAATAGTTTAAAACAGCTTAAACAGCACTGCACGATGTTGCACGATGCTGCGCGGTGCACAAAATTGTGCAAAACTGTGCAAATGTGGGTTTTAAGGCAGGGACCCAAACAGCACACCAGTAACCCAAGGATGTACCACGATCCACAATATATTTTTAAAAACAGGTTTATTGCTCCAACCATAAAAACTTAACACGATTTGTGTTAAGTTTTTATGGTTGGAGCAATAAACCTGTTTTTAAAAATATATTGTGGATCGTGGTACATCCTTGGGTTACTGGTGTGCTGTTTGGGACTTTGTTGAACCTGCGGACATATTTTTTCAACATGTTTTAAGGCAGGGAGCTTGAAAGAGATAGGAAGTAGCCCAAAACGGTCAATAAGCTACTAGTTGCTGGGCTGAGACCACACCTCCAGGGACAGATAGGCTGTTCAAAGCTCCCCACTCTCACTGTTGAACAGAGAAGCTTCCTCCTATCCAAGTAAGGATATGGGCAACACAGGAAGTTATACCACAGCCCAGAACTCAGCAAAACCTGAAATCTGGGCTACTCTAGTTCAGAAAAGGTGGGAAACAAGGATTCTTTTTGTTTTTTTGCTTTTTTTTCAACAGAACAATAGTAACTTATCAAGAAACACTATAAATGCTTTAAACAGGCTAGTGCACTTGAGTGTGTAGCCTACAACAATTAAGCAACACAAACACGACTTAAAGAAGTGCAGGAACAGTAAACAATGCAAAAACAAGCTTTTTCAGATCTTAGGATAGCTAGAAACTCGCATTTCGGCGAGAATATGCAGTCACAAGTAGAAAGGCAGAGAAAAAATATTTAATCTATTTAAAGTCTCTCTTTTCATCTCTCTGCTGCTTGTAACACTCTGCAGGACCACGAGGAGCTGTCCTGAGTCTGAAACAAGTGCAAAACTGCGCAAATGCGGGTTTTAAGGCAGGGAGCTTGAAAGAGATAAGAATTAGCCCAAAACGGCCAATAAGCTACTAGTTGCTGGGCTGAGACCACTCCTCCAGGGACAGATAGGCTGCTCAAAGCACCCCACTCTCACTGGTGAACAGAGAAGCTTCCTCCTATCCAAGTAAGGATATGGGCAACACAGAAACTTATACCACAGCCCAGAATTCAGCAAAACCTGAAATCTGGACTACTCTAGTTCAGAAAAGGCGGGAAACAAGGATATTTTTTGTTTCTTTGCTTTTATTTCAACAAAACAACTGTAACTTATCAAGAAACACTATAAATGCTTTAAACAGGCTAACGCACTTCAGTGTGTAGCCTACAACAATTAAACAACACAAAAATGATTTAAAGAAGTGCAGGAACAGTAAAAAATGCAAAAACAAGCTTTTTCAGATCTTACGATAGCTAGAAACTCGCTTTTTCGTGAGAATATGCAGTCACAAGAAGAAAGGCAGAGGAAAAAAATACTTAATCTGCTTAAAGTCTCTCTTTTCATCTCTCTGCTGCATGTAACACTGTGCAGGACCACGAGGAGCTGTGCTGAGTCTGAAACAAGCACAAAACCGCTGACCTTGAAGTTAGTATATATAAGTTTGGTGAGTCCAGGGGCTTGCCCCTGCAAAAAAAGGTGATGTTCAAGAGTCTTGCTTCTCCTTCATTTCCAATCTTTTTTTTATTTTTCAGCATGTCAGCACTCAGCATTTCTAGTGTCAACATTTCAGTTGGGAGCACACCAGGAGGTCATGTCTACTCTAGTAGTCTTCAGTACTCCTTCATATAGTCCAGAGTTTGAGTTCCTCTGTCATTTACCTACTGTGTAACTCTGCGGACATCACTTAACTAGGTAGTACTCCTGGGCAATTGTGAAACTGGATTAGGTTCCTCAATGGTTTTATGAATTACATACCTGGCAATGACCAATGAACCTACCTATTAATCTATGAAGGTGGAACAGAGATAAGATGGCTGTTGCTGCTGTCAACCTGGGACAGGATAGAAACAGTCACAACAAGACGTGAAACAGGTATGTGGCTATCAAATGTAGAGAAACAGTAGTGATAGGACAGAAGGTCAGACAACAACAGTCATTATCATCATTGTCATAATAAGCCCCGTTTTTTCCCATGTTTCTATATGAGGTCGGGATGTTGTGCTCATCGCCTATTTTACTTTCTACTATTGTCTGCGTATGTATATATCAATCACCTTCACCAGAAATGTTCATGCAGTCTGACAGGATTTTAATACCTCACTTCTGCCCACAGTTGTGAATGTTCTCCTTGTTCATGTACACTGGCACTATTATGCTTATTCTCCAGTTATCTGGGATATGCCTTTCTCTCCAGTCTGCTTTGAATACTGTCAGGAGCCATTTCTCCCCATCGCATCCAACATCCTTAACGTATCTGCTGTGACCTCATCTGAGCCTGCTGCTTTCCCTGACTTAATTTTCCTTAGTGCTGTTCTTATTTCTTCTATGGTGGGCTCCTTCTCTTCTTTCATTGTAAGCTGTGAATGGAATAGTACAGCCTCTATGGATTTTCTTCATTCTAAACTGCTGGAAATACCACTTCCATCTGCATTTTTTAACACCTTTATTGAAATATCACTTAAGACATAGGCAAACACACTCTTATATAAAAGAAAAAACATATTAACATGTTTCTAATTAAAAACATTATATATCACATATTTTTGTATAACTATCATCAATCCAACATTACATAAATTGCTCAAATCCTGCCTTCCCTTAAATCTCACTCCTCTTCTAAAACATTATTCTGCACGTATTGTTCCCACAATTTCTTTTCTTTCTATGTAATTTGTTCCTACTGTTTTCAAAGATCCCAATTCCAGTTCTTTTATCACTGTTACCACATTCAGTAGTCCAAATGCAGTTGGATTAGACATTGATTTCTATTTTCTATCAACAATTTTTGGCAGCCACCAGAATTAAACTTGGCAAGATCTTACTATATCTAGGCAATTCAGATCTTGTACCCCAGCTCAAAAAAAAATAATTTCCTTAGTTACACCCATTTGCTCACCCAATATTTCAAGAGTACCTGCAGGGATTTTTTGAAGTCTGCCATCTCATTACACTCCTCAAACCTATTATTCCCCCCTTACATTTTTATTCATAGATTTATAGGTAGGTACTAGTCTATCAGCCCAAGGGCCTAAGTAAGCCTAGCCAACAAGGTTCCCTGGCTTTCACCACCCAAGAAAGTTATTTTCCTGTGCCCTGTTGAGCAGAGCCACAGAAGTGATTCCCTGGGTGAATTTCCTATTTCCCATCCACTCATCAGGATTTTTCTTGAAGAGTGCCAATGAGGAACTCTGCTTGATATAGATGGGTAGCTTGTTCCAGAATATGTGAAGTCTCTGTGACAGGAAACTATCCCTCCAACATGTTCTGTTTATTGTGGTGACAAGGTTTAGGTCCCTAGAGCATGTAGCTCAGAGGGATTGAGATTTCTTTAGGTGCAGCATGTCCAACAGCTCTGGTTTTGATATAGCTTTGTATATTAGGCAGAGATCACTTTGGAGCAGGCGATATGCTATGGAGTAAAGCTGGAGTTTTTTGACACGGTCAGCATAGGACATCTGTTTGACACCAGTAATCCTCTTTGTGAGGTACTTCTGCAGCCTTTCCAGCTGTTGCAGATGTCTTGTGAGGTACGTTCCAAAAGGGGTGTTGTATTCTATAATGGGTCTAATGAGTGTTGAGTAGAGGGGAACAATGACCTTTGTTTTCCTGGATGAGAACCCTTTCATGATGAGGTGTGTCATGTAGAAGGATTTCCTGACTACTGTGGCGATGTGATTATCAAAGGAGAGACTACTGTCCACCTGAGTCCCAAGGTCTCTTATCACACATTCTGCATTAAGTAGACTGCCACCTATGTGGTAGTTCATGAGTACAGAGTTTTTACCAAAGGGGATGACAATGCACTTTTTGGCATTGAGCTTGAGGCCATGGCTCTGACATCAGGCATCTATCTCAATGAGGCCCATTTGTCGGATGTCCACATCATTTGGGGACTCGACTATGGCTCCTAGGTTGCAGTCATATGTGAACTTCATTAGCCAGAGACCTTCTGTGTTAGCCTGTACTTCAGAGAAGTAGATACCAAACAGGAGTGGACCCAGGAATGAGCCCTGTGATACTCCACTTGCCACTGGTTTGAAGTCAGATTTGAGGTCTGCAACTTTTACATTGTGGGTTTTGTCAGTGAGCCAGCTGGCATCGCATCTTGTGATGTAGTGATTTATACCCAGTTTATTGAGTTTATCTATAATTCCAGAAGGGGGGATGGTGTCAAAAGCCTTGGCAAGGTCAAGATAGGCCGTGTGAACCACCTTACCCTTGTCTATGGCTTTGGTGACTGCCTCAAAGAATTCGATCAGGTTCAGGAGGCATGATCTGCCTTTCATAAAGCCAAACTGGGTGGGGTCCAGAGTTTGGAGGTTACCAATGTCTTTGTTTATGAGTTCCATGATGATACATTCCATGGCCTTGCAGACCAGGCTCGTCAGGCTAATGGGGTGATAGGTACTGGGGTCTGTGGTGGCTCCCCCTTTGTAGCGTGGGATAAATGTTGCTGTGTGCCATTCAATGGGCACAAAGTCTGATGTGAGGCTATGATTGAACATGGTACTTAGGTGGGGAGCCAGTTCGTTCTGAAGTTCATGTAAAACGCAGCCTGGGATGTTGACCGGTTCCATGGATGCTGTGTTGTTGGCTTTAGAGAGTGCAGTTTTAATCTGTGTAGTTGTGGTTACAGGGACTCTGCATTCTTCTGGTATGGATATGGGCCTTTTAGGGGGTGAGAGGGGGCTAAAGTTAGCACTAAACCTATCTGTCAGGATGTCGGCAATATCTGTAGGTTCTATACTTTTCGTGCCATTCTGTTGTAACTCAGAGCAGATCTGGGTGTTGCCATTGAGATTCATGACATATCTATAGAATACTTTGTGGCTGTCCTTAGAATCAGTGGTGAATTTATTTTCATAGCTAGTAGCTAGCTTTGGAGGATTTTATGAGTGATCTCAGCTTCTCAATGAGGCTGACCAGGGAGCTCCTCCACTCATGGGATTTTATTCTCTTTTGCAACAGTTTCTTCCTTCTGTTCTATAGTTTGTTTATGGCAAGGGACCACCAGATTGGCTTCCTTCTTTTGGAGGATAGCATCTTGGTTCTGTTAGGGATAGCATGATCCATGCACTTGTATAAGTGCTTATAGAGTGCATTTGTGTAGGCTTTGGCAGTTGTAACTGTATTGTCCATCTGCATGGGTATCATGAAGTTCACCACTTCTGTCTTAAGAAGCATGAAGTTGGCTTTCCAGAAATTTTTTACCGTGGTTTACTTAATGCGGGGTGGGGGTGGGATGTGGATATCTAGGGTTATTAGCTTATGGTTGGATCTGACCAACAAGGGGTTGCCTTCAGGTGTGGAACTCCAGTTGCACATGTTGTTAATGACTAGGTCTAGGATATTGTTACATCTGGTAGGGGTGTGGATAAGTTGATCCAGGGC
The DNA here is from genome assembly GCF_019279795.1 of Protopterus annectens. Lineage (NCBI taxonomy): Eukaryota > Metazoa > Chordata > Ceratodontiformes > Protopteridae > Protopterus > Protopterus annectens. Next base: position 1,447,739,959 of record NC_056739.1, on the reverse strand, counting down.
AATGGGATTTATGAATTCCAGAAAGTGTTCAGTGAAAGAGTTGGTATATGAGTAGTTTTCCCAGTTAATGGTGGGGTAGTTGAAATCTCCCATTATTAGGGTGTTTGGTTGAACCCTAATATTTTCCAGTATATCAAGAAAAGAGGAGTGAGAATCCTGGGGCATGGTGGGGGATCTGTAGCAAGCTACAGTTTGGATTGGGGTTCTGCCCAGAGTTAGTTGCACTTGGATAATCACAGATGCATTATGCTGAGCAACTAGCCTGGACGTGTGGATATCCTTTGGGGTTCTTGTCCAGGTTAGATGGCCAAAAGTTGTGGCATGAGTTATAGCCTGCTAATGCAGGGGTGCTCTCTGGAGCCTTGAACCAGGTCTCAGTCACTGCACAGATGTCATTGTTCTCCATTTTAAGGAGTGCCTTGAGTGAGTGCATTTTGAGGTTTAGACTTCTAGCATTGAGTCATTGTCAGGTTGTCATTTCAACCTTGCCTAAAAAAGGCACTATAGGGGCAGCAAGAGCCTTAGCCAGTATCTGGAATCCCAGGGGTGACAGGTGCAGGCCATCTCTGGCAAAGCATTGTGGTCTGTCGACCATGTCATCCCAGGCAGACCGATACTGGATACCCTTAGAATAACACCAGAAGCTTAACCAATTGTTGAAGTCAATCATTTTGTCCTTGTACTGTGGTATCATTCTGGGCAATGGCTGGATGCTACTCAGGACTAGGGTTATACCTGCCTGGGCTACAAGATCAGAGAGCTCTTCCATGTCTCTTTCATGTAGTCCAGGGAGGTGCATCTCAGGTCATTCACACCAACATAGACAATGACAGAGTCATATTTGTAATTGTTGTGGAGTGACCTGAGTGCATGGGTTATGTGGTGGATCCTGGCACCTGACAGAAATTTTTTACAGTGGTTTACTTAATGCGGGGTGGGGGTGGGATGTGGATATCTAGTAACATTCTCCTTGTTTAGCCTGGTGCGTGGGACATCAGTGTGCCTGACTATAGAGTCACCTATGACTAGTGTGTTGGGCACGTTGTTTTGCCTTATGGGCTATGGTTGAGTGGCACATTGAGTCTGTGGGCTATGTGTCATTTGGGTTGTGTTGGAGGATGGAAGTTGCGTGTGGGTCTCTGTTGCTGGGGCAGATTATTATTGAGAGCCTCCGCGAATGTTTTTGTGTTTCTATATGTGGATTTTGGTGGTGTAAGTTTAGCGGGACTATGTGATGAGTGTGATGTGGTGCAAGTATTTACCCTCTTCTATTGACTGTCAAGTTCAGTATTGGTTGGAGAGAGCTTTGCCTCCAGTTTGGCTAGATAAGTGCATCTCTCACAGGTTGTTATGTTGGGTGGTAGGAGGAGAGGGTTGTCTGTGTACATGAGGCAATTGTTACATTTCCACAAGATGCCCAGATTCATCAGGTAGGCAGCAGAGAACACCGGGAGCTGATCCTTGGACATGCCAGAATAAAAAAACTATTTTCCTCTAGACAAGTGAGGAAAGTAAGTATAAGAGCTGTTTTCCTCAAAGCAAGTGAGGAAATTAAGTACAAAAATTGTTTTCCACTAGGTAATGAGGAAGGTTGAGCATTGTAGCGTAACGTATTTAGTGCTTACAACAAGTTCTGAACAAGTGCTGAGCACGAAGAAGCAAATTCAAGTGCTAAAATTAAGAAACTGGCTAGTTCTAAGAGAAAAACTTAAGAGCAGACTTTATGGTGCCGGGAATATTTTAACCCTAGCTAAGCGGTGCTGCATGATGCGCAAACTTGTGCAAACTTGTGCAAACACAGGTTTTTAACTCAGAAAGTTGAAAGGGTAGAAATCAGCTGAAAATGGCAAAAAAGTTAAATTTCAGAGCTGGAAACCACTCCTCTTGTGACAGATAGGCAATCCTCCAACATTTGTCATCTACCTGAGGAAAAATCTTTGAAACCTGATTGGGATATAAAAATACATATTCAAACACCTCCAAGCAAATATCCTAAATCTTCTAGACTTTGTTACATACTTGAGACCCATGTATATGCCCTCCCATTGTTTCCTTATGAATTGCTTATTCAGTCTTTCTTCTCAATCTTTTTTAACCTTCTTTGATTGATTCCTTTAGTTATTGTGCAATATTTTACATGCTAATCTAATTATCCTTTTTTAAGCAGGAGCTTATTTTGTAGATTTAACTACAAACTCTACCAGAGAAGGTCTTTAACTTAGGATTCCCCTATCCCTTTCTCTTTGTTGGTACTCTGATATGAATTCCTGATAGAGAAGGTAGTCTCTGGTCTGCAATCCAAATGTCTTCTTGGCCTCTTCCCATTCTATCACCTTTTCTGCTTTAGTTTTTTGTTGCCGATACCTTTTTCTAACAAATTTCAGCCCCCTCCCACCTTTTCTCTGTACCCCTAATTGCAGTCATCCTCATCAGCAAAATCTCCTTTCTTCATTCTCATGTTTGCTTAGTTTTTAGAATACTTTCTGCTACTTTATGAATATAATATTCTATATAGTCATTGTTATCCTCCTTAAGGATCTACATCCAAAATCCCATACTTTCATTATTTATTAACCACCCTTCATCATCATCTCTTTCTTCTTTGATTTGTAGCGTTCTGCTTGTGTTATGTCTATGAGCCTTAGCTGTGTAGCTCTAAAATATCCCTTCAAATGATATAATCCTAAACCACCTTGTTCTGTTGGAAGGATCAACTTACCCCACAAGTTTCTTGGTCTCTTCCCCTCCCAGATTCGTTCCTTCAACACTTTATTAATTATTGTCCATGACTTCACCTATTGTTGCTAAAACATGCTAGACCTATATAGAACCAAAGAGACTGAAAACATTTTCACTTACCCATAGCTGCCATAACAGAATTAATTTTAATACATATTCTTAAAATAATTCATTTTATTGTGTCCCCAAAAATATGGGTATTTTTTGACCAGTTCCTATGTGGGTACATAGTTTAAAGCTATAGTCTTTGTTGTATCTTTATTAATTTTATACTCTGAAAAGACCTGAAACTCTCTCAAGATGTTCCACAACATTAAAATGTCATTTTCTGGTTTTATTGGGTACAAAATAATATTCACCATAAATAAATCCAACTTCTCTTGATTACCATACTAATTATGTCCTTGAATTTTTGAGTCTCTTATTTTCTTTGCCAATAGCTCTAAATATAAAGCAAATAAAAAAGGGGAAAAGGACACCCTTGCCCACCCATTTTAAAATTTTCCTCTGATCCCTTATATACCCTCCTAATTAATGTTTTACTGTATTTGGGAATGCAAATGCTTCTATTGCCCTACTCATAAAATCCCAGCTTACTCTGTTGAATGCTTTCTCTACATCAAGACACATGAACAACATTGCTATTTCTTCCACTCTTCCACTCTTTGGATAATTTTTGCTCTACTAATGTTGACAGATGTTTGCCTCCCCTACACAAAACCACATTGATCCAAATCTATCAGTTTTGACAACACCTTTGCCATTCTTTTAGCTATTATAGACATAAACACTTTCTAATCATGGTATAAAAATGACATGGGACTATATGAAGCTGTGTGTAAAGGGTCTTTACCATCTTTAGGTATTACGTCCACCACAGCTTTCTTCTCCTTCCATCTGCCTTTGATGTTTTGTGGACTGGTGAGCAGGTTGTTGCTTTGCAATCAGATTTCTTTGTGTCATCTTCTGAGTCACTTTCCAGAAGCTGGAAGAGTGCTTCTAATGTCTTCACGGCCTGATCCATCTTTTCTATCTCCCACTTTTTCCTGTACTCCTTCTTTGATTTAATGACTTCCTGGACTTTGGCGTGAAATGGGGAGGAATAGGATTAGTTCAGATGTTAATGAATTATTATTAGGCTTGCTGTGTTGTACCATAAAGATGATTGAGTGATGTGGCTGAGCAGTTAATGGTACAGTAATCTGCATATTGTACTAATTCAAAATTTGACATGCACTTGCTCATGTAATTAGAGAATGTATTAAAGAAACATGGAGCCATTATGAATCATTTTGAGATTCCTACTTAAAACAAGTTTAAAGACAGAGTATGATTGTTGTCATTGGATGGCTTGTAGTCTGTCTTATAAGTAACTGCAAAACTAATGTATAGCAGTTGTGCTGATGGTTAGGGTAGTTAATGTTAACCTATGCAAATGTAGTTAACGTGAGACAATATCACTGCTTTTGTTAAGTCAAGAAACCATGTTGTGATTAGCTTTCCTTAATTTCTTCACTGCTTACTTTGTCTTGGGAAATGAATAAGGTGGCATCAGTATTGTGACCCGGATAGAAGCCATGGTGAGTAAGAATTATTAACTTATTTGCCATTATGTGATTAATAAGTTGGGTACTGACATGCATTTCAAGAATCCTCAATAGTGGATATAGTATTCCAATTGATCTGAAACTTGCAACTTTGTTTTTCCTATTTTGTGAAGGGGTTTAATACAGGCTTGTTTCTAGATCATCATCATCAGCCCCCTTTTCCATTTGTTCTTCATGGGGTTGGAGTATTGTGTCAACCTTTACCATCTCTCTCTCAGTTTAATGCCACTCTCTTACCTTCTTTGAGATTCATTCCTGACTGTCGCAGGTCTTCACTCACACAATCCACCCACCTCTTTGCTGGCTGCCATCATTTCCTGTTGTCTTCTTTCTTCTCTCCCAGGTCTTCTTCATCATAGTATCTTCTGCTTTTCTGCTCATGTTCCTAAATCATGTAATCTGTTCTTCATCTACTCTGCAATTGAAGCTACATTGTCTTCTACTTTAATGTCCTCATGTCATCAGTTGTGCACAGTGTGCATCCTACCACCCATCCCAGGCACTTCATCTCCATCACCTCTGTCGTCCTCAGCTGCTTTGACTTTACTGCCCAGCTTCTGTGCCATACAGTAGTACTGCCTGTACCACTGTTATGTAGACCTTACTTTTCAGCTTTTTTGGCATTCTTCTGTTATGAACTACCCCTAACACTCTCTGCCAGTGGGCTGCAACCCCTCTGATTCTAGCTTTGCTTCCTTATTCAGACTTGCCTTTTCTTCAACCACCACTCTCAGAATCTTGAAGTGGTTAACGTGTTACATTTGAGACATAGTATTTTTTCTCGAAGTCTAGGAATGCCCATTTGGACTCTTTCCACATCTCTAATTTCTTCTCAGCTATCTTTCTCACTGCAAACATCAAGTTATTTGAGATGCATCTTGATCTGAATTTCAACTGCTCATTTCCTGTCTTACTTTCTACTACACCATGTATTTATTTATCAGTCACTCTGTATAGAGCATTCATGAAGTATGACAAGAGTTTGACACCTCTGTACTGCCCACAGTTATCAATGCCCCCTTTTGTTCCTGAGCACTGGTACTAGTATACTTATTCTCCAGTCATCTGGGATACACTGTTCTCTCCATAATGCTTTGAATAACCTCTGATGCCATTTCTGCCCTCTCTCACCAAAAATCTTGAGCATATCTGATGTGACTTCATCTGAACCTATTGCTTTCCCTGGCTTCTTTTTCCTTAGTGCTGTTCTTACTTCTTCTAGGGTTGGCTCCTCCTCTTCTATCATTGTAGATTGTGTCTGGAGAAGAACAGTTTCTGAGGGATTTTCTTTATTCAGAAGCTGCTGGAAGTACTCCCTCCATCTATCTTTGATGCCCTGTGGACTGCTAAGCAGATTGTTGCTGGCATCTCTTATGAAGGATGTCTGTCGTTGCCATATAACCTTGTAGAGTTTCTTTGTGCCATCTACTGAATCACTTTGCCAAAGCTGGTAGAGCACCTGTAGTGTCTTCATCTTTGCTATTTACAACTCCTCTGTTAACCTCTTTGTTCAACCAGCATTCCTTCTTAGCCTTGTCCATATCTTCTACCTCACACTTTTTCCCACACTCCTTCTTTTCTTTGATGAATTCCTGGACTTCTGCATTTCATCACCAGTCAAATATCTATTCTATAATTCTCACAAATGCTGTTTTGATATGATGCCACCTATTTCCTTTTCTTCCTGAGGTGCTACAGCCCTGAGTATTTCTTTGAATTCTTGTGCTTTCTCTACAGTCAGCTTCCAGGTCTTCAGTGTAGTCTCTGATGACCTTAGGGCCTTCTCTTAACCCTGCTTGCAGATGATTGTGGCAATCAGTGGTTTATGCTGTTGACTGACTGCTTCAATAGGGATGACTTTGTAATTGCTGATTCTACCCCAGTGCTATTTCCTTACTAATAGGAATATTACACATGTGTCATGTTGACCACTCCTGTATATGATCTTGTTACTGTCTCTGTTGTTGAGTCATGTGTTGGCCACCATCAAGCAATTTGTCATACAGAAAATTAGAACAGTCTCTCCTTCTTTACTCCTGTTGCCTCACCCAGAAGGACTCAAGAAGTCCTCCTATCCTGTTCTGTCTGTCTGTATTTATGCATCAGGTCGCCCTTTATCAACAACAATTCACTTTGTCCTGCTTTAGCTAGTATGTCATTTAATTGCTGTCTGTATGCACAATCACTATCACTCACTACTATTACAACTCTGCTGTGGGGCATAGGCCAAGATTAATAATAGTGCCCTTTCCTAACACTGGAGTCTGATAGCTGTGAGTCTGCCACTAATTCTGATGACATCTTTCATTGTCTTCTAAAGTCTGCTCCTCAACACAATTACCTTATCTTTTCTAGTCTGTCCTCCTCCTGAATGGTAAACTGTGGATTCCAAGCTGAGTGGCTTTGCTGTATTGTCATTCCATCTATCTCCTGGATAGGATGTCCAGCCTACACCTTGCTATCATGTTATCCACTTCCAAGCTACATCCTGCCAGTGAACCTACACTGATTGTCATAATTCTTGGCTCATGTTTGACAGGTTGATTAGTTTTGCATCAAGCTTTCACTAAACAGAGCTATCCCAGGTAATCCAGGCTGGGAAACTGGACACTGGGTGGCCAGTAGCTTATTGACCCATGGCTGCTGGGCTTTATGGTGGGCACACACTGGCCAGTAGGGATACATACACCTCCCTGGCATATGTTGGGTCCTCAACCCACTTATTACCAGCAAATGCTCATTCCCATTTTTGGCGACATTAATTAACATGACCAAATCACCTAGACCCAAGTTTTACACCGTTGAGTGGCTAGACTTGATATGGCATGCAGTCTGTGATCAGTGTTCTCCTACCTTGATGATGCATTGCACCACAGCTGATGGCCAAGACTGTTGGTCTATACAAGTCTCCCCTATATAGGCACCATGTAGAGTCTGTACTGTGCCCACAACTCCATTCTTTTGGGTGAGACTGAGGTGGAAGCTTTCAGCATGTTTTTTTCAATACAGGCATTGGCCAGAGGTCAGTATTTAACCTTATATCGTGTGCATGGGACAAGAAGACCTTAACTTTTATACTAACTATTCTTATTTTTCCAGATGTCAGGGACATATTATTCTGAGATTGATATGCTAATTACAATTACAACGGGATACACTATACATCTGGAAACTTTTTTTAAATACTCTGCCAGTAGGTTATCAGGGGCAAGGGATATTGGCTTGATTTTGAGTAATTAAGTTTTGACTTGTTGATCAAAAACAGTATGTAATATAAAGCTGTCAAACATATGTTGTTTGATATGATTTGTGCGTGAATGATTATGTTGGTTAATTAGATGGGACAGAGATTCTATAAAATGTGTGTCAACTGTATAAGCTATTTTACTGTCTGCAGTTTAAAATATTTAAATTTAATATATAATCAAATATTGATGGATTGTGTTTGAAGCTATATAAGCCCAAGCATAAGAAGGTGCCATGAACATGCACAGCTAGGGTTACCTCCATGATAAAGAGGATGTGTTAACAAAGTTCAACAACATAAATTTTGACCAGGATTATGTATTTATCATTGTAGATATCATTTTTTTGTATAGCAGGGTTAACTGCTAGCTGTGCTGGGGGTTGTATAATGGTTTAGGTGTTTACCTCACAGTCAGAAGGTACAGACTATGATCCTCACCTTTGAAATGGAAATTGACTAGACTTTAGGGTTAGGGCAGGGTAAGGTGAGGTGAGTGTGCGATAGTGACGGACCTTAAGATTAGGCTTTGGGTTAAGGATAGTGGATAGATAGTACTGCATGTACAGTTTAGTGAAGGGTTAGATGTAGGATTTTAAGTGTATGTGTGTGGATTGCTGTTTTTTTGGTGTGCTTGTGTTGCATGTTTCTTGGAACAGTGAATTTTTTCCCAGGGAAAAAATTCACTGTTCTAAGCTTTCAATGTTTTTAGATTTCTCAGTTAGAAGTTTGATGTTGTTGTATTTGATGATGTGCTGTTTTGTTGAACTGATATAGACCCCAGCTAGCCTAGTACTTACTTATGAACCACAGTGAGGCCCTTTTAGGACTGGGGTGGTTGCTATCTCTCCAGAAGGATATCAAACCACAAAATGAAATAAAATAAAATGAAATAAAATAAAATAAAATAGGCAACAAGCTACTGTTCCACAAACAATTTATTCATATCTCTAGCGCCTCGGCCAACCAGCTTTCAAGAAGTAGCATTCAACAATAAAATACTGCACACACACACACACACACACACACATATATATATATATATATATATATATATATATATATATATATATATATATATATATATATATATGTATATATATAAACGCATATAAAACAATCATCCAATAAACAATTATATCAAATACCACCAATTAATTTCACAGTACAAACCCAAAGACATTAAAGTATTATACTTTTATACCAGAAGAATATGTTTCAGTCTTGTAAAGAGATATTTTTTCCACCTTAGCAGAATTTGTCCTCAAAACATTATGTTTCTCTGTATGAACAGTTACTTCCAGCAGGTAGAAGGGACAAAGTTCGCAACATCCACAGACAACCCTTATCTTTGTGCTTACCTAACTTATAAAGAATGTGCATTGTTGTTTGTTTCAGTTATATAATACTGGGCTGTCCAATATATAGTAATGTGAGAACTCAACTGTTTATGAGGATATTTGGCCCTTGATATAGGGACTATATAAACAGCAGCAAGAAAGAGCTAGGCAAATTGATCTTGTTAATACATATGGCTATTACCTGGTAATGCAGTTTGGCAAAACATTGCATACACTAAATAGAATTTGAAAAAAAACAGCTCATCTGAATCAACGTCATAAGACTTGTGAAGCCATGTGCTAGATCAACAGTTATAATCATAAAGTAATAATAAGCATTGTTATGAATCAAAGTTTCTTTATGTATTAGATTAAGTTGACTGGATTTGTGTTATGTATGATACTTTTATGGTTCATGTTTTATACCCTTTGATTGACAAAAAAGGGTTTTATTGACTAACCTACTGACTAATTACACAGTAACTATAGCCACACCTGTAACCAGAGAAATGTATGCTGTTTGGAGCTATAGTTCTTACACCAATGACCCGATGAAACATAACTCATTAGTAAGGCTTTCTCTCTCTATGCATCTGCCAAATGATACTGAATGAAATCCTTAGTCCAGACACAGTGCTGTATCTGGCCCACTTGAGTCTATCATTGCTGTCCTTAGATATAACCTAAACTGATTCACCAGGGGATGTGGTCAACTTACTCCAGACTTTACATCTAATGATTGTCTGTGGATTGCAACTAAAAGACTTGTACAATTCATGCTTCTATGAGGAGTTTGAATAATAATAATGCGGACCATCTATATGTCTTTTTCAACATGTACAAGACTGACCTCTTTGTAGTCATTGAATACTAGGTAACCTATATCCATTTTGGGAAACACCACATGCAGATATTTCTGGTATAGCAAAAATGGAGAATGGGCTGTGAAAGTCATGGCAAAGAAAATCACTTTTCCCATTCTCACTCTACAATACTCACTGCCTTGTTTGGATTGACAATATTTACATGCATTTCTCCAAAATGAAGGAAAGGAACTAACAAGTGGCTGTGCCCATCATAACCTTGATCATGTCCACAATCTAATCACTTACTTCTACTCTTGGATACACAGCTGCTTCAGGAGAAACATGCTATAGATAGGAGATGTCAATGTTATCTACCTTCGATCTGAAATGTAATGCTATCTACCGAAAATCTGAAATGTAATGTTATTTGCCTCAGATCTGAAATGAACTGACTCATTAGCCATTGTGAATTTCAGTGAATTTCCTTATGATATATCCCTTCCTGCAGACCAACTGCAGGACCAAACAAAGTATGTAGATGGACTGGTTCATCTCTTCTTTCTCTTCCCAACCTATAGATGGTGGGTACCTTGACAGATGTGTTCAGTAATAACTCTCTGACCTTTGTCCTGTGATGAAACTCCCCAGGGAAAATACCAGCAGATACTTTTGATTGTTGCAGCTGCTGCATTGAATAATATAATAATAATTTCAAGAGTAAGAAGTCTGAAATACTTGAGTCATATTCTAATGTGAAAGTTACTGAAACATCCAAGCTAGCTTCAGTGATTTACTAATTTTGTAGCACATCTAATGTCTCTCCTTTTTTATTTATTAAGCCTCCTGATATGACATTATCTTTTAAACTATATCATGTCTTGGACATAACTCTATCTATTATACAATTTCTGCGTGAATGCTTAAAATTCTTCAGTACCAACTATCTTGTACCCTTGCATATTGTTGACCAACTTAGAAGATTCAGATGGTTGATAAAAGGTACAGCCTCATAATGAAAAAGAATATTGCATGTAGAAAATAGATGGGAGAATATATAACCCCAAAAAGGCTGTAGAAGTACAAGAGATCCAGAAATGCCTGAAAAGAAGATATCTGAAAGAGCAATACTGAAAAGAGCTTGCAGCCAGCATATGCAAACAATTTCAAAGAAATTATAGACCGGTTGTGATGTCCCTCCTCTGTGCCAGTAATCAAGGAACCTCAATCCTCACCACAGATACCAGTCAGGGATGTTCACTTGGAACAAAAGATAGATACACACAGCATTTACAGATGCAGCTCTCTGCACCAAGCACAGGAACACACTCAGTCTTGGGGCTGGGTTTCCCTATCTCTCACCAGGCCCCAAATAAGATTCCTTACTGACACAGCTGCAGAGTTGAGTCCTCACCTGAGTGTTCCAAGCTAAGTCCTCTGCCACGCTCTCTGTGAAACCAGTGCTGTGTTTCCCTACCCCAAGTAGCTGACACACACACACACACACACACACACACACACACACACACACACACACACACACACACACTTTGAGATTGTTTTTTCACACACGCACACACACACACACACACACACACACACACACACACACACACACACACACACACACACACACACACACACTCCTTGGAAAGGGTGGCACAGTTTTATTCACTCTGCTACCCTTTGCCCAGACTATAAGGTAGATTCACTCCCACCAGCCAACTACTTTAAGGCTCTTACAAGGGTACCCAATTGTATCGAGTAAAATTAATACTAATACAAATGGTAGTGTTTATCCAATGCAGCAAGGCTTTCAGGAGTGGTCACAGTGTCAACAAATAAATATAAGTACGCTCAAAGTTTTAAATATTTTCTAAAAGACCAGCTACAATGAAAAGCTTAAATATATTTAATAATAAATAATATAAAGAACATGAAAATACTGAATATCTATTGTCAATAAACACCAGAGTTTCATATCACAGGAAATATTAAAATTAACACAGATAAATAGATTCTAACAGATAGAGAAAAATAGTACTTAACTAATCTCTCTATATTTTCCTGACTGATGTAAAGAATTACTATTCCCTGGTTACTTACAAAAGCAAGGCAAGACAAAGTGGGTGAGTGATCCTTCTTTTGTCAGTTTTCACAAACAGACTGCCCTGAGACTTCTGTCTCATCTAGTATTAAAGCATCATTTCAGTGCTGGCTTATAGAATAATATCAGACACATCTGGTAACTTGACGTCTGGTTCCTATAGTACCCACTTTACTAGAAACTGAACCAGAATCTAGCACATATGTGTTACCTTACATACACATAGAGCTTTGCTAAGATGTGTTATAGCACGTGGATGCTATAAACCATTTCAAAACTTCCACCATTCCAGGGTAGCAATTAGTTCACCCCTAAGGGCAATATAATAGGATTCCTAGTCCTGGTTTTCATGGACATTTTGTCTCAGGCTGTAATTAGAACTGTAAGATACAATCGTTATGGCCTAAACCAGGTAATTTAATTTCAGACTATTTTTCAAATTTAGCTGGGCTGACATTAACCTCTTCTCCTCTAGTATCCTCCATTACAATATATTCATTTCAACAGTTGCAATACAGTCTGACATACAGGTGTATTTCTTTTCTATCTAGCAGGACCCACTGTTGGTACATTTTTAATATAAGCAGCTTTACAAATATATTTTCAACCTTATCACCTGTACAAATCAGTTTGATACACAAATGACATATCATTCTTTACAAAACTCTAGCTAGCTAAGCTGGCATATGTTACACATCTACTGCCTACTTCCCCTGGCATCACTGGCAATATCTCACATCATCACACTAGTGTCCAGTACCTGCATAATTGGCCATAAGAATGGATTTCTACTTTAATAATTTGTTAAATTATTGCCTTCAAAAGTTAGTTTTCCACCAATGGTGCATATATTCACCAGATGCTTACATTATCAGTTGCTTACTCTTCTGTTATCCAAACAGGAATAACTCATTTCTTTCTCCTATTTAAAGTGAACACCTCAAAACTGGAGATTTCTAGAAGAATCGTGATTTATCCAGCAGGACTGTAAGAATTACAAATGCTATTTTACCCTCTTCTGTCATTCTGATAATTATTATTCCATTAATGATGTGTGAAAGTTCTCATATCTCATTACGTAAAGAAGCAAGCTTATGGCTAATTCACCATACTGGGAGCTTAATGATATTATATAATGAGCAACGTCTGTGGTACATCTGTGTTTTAAACTCTGTTCCAGGCATTGGAAAGGATGGTCCCTAGTCTATTTTTGGATTTCTTAAACTTTAAATGATTCTGTTGGATACTAAACCTGATTCTGTTATGACTATGGTGAGAGTACTTCCTGTGTCTAAATAAGACAACAAATGCATAAAATGATGAAGGAGAGGCAGGGACATTTTGCACTTGACCTTTATGTTGCCTTTTCTGAGAAAATTTACTTACTGTAGCTGAAAGTCTGAGTAAAACCTTTTCAGATGTGACTGACTGAATGGACAACATTTCAAAGCTTTTTTACTTAAAGGATGGCCAAACCCCTCCATACATCTGATAAAGGGGCTGCACACCTGGTGCTCCCCACCTAATTAACTTTGAAGTCACCTAACATTGGAGTAAGCTATAAATATTTCAGTAAACTATCTGTTTAGGATGTCAGCTGAATGGTCATTCCTCAGTTAGCTGTAGACAGCTTGATCAATCAGCATTTGAAAACTATGTTGTGGAGAACTGTGGAGTTATTTGTCAATCTTCATACATGCCATCTTGACCAAAATATGATGGACTCATTGTCTAACTACCTCTGCATGAAACTTGGATACACTATCTCTGATCCACTTCAGATTCATAGAGAAGTACCCCCAGCTAATGGTCTTGTCTGTATTATTGTTTCAAGTCAGACCACTATGGGAATATTGAAAAGAAAATAATGTCAGCTAGAAGGCAGAGTATGTTGCACTATAGATGAGAATGTTATCCAGTAGGATCTATGCTTTCAAAAGTGTTGGCTTCAAAATAAATACCTGCTACTTCATGCCACTAGAACAAAGTGACTCTGATGGGGAAAATGGTTGCCAGAGCCAACCACACTCTTAAACCTAGTTTCCTAAACCACTAAGTGAGGTAATGCTTTCTGGTAAATATCTAAGAACTACCTCTGCCAATATCTGTCTGGTGCTGAACACATGCCACAGATGAAAAACTTCACTGGAAACCTATTTTAAAACTATTTTTATTATGCTTTCCTAACACATTTATAGGAGGTGTGGATGAGGAGAAGGGAAGTCCGAATGAAGAACTCAAAGCGAGAAGCAGAGGTGCTCTAGCCAACTGGCACAAAGTGTCAAGGGTAATGTGTGACAGAAGATGCCAAAGAAGTTAAAAAATAAGGTCTATAAAACTATGATGTGACTAGTACTTCTGTATTGCACAGAAACCTGGGCATTTAAGGCAGATCAGATGAAGAAGCTTGAGATGATATTGACAGAGTGCCTGAGATGGGTGACAGAATGAACACACAGAGAAATGATGACATCAGAAAATAAGGCATAGTAGCCGCAATTATAACAAAGGTCAGGAAGAACAGATTATGCTGGTTTGGTCATGTGCAGGAAAGCAGACTATAATTTGTAAAGCAGATGTGGGAGAGACAGTAAAGAAGGCAAGAGAAGATAAGGATATCCAGTAAAAATATATATGGTTTGCCTGAGAGAAGACATGAGGCAGGTGGACAAGACTGTCAAAGAAAATAGAAGAATGACTCAGAACAGAGATGTGGCTCAGCTAACCCAGCACTCTAACTTCATGTAAAACTAGGAAAATATGGGGTGATGCTGATGATACAAGTGTACTCCTCAACATGTGCAAGAACATTATAAGTTGTTAAGTATTCCAAATAACTTCCAGTACATTAAACAGCAAGCAAGCAAGCAAAAAAACTGCACGTTGAAAATAAAGCTGAATAGTTAATTTTGTAACATTGCTTATCACAGTTGTATTTGTTCCTATAATAATAACAGGGAAAAATTTAAGTACATTTCCCTCTGCAAAATTGAATGAGGACCCAAGTCTCAGTTTGTTCAATTTTCCAAGTAATTTCTGTCTTGTGAACAGCATTCAGATGCTAAGATGAGAAGAGAATATACGGTGCACTAAATAAAAGAGGACTTGTAAGGATGGACAGATTCTCTATGCTGTTGTCTTGCTAGGATATCTAGCTGTGAATTCCATTTCACAACAGGATACCGTAATCCAGTTACACATTATGTTTTCTATACCAGACTGTGAGGCATAATTCCTAACCACACCTGAACTTTCAGAGGATCTAAATTCCTTCAGCTCAGAGATATTGTATTCATAAACAGAATTTGAATATGAGCTTGTCTGGGGAAGGTGCCCCACAATATGAGTGATATTTTTCTAATTATAAAAAATAGATTTTAAACCTTCACTAATAACTTGCAGACCTACTTTACTGAAGTTACTTAGTGTTAGATAACCCAGTGTGCATTTTGGGACCAAATTACCAGCCCTGCAACCTTTCATGTGTATCTATGGCACTTTAGAACACACATACACACACACACACACACACACACACACACACACACACACACATATATATATATATATATATATATATATATAATATATACATTTTTTTTGAGAGGGAAAAAGAGAGCAGTATTTATGAAATAAAAAAAAATATATATATGCAGTCTCAGTTAAAAAAATCTCCAGGATCAAGAATCCACGTAGAGCTTAACTTTCATCTGTTCTTTCATCACATCCCCCAAGATGTCAGGGCATTATAAAAACTAATCTTCTTGTGGACAGAGACTTTAGTGTTTCTAGTGATTAAGACTATTTTTTTTCTTTTGGGCTCTCTCCTCAAAAATGTTCCCAATATAGGTAATTTAAAGAGGGTGTACATTTTTAGGTATTTAAAACTACGCTCTATCAAGCACTATAAATGGGAAAACACAGGAGACACTGATAATAAGTTTGCAGCAAATGTACCAATCTGCCAGGGCCCTATTTTACCCAGTTAGTGAAAGTGTATCATACACAGGGTGGCTGCATAGTCTAGAATGCTTTATCACAATGCTAGAATAAGAGGTCATGTTGCATAATCATGACAAACTCAAGCAACTTCCAGATTCCCATGCAAACCAGAGCTATAGCATATATTGAGGACCTAATGTGCAGAGCCTTGAATTAAGAAATTAAATCAGACTCAGAAAGCTCTATCTCTTTGGATCACAAGAAACAACCTTTAATATTTCACCATAGTGTCCCATTAGCCCAAACAAACTTGACTAGTTATTGTAGGTGAGAAGAAGAAAGAGATATTGCAATGTGGAGGGCATATGACAGTAAGAACATTTTTTTTCTTGCCTGCACTCTCTGGGTAAATGTGAGATCTATAGTAGATCAGAAAACTGTATTTTGGGCAGACCTGGCAAGAATGGTTTTATTATCAGTGTTCTGTGTGATGAAGTAGCTATTACTAAGTTATTTTCAGATATGTCAGAAAAGCAGCAGTTTTTCATTAAACTGAGCACAATTTATCAATTTCTTGGGTAACAGAGTACATGATCTTCATGGCATTTGATGCCAGCATTTATTTTACATATTTGTATTTCTGGTAAGGTTGAAGAGTGATGTTTAGAACCCACAGGGTAGTGCAAGGGCACTTGAATACTCTTTGCCACCCTGAGAAGTGATTGGAACTTAACTGTCCAATCCCAACTATTCAAGTTTAGGGGCCAAGCAAAACCATTGTGTACTATTGTAAGAGTTTTATCTTTCTCCATTGTTGTTCATCATTGACTTAGTATATATAAGTTCAGGGGAATATGGAGGGTCATATTTATTTTGAATTGTTCCATTACTTTGCAACTTTTGAGGTGCTGGGATAATGCAGTCACATTCCAAATGATTCAGTAACTCATAAAATAAGTGATGCAGTTATAGGAAGTAATAGTTCACCACTGAAGAGAGAAAGTTTGTTTTATATTTCAGTATAAACTAATCAGCTTGTCAAATAACCGATTCTTAACTGGGCAAGACATTTTAGAGGCTCCATATTTAAATATTGGAACTTAAAATGCTGAGTTCCAAAACATCAAAAAAATTAATTCAAACTGAAGAGCAAATCTCGAACATCAGTCTTCTCCCTTAAAATTCTTTTTATTTTTTATTTATTTGGCCAGTACAAGCACTCCTGCATCCTCAAATGTGGAAGTCAAGTCCCCACCCCCCAAAAAAGTTATATACACTAACTCCAAGATTACCATACTCAAAGAAAAGGGAATATCCTTAAAAATTGCCAAGTTGGACTTGGTCAATGTGTACTAGCCTTTGATAGCAATTTAGTCGAATAACAAAGCATTTACTGTATTTTCTGTTTGTTTGTTCAAAAAAAAACCTAAAAAAAACAAAAAAAATACTTCTGCTTTCCTAACTTTCCTAGCTAGTTGTTCCAGAGACCAGATTTGCTGATCCCTGGGCTTTGTAATTGGTTCCTGTGTTCCTCCATTTTCTTGTGTGGCCAGAGGGAGGTTTCTTTGCTCGCCAGTGAGAGTGGGGAGTACTGAGCTGCCTGTTTGTCCTCAGAGAAGTGGTTAGAGACAGCAACTAGTAATTCATTGGCCATTTTGGGTCATTTCCTGTTTTTTCCAGCCCCCTGCTATAAAGCGCGCATTAGCGCGCTTTAGCACGATTTAGCGCGGAGTTGCCACAGGAGCACACAAGAGCAGCGGCGGTTAATCAAGGTTAAACTATTCGGGCTACCTAAAGTCCACTCTTCAAATTTTCCCTTAAAACAGCCTTCCTTGAACTATACTACTGATTTAACCAGCGTATCCTATAACTAAAAAGTTCATCTCTACTTGATTCCCAAGTAGACTATTCTCTATCTGTAAAGCCTAGCACTTGCTCCTACAGTACTTTTCATCTTGATGTAGCACTTTTATTATAGATAGTACCACACCAGCCTAAAACCCCTTTCTCGATCACCCACATCCCCCGGAGTCTTTTTTTAAGTTTTTTTCTCTATTCCTTCTAGCATGTCGAGGGATCAGTTGCTAGTGTCCTCTCCTGCTCAGCTGGTGAACCTGGGAATATTGAGGCAATGTTACAATTGCCTCATGTACACAGACAACCCTCTCCTTCTCCCACAAAACACAAATACATGCGAGAGATGCAACTATATAGCCAAACTGGAGGCTGAGCTCTCTCAACATAGGACTGGCAAGACCAGACAGGAGGAGAAGGTAACCACACACACCACATACCCAGTCTCACATAGTACTATCACAACTTCAAATCATACACATAAACACACAAAGACATACTCGGAGGCTCTGATCAAAAATCTACCAAAACAGCAGAGGCCACCAAAGCAGACACCCAAACAACTACCACCTCAGGACACAACACATGAAACACATAGACCACACAGTCAGTGTGCCAAACAGTCACAGCCCTTAAGGCCAAACACAATGCCAGACACACTCGTCATTGGTGACTCCATAGTCAGACACACTGACGTCCCGCTCACCAGATTGAGTAAGGAGAAGGTCACAGTAAGCTGCCTGTCGGGCGCTAGAATCCACCACATAACGCAAGCACTCAGGTCTCTCAACAGCAGGTACAAGTACGACTCAGTCATTGTCCATGCTGGTGTAAACGACCTGAGATGTACCTCCTTGGACTACATGAAAAGAGACTTTGAGGAGCTCTCTGATTATGTAGCCCAGGCAGGTATGACCCTGACCTTGAGCAGTATCCTACCTTCACCAAGAATTATGCCACAATACAGAGATAAGATGATCAGCTTTAATAATTGGCTTAAACTCTGGTGTCATTCAAAGGGGATCCAATGTCTGTCTGCCTGGGATGACATGCTGGACAAGCCACGCTGCTTCGCAAGGGATGGCTTGCACCTGTCACCCCTGGGCTTCCGGATATTGGCCAAGGCTCTTGCCACCCCCATAGTGCCTTTTTTAGGCAAGGCTCAAATTCTAAACCTACCACCCTAGAACACAAAAAAGGAAAAAAACTAAGGGTAATGCTGCTCAATGCCAGAAGTCTCAACCTCAAGATGCACGCACTCGAGGCCCTTCTCAGTATGGAGAACATCGATGTCTGTGCTGTGACCGAAACCTGGTTCAAGGCTCCTGAGAGCACCCCAGCACTATCAGGTTTTACCTCATATCATGCGTTTCGGCCCCAAAATCCGGACAACACCAAGAAAGGAGGGGGGGGGTGTCCATATTCATCAAGGACACCCACACCTCAAGGTTGGTGGCAATGCACGATGCATCGGAGACCATCCAGGTGCAATTAACCATAGGCAAGACTGCTCTGCAATTTGTAGCATGTTACAGGCCACCCTCTCAAACCCAGGAAACTCACATAGCTTTCCTGAAAACACTGGAGGGGATAAATGTATCTACAAACACCATCATACTAGGTGACTTCAACTACCCTAATATAGACTGGGATCACTACTCAAGCCCAAACACTCTAGCCCAAAGGTTCCTGGAGTTCATAAACTCAAATGCCATGGAACAACTAGTCACCATCCCCACAAGAGGTGAAAACATACTTGATCTCATCATCACGAACATGGGATCAAAATGTTAAACACCGGATGTATACCCCTCAATGGTGAGATCAGATCATAAAATAATCTCACTGGAGGTCCTCATCCCGCCCCCACCTGAGTTAAAAAAGACCACAGTGAAGAACTTCTCAAAAGCCGACTTCACACTTCTAAAGACTAGTGTGGTCTCTTTTAAGGCCCCCGAGCTGGCGGTAAACATTACTCAAGCCGCTGAATCACTTACAAATGCCTTCTACCAGCACCTACAGGACTGCATGGATCAGGCAATCCCAAACAAAACAAAGACTCTTTGTACCAAAGGCAAGCGTCCAGTCTGGTGGACCCCAGCCATAAACAAGCTCTACAACAAAAGGAGGAAGCTACTACAAGATAGAGCAAAATCCTTAAAAGGTAAGACACCTTTGATCATGACAAGTAAAAAACTAAGAGCTCTCATAAAATCATCCAAGGCAAATTTTGAGAGAAAAATCGCTAAGGACTCAAAAGACAATCATAAGGCCTTCTTTAGCTATGTTAGAAACCTGGGAGGAAACTCCCAGATATGCTCAGAATTAGTTCAAAATGATGTGAAAATTACTGAACCTACAGACATTGCCAATATACTGGCTGACAGGTTCAGTGCAAACTTCTCCCAAAAGGAGAGATATCTATACCAGAGGATTGTAGCCCCCCAAACATCTCTAACGCCCAGGTGAGAACTGCTCTCTCTAAGGCGAAAAACACAGCATCCATGGGACTGGATGGTGTCCCCGGCTGTGTGCTCCACAAACTCAATGAGGAATTAAACCCACAGTTAGGACAGCTGCTTAATCTCAGCCTCACCTCAGGATACGTACCCAAGGAGTGGCGCACGGCAACTGTGGTCCCACTTCACAAAGGCGGTGCCTCCACCGACCTTGGTAATTACCGTCCCATCAGCTTGACAAGCCTGATCTGCAAAGCCATGGAGAGGATCATAATGGAACTCATAAATAAAGGCATAGGGAACTTGCAGACTTTGGATCCAACCCAGTTTGGCTTTGTCAAAGGCAGATCATGCCTTTTAAACTTGGTTGACTTTTTCGAAACAGTCACCAAGGCCATTGATGAGGTAAAGGCAGTCCATACAGCCTACCTCGACCTGGCAAAGGCTTTCGACACAATACCCCACTCAGGTATCATTGAAAAACTCATCAGCTTAAATGTAAACCCATACATCACAAGATGGGTTGCAAACTGGCTAAGTGACAGAACCCACAGGGTCAGAGTTGCTGGCGCCATGTCAGACTCAAAGCCTGTCACAAGTGGTGTCCCACAGGGCTCAGTCCTGGGCCCACTCTTGTTCGGCATCTACTTTTTGGAAGTACAAGCAAACACAGGAGGGTTATGGCTGACAACGTTTGCAGATGACTGCAAACTCGGCGCCATAGTCGAAAACACATCTGACACAGATATCCTTCAGAAGGGTCTCACAGAAATGGATAACTGGTGCCAGAGCCATGGCCTAAAGTTAAACGCCAAGAAATGCATAGTCATACCCTTCGGGAAAAACAAGGTTACCCCTAGCTACCATATAGGTGGCAATCCACTGAGCACAGAAGAAGTTATCAGGGATCTGGGGACCCAGGTTGACAGTAACCTTTCATTTGACACTCATGTTGTTAAAGCAGTTAGGAAGACCTTCTACATTGCCCACCTGGTCATGAAGGGATTCACATCTAGATCAAGGGAGGTCATCGTCCCCATGTACTCATCACTCATCAGACCAATGATTGAGTACAATGCCCCATTCGGAATGTATCTGACCCGACACCTGCAGCAGCTGGAAAGGCCCCAAAAGTTCCTCACCAAAAGGATAAAGGGACTCAAAAATATGTCTTATGCTGCCCGACTGAAAGAACTCCAGCTCTATTCAGTCGCTTACCGCTTGCTCAGAGGTGACCTGTGCCTGACATACAAGGCCATGTCAAACCCAGATTTGATGGACATACTTCACCTCAAAAAATCTAGATCCCTCAGAACTACAAGGGCGGGAGACTTAAACCTTGACACGGTTATTAATAGGACGTGCTGGAGGGACAGATTCATCACCCAGAGACTCCCTATGCTGTGGAACAAAATCCCGGTACATGTGAGGCAGAGCACCTCGCTGGCCGTGTTCAAGAGAAATCTTGACCAATGGATGGGAGATCGCAGATATACCCCAGGGATTACCTCAGTGTCACTGCTTGACAGAGGCACAGGAAAATAATGGGCATAGTTTTCTTCAAACTAAAGGGGTGACGAAAGCCACAAAAACTCTGGACTAGGCTTATAAATGCCCTTGGGCAGATAGCCTAGTATGAACCTATGAACCTATGAACCTAGTCTATCTTTTTGTCCATTCATTCTCTGTGTTTCAGGTCTCACTGTATTGGGTCATGACATTTCAAATGTTATCAGTTTTCCAATACAATGAAACAGAGCTGATGATAGGATGAGGCCTTTTATGTCTGAATTTCTCAATACAAAATACATATTAAATTCACAAATTTTTGTGACATTCCATACCTTAATAGAATAGTGAATAAAATGTCCCAGTGTCTTGACCAAATGTCTTAATGTGTTTATCTATGTTGAATATCCATCTGTAGTCCTTAATTGTTATATTGTCCTTTTGTCTGCCATGTTTAGCAAAAGCGATAGAGTGATCTACATAAACAAAACCTGGAGACTAAACAAGAGAACTATCACCCTTGTATGTGCTCCTAAGAATTATCACTGCTTGCAGGGAAGTATGATGCAATGCCTGCTGTGACTGGACTCCAAGTGAGTGAATGCTTCTGCATACCCGTGACTCCATCTAGACCTCCTAGATACAAATGATACAGTCCTATACCTTCCTTCAAGTAGAGCTACTGTGGGTCGACTCTGTCAACACTCTCAACCCAGGATGAGTAAGTCCGTACTGTTCACTGATTTCCATCCCTCATGGCAATCACTTGGGCCATTACTTGAACGCAGCTACAATGAAGCATAATCAGGACTAAGATCACCATAAGATCTAAACAGTGCCCACAGATTGGTTGGTTTATGCACCATACAGCCTCTCATCTCACACTTTTGTCCTTTGTTCGGGTGGAGGTCTTGTGGCAGACCTCTACCATCACCCTCCTCCCTGGATGGTTGAGCCAGAATCAACCATTTACTCTGATCCTTGTCAGCCGCAACCTACAGTGCCTGAGCAAATAATTAAACCCTGATCATATGAGGCATAATTAGGTCCAAAATTGCTGATGTGAGCATCTCATGTCTTTATTTTACTGTACCAAACTCCTATGTTAACCAGCCTACACCAGTAGGAGATATATAAATCCTCCATCTTTTAAAAGATGATGGTTCACTTTTCAGCTAATATGAATCATAATGACCAGCATGTACTGCATTATCTACAAAAAGATAACCACGAGGCAAGGAAAGGCTGATGTCTGCTCAGATTATCACTAACACTGTCATCTTAAACAATAATTATGGGTAGTTCTTTAACTTTGTCGAATCTCATTTACCATTCAGAGAAATAAGGCCAGGAGATGCCCAGTTGCAAAATATCCCCTGCACTAAACTCAGTAGATGACACAGCCTTCAACAAGGCAATACCTTGGCTTAGGAATGCCCACCTTACTCATATCAGGGATTTAACCTCATTTACTTTGTTAGGAGCACAGGGTAACATACAAGAGTGGAGGAACATGCACACAGGTGGATTATATCTTATGTAGGAGGGCCAGTTTGAAGGAGATTGGAGACTGTAAAGTGGTGACCAAAGAAAGTGTAGTTAGGCAGCATAGGATGGTTGTTTGTAGGATGATGTTGGTGATCAAGAAGAGGAGGAGGAGTGTGAGGGCAGCACCAAGGATCAAATGGTAGAAATTGAAAAAGGGTAATTGTAAGGTGGAGTTCAGGGATGAGTTAAGACAGGCACTGGGTGGCAGTGAAGAGTTACCAAATTGCTGGGTAACTACAGCAGAGCTAGCAAGGGAGATGGCTAGAAAGGTGCTTGGTATCACATCTGGACAGAGGAAGGACGACAAGGAGACATGGTGGTGGAATGAGGAAGTACAGGAGAGTATGCAGACAAAAAGCTTGGCAAAGAAGAAGTGGGATTGTCAGAGAGCTGAAGAAAGTAGACAGGAGTATAAGGAGATCAGGTGCATGGCAAAGAGAGAGGTGGTGAAGGCTAAGGATAAGGCATATGAAGAGTTGTATGAAAGGCTGGATACTAAGGAGGGAGAAAAGGACCTGTACCAATTGGCTAGACAGAGGGACCAAACTAGGAAAGATGTGCAGCAGGTAAAGGTGATAAAGGATAATGAGGGAAACATACTCATAAGCAAGGAAAGTGTGCTGAGGAGATGGAAAGAGTACTTTGAGGGG
This sequence comes from Protopterus annectens, assembly GCF_019279795.1. Lineage (NCBI taxonomy): Eukaryota > Metazoa > Chordata > Ceratodontiformes > Protopteridae > Protopterus > Protopterus annectens. The sequence goes on along the minus strand of NC_056739.1, from coordinate 1,447,716,157 downwards.
TTGATGAATGAAGAGAATGAGAGGGAGAGAAGGTTGGATGATGTAAGGATAGTGAATCATGAAGTACAATGGATTAGCAAGGAGGAAGTAAGGATAGCTATGAAGAGAATGAAGAATGGAAAGGCTGTTGGCCCAGATGACGTACCTATGCAAGCATGGAGGTATTTAGGTGAAATGGCAGTGGAGTTTTTAATCAGATTGTTTAATGAAATCTTTTCTTGGAAAGTGAGAGGATGCCTGAGGAATGGAGAAAAAGTGTTTTGGTACCGATTTTTAAGAATAAGGGTGATGTGCAGAGCTGTAGTAACTACAGAGGGATTAAATTGCTCAGTCACAGCATGAAGTTATGGGAAAGAGTAGTGGAAGCTAGGTTAAGAAGGGAGGTGATGATTAGTGATCAGCAGTATGGTTTAATGCCGGGAAAGAGCACTACAGATGCGATGTTTGCTCTGAGAGTGTTGATGGAGAAGTACAGAGAATGTCAGAAGGAGTTGCATTGTGTTTTTGTAGACTTAGAGAAAGCATATGACAGGGTGCCTAGAGAGGAGTTGTGGTATTGTATGAGGAAGTCAGGAGTGTCAGAGAAGTATGTAAGAGTGGTACAGGATATGTACAAGGGTAGTGTGACAGCGGTGAGGTCTGCGGTGGGAATGACGGATATGTTTAAGGTGGAGGTGGGGTTACATCAAAGATCAGCTCTGAGCCCTTTCTTATTTGCAATGGTGATGGACAGGTTGACAGACGAGATCAGACAGGAGTCCCCGTGGACTATGATGGTTGCAGATGACATTGTGATCTGTAGTGAGAGTAGGGAACAGGTGGAGGAGACCCTGGAGAAATGGAGATATGCTCTAGAGAGAAGAGGAATGAAGGTCAGCAGGACTAAGATAGAATATATGTGTGTGAATGAGAGGGAGGATAGAGGAATGGTGAGGATGCAAGGAGTAGAGGTGGCGAAGGTGGATGAGTTTAAATACTTGGGGTCAATAGTTCAGAGTAACGGTGAGTGTGGAAGAGAGGTGAAGAAGAGATTACAGGCAGGATGGAGTGGGTGGAGAAGAGTGTCAGGAGTGATTTGTGACAGACGATTACCTGTAAGAGTGAAAGGGAAGATCTACAAGAGGGTAGTGAGACCAGCTATGTTATATGGGTTGGAGACAGTGGCATTGACAAAAAGGCAGGAGTCAGAGCTGGATGTGGCAGAGTTAAATATGTTAAGATTTGCAGTGGGTGTGACGAGGGTGGACAAGATTAGGAATAAGTATATTAGAGGATCAGCCCAGGTTGGAAGGTTTGGAGACAAAGCCAGAGAGGCAAGATTACATTGGATTGGACATGTGCTGAGGAGGGATGCTAAGTATATTGGGAAAAAGATGCTTAGGATGAAGCTACCAGGTAACAGGAAAAGGGGAAGGCCTAAGATAAGGTTTATGGATGTGGTGAGAGAGGACATGCAGGTGGTTGGTGTGACAGAGCAAGATGCAGAGGACAGGAGGAAATAGAAACAGGTGATCCGCGTGGCGACCCCTAATGGGAACAGCCAAAAGAAGATGGTGATGACTTTGTTAAAGAAAAAACTACAAACTGTATACATCACCTCTGACATATGTAGCTGTTTTTCAATTACTCATTGTCCTGCAAAACAAGGTATTTGATTTTCTCTGTCTAGTCTCTATCAGTAACCAACTGCTGTTTGGTATCTTCTTCTTACTTGATAAATGCTTTCCTCCATAACTGAAAACTGTCATGTCCTGTTCTTGATCCATCAAGCTGGCAGTCATAGATTTTTGATTTTTTGTTCCCAAATCCCTGTTACTGTTGTGAATGACATGTTGCATCCTTCAATAAAGAAGGGACTGCAATGCAGGTCCTATATGTTACATGTGTGCTTCTGAACAAGCATCCACCCAGCTACAATGTAATGTATTGCTTGGTAATCCTTGCATGTCACTAATAACAGTGCTACCTAGTACATTCTCCCCAGCTTCTGCTACAGGCAGTTTTCATCCTCTTATGATAGATTGGCCAGTATTACCCACTCCAGTTCTACTTGTCCCTGCTGCCCTTACAGCTTTTAAGCCACTGACATAACTCATGTCATCAGTATTGTAGTTTTGATGCTATCTGTTCCATGGAACTGGCTGCATGTTTCCTTCTTTGCAGTCCTCCCCTTGTTCTACTTATAGTATGCTTGTTGTCTTTCTTCAGTTCTGTTTCTGTCATGCTTGTATTACCCCATCTGTACTGAGAAGCTTGCTCATTAATACTTGTCATAGATGAAATATAGCATAGCACACCTTCTTCAGACTTAATGGTTTGATTGGTTATGCTAAGCTGTACTGCAGTCTATGAGAGAATGTCTTTTACTAAATCCTTTAGTAATAACATGAATGAAAACACCTGTAAAGCTATAATGCACAACTGCTTGTACATTTAAAGTATGTCCAGACTTAAAACTCCTCAAGATGATCATGTTGGTATTCTTAAATATATAAAAATGCTCATCTGTAATGTATGGGTAGTTTAATACCTACATTTTTAAATGCAGCATGCCTTCATTAAGCTTTGCATGACAATCAACAGATTGCAATAATATGACCGAAGTACTGTCACTGATACCTTTATTTTTAAGCCCAAGGAATCTGTTTATGCCTTATATGATCTGTAATTAATTGATATAATGTTGTATTGAATTTGTACCAGTTTCTGACCTTTTTCACTTTTCACTCGTGTTTTTTTGTGTAAAAAGGGTTCTAGTTCAGTAATGCAAGTTTGCTGACCAATGCAAATAAATAAAGCAGACATATTAATTGATATTTGCCTTTTCTGCTTCTTCAGTTAGAGGTCTCAAAAAGTGAGAACCAACTCTTACTGAAGAAATAGATAATTCTGTAAGAAGTTTTAATTTTTTTCTGTTTTAACATTGAAAAAAAGGATTGCTTTTGTATAGGTAAATGAAATAAAAAAAGGTACGATCACAATCAGCTCATTAACACTTCACACATTTTGTCTTACAAATTCACTCACTGATTTAAGTTTATAATAACTGTTTTGCATTATTTAATTCCTGAATGACACCTATAACATTTTATAGGTCAGATAATTCTTCCATATGGTTATATCAGCAAGAAAATAAGAATCACTGTTGGAGGAAAGTTAATTTCTAGCAAAGGCATAGTAGCATTGGCATATGAGTAAATGGTTAATCATGTAAATTAGGAATGAACTACTTGTATTGTTTGTTTGTGTCTTTCGGCTTTTCCCAGTTAGGGGTCGCCACAGCGGAACTCCGGTCCGCTAATGATTGGTAGTTGATTTTTACATGCCGAGTTACCAACCCTGATGCACAACCTTCAATGAAGGTACGCCCATTCACGCATGTCTCCATGCAGAAGATGCTTTAGCTGAGAATCGAAACGGACAGAGTCTTACTGTGAGGCGACAACGCTACCGCAGCACCAATGCTAAAATGAAGACAAAGGGAATAAATGAGCACTTTCTGAATTCTGACAGCAGTGTTAAGTTTTCTGTTTTGTTTGTTTTCATTGCATTCTTGTGAAATGCACAGCATTCACACAGTGTGTATTAATATAGTGTTGAACTTGTTTAAAACTGAGACATGGATCTACAATGTATTAATCTGCATAAGAATCATGTGACTTTTTTGCATGGAATTGTGTTTTTTTTAATACTAATGATGCCCAGAGACTTAATGCACTTTAGTAATGAAAAAACGACCATAAGCCAGTGGAGTGTTGAAGTTAATTGCCCCCAGCCAGTAACTCAGAACACAAATCACACACCTTGTATCTGTATCTCATTAGTGAGTACAAATCCTATTTTACAGAGGAGGAGAAAGTGACACACTGAAGGTGTTTTATATTCAAGAGTTTTCAGCAGAAATGTATGATATTCTGATATACATAATAAAAAAAATGTTGCACCAGCTACATATTAAGTCTGATGCTATGTCTTCTAGTCAGAAGGTTTGCTTCCCTCATTAGTGCTAATTTTGTGTGGCAGCTGTATCTATGTCCCTCATTTAACTGTCTGAGGGACGTAATGTTCTGCAGAGTAATACGATTTTATATGCTGACAGGCTGGTTTAAAAAATGTACATTAAAGTAGTTTAGTTTGCTGTAATAATATGACATACACATATACGTAATCATAATAAAGCATGTTGTGTATTGTCAGACTTAACTTATTTTACTGCTGTAAAGGGTAAATTAATTTCTTCCTTTTCAGTCTTTCAATAACTCGTAGTCTGCCAGTGTGGCAAGGTACTTATATCAGTCTTGACTTTCTGCATGTGCTCTGTCCTTTCCAGTCTCCTTTCATCCAGAAATGAATCTTTTAAGAAAACCAATAAATGCACCGAGGACTCAGAGATTCCATGCAATGCACGCAAACAATTTGCACAATCTTGCAATAATACATCAGTCCTACCAGCTATATGTATTAAACAGCAGGTAGAGTTGTCTAGTTGGGTGGGTTCAGGCATTTAAAGTGCAATTTCAAACACCACACAAGAAAATTGCTCTCTGTATGACCTCTGGCAAGTCACTAAATATGTTAGTTTTCTTTGCCTTGAAGGTGCAAATAAGTGCTGGAGTACAATGCAACTGGAAAAGCAAACGTATATTAGTTAAATAATCATAAAGATGAAATTCTATTTCAAATTGTTATTTTGTGGATTTAGGCAAAAATCTAAAATGTATTATGACAGGCTCTGCTATTTTTGACATATTTTAATCGTAATTATCACTTATGAGTGATTGCAATAGTTAATGATAAACTCTAACAGAGGGGAGCACTAGCAATGCTATCCTTTACTGAATGTGTTCCTTCTGCAATTAAGTTCAAAGAAATCAGGTTGATGACAGAGATATGTAGCCTTACTCTGTTTTATCAAAGCAACTAGCTTTCTTACATGTGTATTATTGCTCTTTTTAACAAAGCATGTACCTCTCTTAAGCATTATGAAAATCAGGAAAGAAATGTATGAAATCATTTGTATAATAATGAACTGTTTTTATAAGTCTAACTACCATCACCATTTATTTTAGAACTATGATCTTAAAGATTTAAGCTGTCATTAGCATTATAATTAATTTGCAAGGCTCATTAAAGAACCTGCAGAATAAAAATCATAAACATTTTTTAAAATGATTCAGAATGTTTTTCTTAAATTGTTTTATACTAGTTTGAAGAATTTCTATTTGCTATTATGTGTGATGTGCACTTCTGCACTGTAATTGGAAGGTAACATTAATGTTGCATCTTTATAATTTATTTGTTTATTTATTTATTTATTGAGTTTTGTTGACCGAGAAAGTCCACTGGGTCAGGAACTCATTTTCAGTGGAGGCCCGGGGAGAAAAGCTCCACAGACATAAATTGTTAACACAGTTATTAATATACAGAGTATGCAGTACAGAAGCAGTACAAAAAGATCCACTGTTATAAGATAATTAGACAGTTATTAGTATATAAGAGAAACTGAGATTTAGATCAGGAATATTTAAAACTCAGTAACATTGATACCCTAAGTGAGGTGAAAATAAAAATAATGTATGACCCTTTAGGGCAAGAGCAGTGATGAAGCACTTACTAGGAGAGATCTGGAATAGAAGAACAGGAACTGAAGTTCCATTATTACATTTAAAAGTGTCTTCTTCTCCTGTAAGACTGCAGTTCTATACAACACAATCTCAGGAATTTCAGCCAATTTCTAGAATCTGTGGTAAGCTTTCAGAAACAGATCCATGTTGAAATGCAAGCATTTCACTACCATTGGGAAGGTGGAAAAATATCCTTCTGAATGACGATAAACATATTTGAGCTGTCAATCTGGAACAGACAACCCCCAAGATTTAATAAAATCCATGTAGACTCCATGTAGAGCCTACACAGAATCTATCCTTGTAATGGTTCCCCCTCGGCAGCGCACCATGCATATTAATGATGGCACACTTTTGAGGGAGAGCATAGGTACAGGGTTATTGAATCAGTGTAGGGATAAGTGTAGAGGCTACCTGTAGTCATGGATGGCCTGTACTGCTCCCCGCTACTGTTGAAATGCTGTGAATTGGTTCAAATGTGTAATACTTAATTTTAAATATCTTTTTTCTCGTTTTTTGCATTTTTGCATTGGACAGCATGGAGCGCAGCAATGCCAGGCTGTGCTCACATATAGACAGCTGACATCTGCCAGACATCGAAAAATAGAAATGTTTGCCAATAATTATCATAATTATATATTTATGCAATTTAACATTTTTTTCTCTTCTTTTTTAATTCTGTTTCTGCAGTGTGGCAAGGAGCGCCACAGAACCAAGCGGCATTCATACATACATCGCTAATAGCTGCTAGATATCTAAAAACAGAAACCAGATGTAATTAAACAGCTATGTCTGTGTTTATTTAAGTGTGTTTGCGTGGCAAACCGCAATGCTTAGCAATGCTAATAGGTAGCCCAGTAATATATGTGAAGGTATACTAGCTTTCGTAATATCCAAGTAGCTAAATGGATGGAATTACAGCCTAATGTTTAGTAGGTCCTGGGTTCAAGTCCATAGCAATGATAAAATGTTTATAAATTAATTTATTATGTATGTTTAATTTTCAATACAAATTTGTGAAATATGGCACTGCTGCACTGGGCTGAGCATTGCTTAAACATGCTAACAGCTACTTTTTTTACGCAGTAATAAGCTGAGCTAAGACCCTCAGTTGTGCAAGTTTTCACACTGCTTAGCTATGCTTAGCTGGTTTGCACACTGCTAAGCAATGTGGCGCTTTTTTGAATGTTGCTCAATGACATGTAAGGGTGGGAAAACAGCCTATATTAAGTGCAATAGGCAGGAATTCTGCAACGGTTTTTGGAGTCTTATCTACTGTGGATATGGCAGGTGGTGCTGATGAAGGTGTACACTTTCAGGCACAGAGATGGAGTATTCAGGAGTCCAGGGTCTTTGTTGGGCTCTTGGTTAAAAATCATGAACCCAGGCTGCTGTAGGGTGGTTTCCAGGGCTCAGCGTGTAAGGCAGAGACCTGGGACTGGTTGGACAGGGAACTCACCAGTGTTACTGGTACCCCCCACACAGGTGAGCAGTTTCATCACCATTATGACGACCTTAAGAGGAGAAAGAGGGGAACCTTGGACACCTGGGTCCAAGAAGCTAGAGCAGGGAATGCCCTACAAATATGTAAGTCATTTTTCCTCTGTTTTACCAATATGCAAGCTGAATGTCTGCAAAACTGGTATGCATAATGGCATGCTTCTCTCCCAACAGCTTCAGCTGAGAGGACTCACAATGTCGTGTCCCATGCCAGGTACCTGGCCAGGTTGTGTCATGATTGTGGTATGTACAGACTTATTATGCTAACTGTGGTGCAATAAGCAAGAAAGAGTAAAGTATGTACTGGAATAAAGTATACACCATAAAAACTGTAGTGCAATAAATGGACAATAACAACTGCATTGCAATAAACAATACCAATAACAGTAAGCAAAATGGTGTACAGCAGGATTGTGTTGTCATAACCATTGCAGTAAAGTTGTATGCATTACTTGTCTACGGTAAGGTTGCTGCAGTCAAGTGTAACACTGTACTAGCTATAGAAAGCAGATGTAATGGCCTGCAAACTATATTGTTTAACTCATAGTATGGTCCAAGGCTGTCTCCAGGCCAATATCAGTCACATAATGCTCTCTGTTCCTCCTTCTTAATGTAATAAAGGTACATGGCTGAGGTAGCCCAGTCTATGGCAGGTAATGTGTGGGCTTCACAGACATTTATCAGCAATACCAATAAAATGTTAAGCAGCATTGTTAATTCATACAGAGATCTGATTTAATAAATGCATTATGGCTAAATGCCATGTATGTGTGTTCCACTGTCACTGCAGTCAGGTATAGCACTGTAATAGTTCTGGAATGCAAAATGAATTCAGTCACATAATGCTGTCTTTTTCTCCCACTCCAGAACACAAGGAATATGGATGAGGTAGCCCATGCTATGAATAGATATGATTGTGATTACATTTCACAGACACTTATCAGCAATAGCAATAAAGTGTTAAGGAGCATTGTTGATTCTTAAAGAGATCTGTTTCAATAAATGATGTATGGCTGTATGCCATATATGTGTGTTCTACTGTCACTGCAGTCAAGTATAGCACTGTGTAATAGTTCTAGAATCCAAAATGGATTCAACCACAAAATGCTCTCTTTTTCTCCCATTCCAAGAACAAATGGTATATGGTATATGGTTGACATAGTCCATGTCATGAGCAGATATGATTGTGCTAACATTTTACAGATAGTTTCAGGAATACCAATAAAGTTAATTTTTTTGCAGATGTCCCCTGCAGTCACAGCTATTGGGTTCTATTCCCATGCCTGCCAACTAAGGCATGATGGATGTCTAGATTATGTACTGTACACAAACATGCCTCTCATGAGTCATGATTTCACGTAATGTATTTAAAACTGCCTAATTCTTCTGTCACAGGATTGTCAGAAAAATGACTACCTGGAATACAATGTATTACCAAATCTGCTTACTGAACACTTTGGTTGTTATAGAAGTTTACATTATGTGAAAGTGTTCTGTGTAGTAGTGTGCCTGCATTTGTTATTGCTTGGACCATACTAACCCATGCTAAAAGCTTGAGAGATATGTATGTGCTACATCAGTTATAGGAGAATTGTAGTCACTGTACTCAGTACTGACACTACATGCCTATGTATTTAGTAGCAGTGTTTTCAGGGATATAGTCTGCATTGTCAGTAATGGATTGCTTCTCTCTCTCTCTCTCTCTCTCTCTCTCTCTCTCCCCACCACTTATCTTCATTTATTTATTATTATTTATTATTATGATTTAATATTAACATATGTTGTTAAACTAAACTATATTTTTGCAAAATGTGATGTAATATTGTTATGTGTTATTATGATTCACTATAAACATACTTTGTTAAACTATTTTGTTGCCCTTATGGTTTACTTCTTACTGGCATGCTGTTACCATACTGACTGTTATGTTATTTACTGTTGTGTTGCACATACTATACATTAAAATGTATTTGGATTAATTAAATTGATGTTCCAATCTGTTAATACTAAAAATGGTTTGGTTATTACTAACCTTAACTTATCGCTATACCTCATTCATCATAGCACACCAAGGTAGGCTGGTTCTGGCTGATCCCCTACCTTGCCTCAGCTGGCCATCACACTGATTCCCAGCACATCTGGAACCCAGACCAGTGGTGCCATCTCTGCTACCCCTGCACTACCTGTGGTGTTGGGTAGTACCACCCCACAGGACAGGGCTGGGCCCCCCTGGCAGCGGTGGTGGATGGGGTGTTGCCACCTGGGATGAGTTGCCAGTTTTGGTGCACAGGATAGTCTACAGTAGCATTGGCTGCCAGCTGCACTGGATTGAGGGCATGTTGGCCCCAGTGCCCAGCCTGCAGCACTGCCACCCCCGAAGCAGTGAAGGAGCAGTGCCAACAGTCCCATGGGTGGGAATGTGAGTCAGGCTGCTGCCATCTGGAGGCACATTGGACTTGAATTCTACAATACACTCCCTATCCAAGTTGTTCACCCCCTCATGTGTCACATGGCTCACTTGTCTGCTGTCTTGTCTGTCTGCAAATACATCCTTACCTACTTAACTTACCTCCTCCACATGTACCTATGTCCCTTCCCCTACATTCCACTTCCACCTTAAAAACAAATGAGGACCTGTCCCCCCCACCAAAAAAAAATATTGTCCCGTACATAGCTCTCCATTTTGCATGTGTCCACTGCACACACGTAATTTGGTCCAATTGGCTTGATAATGCAGTTATATTGTCTTCAGCCCTCTCTCTGGAGCTGAGCATTCAAAGTCATGTACAAATTCTGTCAAAGTGCACACTTGCTGCTGTACAAGAAATGGATAGCTATGGTTCTTTCCTACATCCTTCCCCCACATCCCTACCTGCCTTTCACTATGTTCTCCCCGTTTGCATCCCATTTTACCACTTTTCTCTCTCCCCATTTTTCTTTTCTTTATATTTTTTAGCGCATTGCTGCACATCACGCCGCATCGCTCAGCTATGCCAAGCTCAGCTAAATAGAGCTATATTCACTATAAGTGTTTTTAAACTTGCAATACACACTTGCAAAATAAACACCTGTCCCATATCTTGAACCCAAGACCATTGTACCTGAAGTCCACTGCATTAAACTGCCACACCATACAACTCTTACTTAAAACCGGTGGTTTAAAGAAAACATAGTAATTGCCAGTTACAGTCATTAAACACGTTTCAGCAGAGCGGGTGGCAAAATACATGTTCAGCTGGAATCCTGGTGCTCACATACATCCATATAAAGCCACATACATACTGATGGATGTAGAAAATGTATGTCACAGCTTGTATGTGTGCACATATATCTTGCAAATAGACCCACTGCAGCAGTGATTCATTAGCTCAGCCCATTTGTTGCCTTGCAAAGGGTACATTTTGCCACACACAGTCCTGGGTTCAAATCCAGTGGTGTGTAGAAGTGAATTTACAGTATTGTGAAGGCAGCAATTAATGACTGAATCATGCACTCTTTATCCACACAATGCATTTCAAATGATATGTCTGCTTTTCTCTGATGGCGGTTGCAAGCCTGCAGGTAGGAACACTCTTCACATATCCCTATAGCAAAATGTATATGTGCATAAAGTGTCACATTATGCATTAATATGCATTTACACAGAATGTCAATGCAGGTACTGCAAATGAGGGCCACTAATATCAGAGTGTACCACACAATCCTTCAAAGTCACTGTGCAGATTATCACAGCTACACAGCTAACATACACATCGGAAGTCCTTGCTTGTAACAAGGCCTGCCCTCATACATGCTGCAAATTACTACCAGACTGTAACACATGGCCTGGCAGTTGTCCACATGGTGGACTTGTTCTTATATTTATACCCCATCTTACCCAAAGACACACCAAACATGTTGCCTAGTACTCTGTTAGTGATACCATTGCCTAACATACTTACTTTAAACACAAGCTTTATTTGGAGTGGAAAGGGTACCCTCATTCTCACTCTGCCTCTACAACAAGGCTGACACAGCTCCCACAGGTTGTTGTCCTCCAAAGTGTTCACACTCTCTGCCTATGTCTATTATCATCAGCAGCAGCTGCAGCCTGTAGTACACACACATCTCTCTATGGTAAGGTTTCTGCTACAGACCTACCCTCTGTGACTATATAGTTTCCTCATCCCAGTAATGTCCAGCACAACATATCAGAAAGGGGCCATAACCTACATGAAGGCCTTAAATATTGTACAGTGGTTGCATATCATTGGGTGATGATAGTGTAAATCAGCTGTGTTAGCTGCAGTTAGCATTTCAGATCCACAGATTGGTTTAAAGACAAACACCTGCTGATAAGAAGCATGGCTAAAAGGCATTCATTTTATAGAAACCTACTTCTCATTTGGGTGTGTGTGGTGTTTGCAGTCCACAGCGTTTTGTGTTTGCATGTTTAAAAGGCAAGCAGCTGACTATGGGGAACCAGTCTTTATAAGACTTTCCTCACACAGACCACACCTTTGTGAAAACTTTACTATCGCCACATTATCAACAAAGGAGTACTACACTCCATCAGGTATGTAACTGATTTTGTGTACAACAGGATTCAGATGGGTGAATAGACATACAGGGAATAGGGAATACAGCATTAAGCCTGTCATAAACCTATGATAATGACATGCCATTGATTTCTTGCTGTCTCACACATGCATAGGATGTACTGTACATCATGGGTGCATTGTCTGTTGTCATTGTGTGCACACTGGTCTTATTGAGGTTGTAATAGCACACTGCTAATTGTTTGGCACTGTTCCTATGATGTATTATCAGGGGGTTGCCCATAGAGGACACACCACAGTAGATCCAAGTATTGGGTGTATGATCATACAGCAGTATTTGTCATGGCACACATGGGAATACCTGACTACTGCTACAATCTCAGTAGTATCCACACACTTAATATGTTTGAACACTGCAGAGTATGACATGTGTGAGCAAGCAGTGGATAGTGCCAGCCATGTTGTCCTTGCTGTATCGCTGCATAGTATACTTCCATGTATGTGATCCTGTAATGTGGTCCCCTTTTTTGCCTTTCAAGAATCATGTATCATAGACACCATGTACCCTTCTCTGATAGGGAAAATGAAATTATACTTGAAGGACTAAGACAACGTCATCGCATCCTACTGTCCAGGAGGAGGCAAAACAGGGAACAGCTGACTGCATTGTGGGAAGATCTTGTCTGTGATGTGGATGGCATGGGCCATCAGGGCAGGACATATGAGCATGTTCGACACCATGCAACAAACATTATTAATGCTGCATGACAAAGGGCAGCAGATTTAGCCAGGGATTGTGCCATTACTGGTGAAGGCCCTGCAGTGGAACAACTACTCATGGCCACTGAGGAATTCCTGGTGAACCTAGGCACGCACAACAGCTCCCAGGCATCCATTACACCATATATCATGGAGGTGGGTGTCACAGTTTCCACAGCAGAGGATCATGTGAGTAGGCTTACTGTGATCAGCATTGTAATACTGCAGCAGTCAGTGTGTTAAGCTATACATACTTTTACATGGGTATCAGGTCTTAGGACTTTGGGGGGGGCGTTACCTCACTTGTACTGTCATACTGAGAATGTGACCAGTACAACAAGTAACACAGTAGGTACTGTAAATGTGAAATATATGGCTGTATTACCTTGTTGTGCTGCAACCTGTGGTGGTACTGACATTACCTCACTCTCAACTTTTCACAGGTCTGTTAGGTAGTGGCGAAGGCCATGGTCCTGCTTCTGGTAAGCATGACACTGTTTTGTTAAGGAACATTTATGTTCTATTAAAGTAAAGGGCAAGAATAATGCCCTATTTAAACATAATGTCACATGTAAACAGTGCAGAATATTTTATTTTCTATTCTATCTATTCTAGAACAGGTACATATGGATCTTAGAGGGGGTAATCACAGGAGTGTAGTTGAACAAGTAGAAACACTTTGGCAGTGACAGTTAAGAAAAGATAAGCCTCCTGGTTTAAATGAGGCATTTACTCTAAAATGCCATTTAAGGCACAAAAGGTTGAAAGGGCATTAAATTAGGCAGTGAAATTTGTATTTCAATATATTTGTTAAGAAAGGTGTACTGGGCTTTTATGTGTTGATTTATCAAGTATACTGTCATATTGCTTAATTAAAAGGTAAATTGTACTGGTTATGTTTTACTTGATTTATATGAAGTGATTGCTGTAATGGTCTTGAATTGAATGTGTATCTTGTTCTGTGGAAGTCTATTTTGGATGAAAGTGGAGAGGACAAATTTGACTGCTAATCCAGTTGTGGGTCTTTGTTATTATGAGTACTGGTGGATTACACAATAGTGAAGGGCTAGCCACTCAATGGTGTAAAATATGGCTCTAGATGATTCGGTCATGTTGACTAATGTCGCCAAAAATGGGCATAGGTAGTTACCGGTGATAAGTGTGTTGAGGACCCGTCCTACTCTGACCCATGCCAGGGACTATTGCTAACAGTGGGAGGGGCATATGTGCCCCTGTTGGCCAGTGTGTGCCTGCCATAAAGCCCAGCAGCCCTGGGCCAATAAGCTACTGGCTGGTCAGTGTCTAGTTGCCCAGTCTGGGTTACCTGGGATAGCTCTGTTGAGCAAAAGCTGGACGTAAAACCAACCAACCTGCCAAACATGAACTGAGAATTGCTACACTTAATGTAGGTTCACTGACAGGAAGAAGCTTGGAAGTGGATGACATGATAATACAGAGGAGGCTAGGCCATCCTATATATCCAAGAGAAGAGATGGAAGGGCAGTGCAGCAAAGCCACTTGGCTTGGGATCCAGATTCTATTACTGAGGTGGGGGACAGGCCAGAATGTTGTAAGAATTGTGGTGAGAGAGAGGCTTCAGAAGGAAGTGATGGATATCATCAGAATTAATGACAGACTCATAGCAATCAGACTGGAGTGTAATGATAGGCCAGTATTCATAATATCAGCATATGCTCCACAGCAGGGTTGTGATAGTGAGGAGAATAATGCTTTCAGACAGCAGTTGCATGACCTACTAGATAAAGCAGGACAACATGAATTGGTGTTGATAATGGGTGACTTTTGAATGAACATATCAGGCCAGACAAAACAGACTATGAGGACTGCATGGGTGGTCCACACAGGTGGGGTAACAGGAATAAGGAAGGAGAAGCCATTCTAGACTTTTCTCTGGCAAATGGCTTGATAGTAGCCAACACATGGTTTAGAAAGAGAGAGAGTTACAAGATCACATACAAGTGTAGCCAACATGCAACTCAGGTAGACTTCCTCCTAATACAGAAAAAGGACTGGGGTAGTATCCATGATTGCAAAGTCATCTCCAGTGAAACAGTCAGCCCACAGCATAAACCATTAGTTACCACAGTCAGCTGCAAGCAGTCGTCAGAGAAGACTCTAAGGTCAACAGAGACCAGGCTGAAGACCTGGAAGTTAACTGGAGAGAAAATACAGCAGTTCAAGGAATTTCTCAGGGCACTAGCACCCCAAGAAGAGGAGGAAATAGGTGGAGTTGAAGAGGAGTGGCAGTGCCTAAAAACAGCATATGTTAAGACTACAGAAATGATATGTGGCCAAGCCAGGTATGGAAATAAGGTACATAAGGAAAGCTGGTGGTGGAATGCAGAAGTCCAAGAAGTCATCAAAAGAAAGAAGGCATGCAGGAAGAAGTGGGAAACAGAAAAGACTAACTAGGCTAGGAAGGACTACTGGCTAACAAAGAAGCTAAGAAAGAAGTTGCAATAGCAAAGAATAGGGGATCGGAGGCACTCTACCAACTTCTGGAAAGTGACTCAGTAAGGGGCACAAAGAAACTATATCAGGTTGCAAGGCAAAGACTGAAAGATAAAGAAGACAGTCAGACACCCTTCATAAGGGATACCAGCAACAACCTGCTTACCAGTCCACAGGACATCACAGGCAGATGGAAGGAGTATTTCCAGCAGCTTCTGAATGAAGAAAACCCCCACAGAAGCTGTACTGCTCCAGAAACAGCCTACAATTAGAGAAGAAGAGGAGCCCACCTTAGAAGAAGTAGGAACAGCACTAAGGAAGATGAATTCAGGGAAAGCAGCAGGCTCAGATGAGGTGACAGCAGATATGATAAAGATGCTGGGTGAGATAGGGGAGAAATGGCTCCTGAGGGTACTAATAGCAGTGTGGAGAGAAAGGCGTATCCCAGATGACTGGAAAATAAGCATACTTGTGCCAGTTGGCAAGAACAGAGGGGACATCCACAACTGTGTGCAGTACAGAGAGATCAAACTCCTACCACACTGCATGAAAGTTCTGGAGAGAGTGAGATATACAGAGTAGTAGAATATAAGATGGGAGATGGAACAGTTTGGATTCAGATCAGGATGGAGCACAATTGACCCAATGTTTGCATGAGACAGATACTTGAGAAGAAACTAGAGATGAGGACAGAGTCCAACTGGGCATTCCTAGACTTGGAGAAAGCATATGACAAGGTCCCAAGGAAGTTAATCTGGGCAGTACTGCGGTGGTTTGAAGTCCAGGAAACATTGGTAGAATTAGTGCAGGCTATGTACATGGACCCAGTGACTCAAGTATGAACAGTGTTCAGCCTCACAGAAGGGTTCCCAGTGGGAGTGGGTGTAACATCAGGGTTCAGCTCTGAGCCCACCGCTGTTCATACTAGTGATGGACAACATTAGCAAACAGGTTGGAAGGGACAGATCAACAAAGCTGCTGCATGCAGACAATGTAGCAGTACAGGCAGACTCTGAGCTAGAACTTTCAGCAAAGGATAGGAGAATGGAATGCAAATCTGAAGGCACATGGGACGAAACTAAGAACAGATAAGACAGTGGTAATGGCATCACATTGGGGAAATCAGCAGAAGCAGAGAACAGAGATAGAAGGGAAGATAGTGGAACAGGTAAACAGCTTCAAGAATCTGGGAGGGGTGAATGAGAAGAAGGATAGTCTGAATGAAGAGGTCAAAGCTAGAATCAGAGGGGCTGCAGCCAACTGACATAGAGTATCAGGTGTAGTCTATGACAGAAAAATGTCAAATAAGCTGAAAAGCAAGGTGTACAAGACAGTGGTGTGACTAGTATTACTGTATGGTACAGAAACCTGGGCAGTAAAGGCAGAACAGTTGAAGAAGCTAGAGGTGATGGAAATGAAGTGTCCGAGAAAGGTGGTAGGATGCACACTGTGGGACAGATGAAGAAATGAGGACATAAGAGCAGAAGCCAAAGTAGCTCCAATTGCAGAAAAGATCAAAGAGAACAGATTACAGTGGTTTGGGCACATGTGTAGAAAAGCAGAAGACAATCTGGTGAGGACGATTTGGGACAGACAGGAAGAAGGTAAGAGGAAGCAAGGATATTCAGCAAAGAGGTGGATGGATTATGTAAAAGAAGATCTGAGACAATTAGGCATGAGTGTTGAAGAAGGCAAGAGTGTGGCACTGAATCGAGAGAACTGGCAACAGTTAACACGATACCCCAACCCTATGTAGAAAAAATGGGAAAAAGGGTGCTGCTGCTGCTGCTGCTGCTGCTGATGACGATGATGATGAATAGTGCAGGTATTCATGTACCACTTTTTTCTTTCTTATCACAGGTGACTGGGGGGTTGTTTTCTGTCCCCTACACAACCTGAAGTCAGGGTCTCTTTGTACTCTGATGATGATGGTGGCCACAGTGAGGCACAGTTGGGGGTGTTGGGGGCTGAATCTGTCCATGAGGTAGACATTCCTCTTCTGCCTCCATTGTCACTGCACACAGTCAGTATGCTCACACATACTCTGTCCACAGAGGCCAGAGATACTGAACAGTCAGAGGGTGGGGACATTGAACAGGAAAGTGTGGCAATTATGGCTCCAGTGAGTGTAGTCACTGGCTATAGCCAGACATTGACAGGGGTGCTTGTAGGACATCACGGGTCACTTAGTGCATGTTTTGGGCCATCATGGAGGCACAGGCACATTCTGAACAGAACACCACGAGTATGCTTAGGGTTATGGATGCAGCACAGCATCCATGACTGCCTCCACCACATTGGGGACAATGTGAATCAGTTGGTTGATGCAGTGGCCAGAAGGTGGGCTGAGACAATGCCTGTCTTGGATCGGACATTGTGCTGGAATGTGTGGTTGGAATTGAGCATTAGACTTGTGGATGTAGGTCAGCAACCTCATCTGCTGAGAGTCCACATGAACATGCACAATCATGATCCCTTATTGGCAGTACATCCAGCACTACAGAGGAGAGTGTGCTGTCCACAGCATGGCATGGCAGGCCATGGGCCCCTCGTCCTGGGTGTTCCCATGAGGAACACAGTCCCAGCAGACAGCAGTCACCATCAGGTACTAGCACCGCTTCTGACCTTGGGCATGGAGGGGGCAGTGCAACTCCTGACAGAACCAGTTCCCATGTTTGGAACCAGAGACAGTGAACTGTCAACTCTACCATGTATGGTCTAAAGCTGTCCAACATAAACACTTCTAGGGCTATCACTGAGCTTGACTGTGTACACGCACACACAAACCACTGTCAAATGCAGTTCACCTACAGACACACACGGCACCTTTCCATGGTCCATCTTAACTGCTTCCCTTCCTGACTCATCACAAGCTGTCAACCATTTGGGTCAGCCTATTTCTCCTGCACCCCCACAAAACACCCTGTATAAGTGGTGATACCTGTGCCACATCCCTGTCATCCTCACCATCGATGCAGGGACATTAAGCTATGTGTCTGATGGACAGGGTGGCAATATTAGTTAGCATGTACTTGTGTAATGCAGTGTTGTTTTGCCATGCCACTTGTAGTGGTTAATGACATATAATGTAAGCTGGCATTTGTCACAAGTACGCCACATACTTTTGTGTACCTTATCTTGTATGATGTAATGGCTGTATAGTTACATGATGACAGATGTGTCATGGACCTGTTTATGTTTTGGTTTCAGGGGTCTGTTGGGATAATCTATGGATACCCAGTGGCAATGAAGCAGCACAGGATGGCATGTCAGCACAGCATAAATATGTCTTCAGCAAGGAACAGCACTATAAGTGCATGGCTCCATTGGTTCATATGTGTATAACAGATGGACAAGGACAATGGCAGCATTCAGCGTACTCATACATCCCTAGTCTGTGAACAGGTCTGCTACCCTTGATAAGTGTCACCAGGGTTTTGGGAACTCACACATCTGCAAGTGCAACAAGTCAGGTCAGGTATGAGTCCATGTAGGGTGATGATCCATCTACAAATATCATGTGTTCTGTACAGAGAGTTTCCTGACACTAGTTATGATTGTCATGCTCTGCATCCCATTGTGTAACCTGCACATGATGTGTGTCACAGGAAATGTGTGCTTCACATGCATGGCGGGCCTGTTTCATGTAGGGTGTACTGTTTGTATTACATACCTCTCTCTTCACATGTACTATGTATTCCACAGTGATGTTGTAGGTGTGTAGAACAGGTGAGACATGAGTTTGCCCTGTCATGGATATGCAGGAGGTACACAGGGATCTGACACCTCTATGTATGGAGCCAGACACATCCCATCCAAAGCATTTAATGGACAGACTACACATGCACTGTCATTACACGGACTCCATAGGACATGTTATCTACGCTGTGTATTGGTATACCATGGAACCTAAGTGGCTGCTACAGTTGTATGATATGCCTGTGTAGTGACATAGCAAGGGTGCCAGTGCACACAATGACAGTCGTGATGACTGCCACATTCAGTATAGCAGTGATAGTCTGGGATTTACATCCCATACCTGTCGGTGTACAGTGTACAACAGTGAATACATCCCCACATCTTACCGACCAGTGAGAGTCAAAGGCTACATTACTGTCTGTGTCCATAACTCCATGTGTAATGGCTCAACTGTGTGCAGTGTGCAGACACTACAATATTTTGCAGGGATGGATGATGTCTAACAGGATAGTATTGTGCATTTGTTGGCAGTTAGTCTTTGTCAATGGCTCAAAGTACAACTGACTGTGTCTTAGGCCATCCTGGATACCTGTTGGCTCTCTGTGGGAGTCTGCATATTGGGAGCTGTCACAATCCCCTGCTAATGTACTCAGTCAGAGGTCACTGGCACTGGCTATGATTGCAGAGAGGGAATAGGTAGATGGAGTATGCCAATAATGGGGGATGGTGAACCCCACTGGTGACTGGCATCATTGCAGTGCAGGTCTCCCACTGCTATCTTTCCAGAGTATGACTGTCAGACACTTGCTTAGCCACCAACTGACATAAAACTATGTACATGATGTACACAGTTTTTAGCAAGGCCTGCTGGCCTAATATTGTCATTCACCTTGTCAGGCCATGGTTGCTGAAGTGAGACATATGTCCAACATCCATTGCATAGTGTAACACTCAATGGGCTCTGCCAGTTACAGCTGGAAGGCATGATCTGGCCTTGAGCAAATGTAACAGTGTTTGGTCCAGTGTCACTAGGTGTACGGCAGTGTCAGTGCTCTTATTCATGCTAACTGCTATCATGGCATTTCAGATTACATGACTCAGAGAACTAGGAACACTGCTTGGCACTACTTGCCAGTTGTCCTCTGTGCAACTAAGTGTTGCAGTTACTTCCAGCATGCTGCAGGAAGAGAGTCATGGAAGGTGTCTGTACAGAGCATAGACAAACATGTTAGGAAAGTGTAATATGTACACACTGTGTTGCTTAGTTGTGCTGAGGATCACTTGCCGAAAAAATGGTCCAGGTCCTTACCTACAGTACCTTACAGAAGTGCTGTGACATCCCCACATGGGGAACCACTATAGTGCATCATGCGTTTACCAATATGGGTGACCAGTACACTACCCCCAATGTGAAGTCCTCCCTGGTGGGATCTGGCCACAGATCAGTCTCCTTAGAACTGCCATCACATGCCCCCTTGCAGACAATACAGACATATATGTCAAGACAGCCATTTAATACCTCCTTTGGGATGGTTGACATAGCATGACTACACCCCCCTTTAGATGCAACAGGCAAGTGTGCAGAGCTCTACACCCATGCATTATGTCAGCAGCATTACAACGGCATGAATTCAGCTGTACATGACAGGAGGGACACAGGCTCATTATGGCTCAGCAAACCTGACTGGTGGACAACTGCCATTATCAGGCTGTATAGTAACAGGTGGACAGTGCTGTGTGACAGTTGGGATGAGGGTGCCCCCCCCCTTACATGGAGGCACTACCTCCTCAGCTATAAGAAGCACATACTGTTGTTGTGATGTTAAGTAGAAAAGGTAAGTGACAAAAGTAGCCAACCACACAAAGCAGAACCACAATGCACAATGTACTTACATGTGTGACCTCAAGGGACAGGCCCAGATTGTCGGTGACCACATACGTCATGATGCTACATATAATGGGTCTGGACTCATACCTGACCTGTACACCCACACTAATGAATTAATGAACAAACACACTAAGAAAATCCAAAAAATAAGTTGCTAAGGCAAGTGAAATCAGGCACAAGTATCAGCCGGTACCAAACAATTTAATTAAGCGCTTTTCGTCTGTACGTTGTACAGACTTGTTCAGACAAAATACTCAACGTAGAAGACCCTTTAAATAAGTAAAGACAGTTATTCTAAACCAATCATATGCAGTGATTAATTAGTGAAACACATAAATACATTTAAAACAATATTCAAAGTAACTACTCATTTACATAAAAACTATATACACAAAGATGGCTCATAAAACTTCAAACTATACAAGCTCTTCAGAATAATATTAATGGCTAAGGTTACAAAAGACCTTAGACATTACATGTCCTTAAGACTTTTAACATTATAAAATTAAAAACATAATGATAAATAACCTCTTAAATAACACTAGAACATAAGTAAGGCACAGGCACACAGCGTGTGCATTGCCTTACATAAAACGCAAAATGAGTTACAAACAGTCAACCTTATAGGCATGACTACTAATCTAAACCTATGATCTAAAATTACAATAATAATCAAAAAATACCTAAGGCCAATCTACCAGTAACAAACAGGAAAACTAACCAGTAACATTCAACTTTTACCTTTTTAAACTCTGCAGTTTCAAAATACTGCTAATCGAACATGACTCATTTAAGCCAGGGAATATACAAGCATTAAGTTTTGTTTGCCAACTTAGTTCTAGTTCCTCCAATATTAATGGCATAGGTGCCCCCCTTTTATCAATAGTCACCTGGTCTAGTACTAAAAATCTAAAACTATGGTTCGTGTATTTGGATAAATGCTTGGCAAGTGCATTGTCCGGTTTATTTCTACTTATCGCTTATTGATGCTAGTAAACACGCTCACGGAGCCTACGTTCAGTTTTACCAACATAGAATGCAGGACATCCTTGGCACAACGCTAAGTAGAAAACCATTTTAGAGTTACAATTAAACTTAGATTTTAGTTTACATTGGTAGCTCTGTATGTTGACCCTATTCGTCTCTAAGATGTATTTACAAAAGTTACAATTTTGGCATTTATACATCCCCACAGTTCTAGTAAAATTATGCACTGATTGTTCCAATAATGATTTCAAATTTTTACCCCTCCTAAAGATGACGGTGGGGTGTTCTCCAACCTTTGCATAAATGGATGGATTACTTTTAAACAATGCCCAATTTTTCTTGATACTTTCAATGCATTGATAACTGAATGGGCTAAAAGTTAGAATAAGTTTAGTGCCCATATATTCGGTATTAATCCGATTAGTCTCCAAACAACCCTATGGAGGTATCTGGCTATTAGTCATGACCTGGAGTACATGACCTTCCTTATAAGTCAATAGAGGTTTATAAATACCGTTAAGTCTTTTAACCGTGACTTCGTTAATCAATTCTTCTAATAAAGTAATGAGGTAATTAGAAAAATTAACAGAAGTGATAGCCGGGGTAAACCTTCGATCTCCCATCCATTCATCAAGATTCCTCTTGAAGAGAGTCAATGAGGGACTCTGCCTAACCTGGACTGGGATTTTATTCCAGAGTGAAGGGAGCCTCTGGGTTATGAATCTGTTCCTCCAGTATGTCCTATTTATTTCAGTGCTGAGGTTCAAGCGCGTAGCTCGATGGGATTTGGATTTTCTGAGGTGCAGCATGTCCATTAATTCCGGGTTGGACATGGCTTTATACGTCAGGCACAGATTGCCTCTGAGCAGGCGGTATGCCACTGAGTAGATCTGGAGTTTCTTTAACCGGGCAGCATATGGCATCTGTTTGAGCCCTTTGATCCTCTTGGTGAGGTACTTTTGGAGCCTTTCCAGTTGCTGCAGGTGTCTGGTAAGGTACATCCCAAAAGGGGCATTGTACTCAATTATGGGCCTGATGAGGGATGAGTAAAGAGGCACGATGACCTCCCCTGATCTAGATGTGAATCCCTTCATGATTAGGTGGGATATATAAAATGTTTTTCTAACCACTTTGGCCATGTGGTTTTCAAATGAGAAATTGCTACCAACTTGGGTCCCCAGGTCCCTAATTACTTCTTCCATACTTAATGGATTACCATCTATGTGGTAATTTGTGGGCACTTTGTTTTTGCCAAAGGGATGACTATACACTTTTTGGAATTTAGCTTGAGGCCATGGCTCTGGCACCAGTTGTCTGTTTCTATGAGGCACTTTTGTAGGATGCTTGTGTCTGCTGGAGAGTCGATTATGGCACCCAGTTTGCAGTCATCTGCCAACTTGGTCAGCCACAGTCCTTCCATGTTGGCCTGTACCTCCGAGAAATATATACTGAACAAGAGAGGTCCCAGGACTGAGCCTTGTGGGATGCCACTTGTCACTGGTTTGGAGTCTGACATGGCTCCAGCAATTCTAACCATGTGGGTTCGGTCCTTGAGCCAGTTTGCAACCCATCTAGTGACATAGGGGTTTATATTTAAGCTGGTGAGCTTATCTATAATGCCCGAGTGGGGTATTGTATCGAAGGGTTTTGCGAGGTCCAGGCAGGCTGTGTGGACAACCTTCCCCTCATCAATGGCCTTGGTGACTGTTTCAAAGAAATCGACCAGGTTTAAGAGGCAGGATCTGCCCTTAACAAAGCCGAACTGGGTAGAATCCAGTGTCTGTAGGTCCCCAATATCTTTATTTATGAGGCCCATGATGATCCTTTCCATAGCTTTGCAGACCAAGCTAGTCAGGCTTATGGGGTGATAGTTTCCAGGATCAGTTGAGGCAACACCTTTGTGGAGAGGGACCACTGTTGCTGTATGCCACTCTTTGGGTATATATCCTGTAGTAAGGCTGAGATTGAACAGTAGTTTTATGTTTGGGTTTAGCTCTTCTTGGAGTTCATGTAGGACGCAGCCCGGGACACTGTCTGGTCCCATTGATGCTGTGTTTTTTGCTTTGGAGAGGGCGGCTCTTACCTGATCATCTGAGATGTCAGAGGGGCAGCACTCTGCTGGGATAGATATTTGCCCTTTTGGTGGGGAGCGGGGGAGTTTGCGCTGAACCTGTCAGCTAGGATATTGACAATGTCTGTGGGTTTGGTGTATTTTATGCCATTTTGGACTAATTCTGAGCATATCTTGGAATTCCCACCCATGTTCCTAACATAACTAAAGAAAGCCTTGTGATTATCCTTAGTGTCCTGTGCAATTTTTCTCTTGAAGCTGGCCTTAGACGATTTTATGAGTGCCCGTAGTTTTTTGCTAATACTGATCAGAGATGCCTTCCCTTTTTGGGATTTTGCTCTATCATGTAGTAGCTTCCTCCTTCTATTGTATTGTTTGTTTATGGCTGGGGTCCACCAGACAGGACGCCTGCCTTTGGAGGATTGGGTCTTGGTTTTATTTGGGATTGCATGATCCATGCATTCCTAAAGGTGTTCATAGAATGTGTTTATAAAGGATTCTGTGGTCTGGGCTGTATTTTCCACAGGCCCGGGAGCTTTGAAGGATTCCACCTCGGTTTTGAGGAGTGTGAAATTTGCTTTAGAGAAGTTTTTCACTGTGGTTTTCTGGGCAGGGGGTGGGGTTGGGATGCGAATATCCAGTGAGATTAGTTTATGGTTTGATCTTACCAGTGAGGGATACACTTCTGGTCTGGAGCATAGAGCCCCCATGTTGGTGATGATCAGGTCCAGTATGTTTTCCCCTCTTGTGAGATTGGTAACAAGTTGTTCCATAGCATTTGAGTTTATAAATTCTAGGAACCTTTGGGCTAGGGTGTTGGAGCTAGAGTAATGCTCCCAGTCTATGTTTGGGTAGTTGAAGTCACCCAATATAATGGTGTTTGGAGAGACCTTCATATTTTCCAGTGTTCTCAGGAAGGCTGAGTGGGGTTCCTGGGTTTAGGAGGGTGGTCTGTAGCAGGCTATAAACTGGAAGGCAGTTTTACCCACTGTTAGTTGCACATGGATAGTCTCTGATGCTTTGTGCTGTGCCACCAACCTGGAGGTGTGGGTATCTTTGACGAATATTGATACTCCCCCTCCTTTTGTGGTTTGGTCCAAGTTTTGGGGCCGAAAAGCATGGTATGAGGTATAATCTGGTAGTGCTGGGGTGCTCTCGGGAGCCTTGAACCAGGTTTCTGTTACTGTACAGATATCAATGTTCTCCATGCTAAGGAGAGTTTTGAGTGCATACATCTTGAGGTTTAGACTTCTGGCGTTGAGTAGCATTACTCTTAGTTTCTTATCCCTTGTGATACCTATGGCGGTGGGTTTGTCTTTTGAGCCTTGCCCAAAAAAGGCACTATGGGGGTGGAAAGAGCCTTTGCCAATATCCAAAAGCCCAGGGGTGACAGGTGCAAGCCGTCCCTAGCGAAGCATCGTGGCTTGTCGAGCATGTCATCCAGGCTGACAGGAATTGGATCCCCTTTCAATGACACTAATACTTAATTCAATTGTTGAAATTGA
>NC_056739.1:1447656114-1447686114 GCF_019279795.1 Protopterus annectens | reverse complement strand
CAAACATCTGGTACAGCTGTGATGAGTGCCAGATATGGAAGTAGTGATAACTGCCAAGGCTGCCAGCACACACATTCATAATTATGCCCTGGGTATTGCACACAATCTGGCAGTTGATGGAGTGGTACCCCTTGCAGCTGAAGTAGATTTTACCATCCTCACCAGGTCGTGCCTTGATGTGTACATGAGTGCAGTCAATGGCACCCAATACCTCAGGGTAGTGTGCTACATGATGTAAGTGTTGCATATTGCTGACCCTCACCTCAGGGGTGAGGGGGAAATAAATGTGTTCACTGGCATGTGCTAGCATGGCATCCATAAACTGGTGGAGTACCCTGGACGCAGATGCCTGTGAGACCTCTATCATGTCCCCAGTTGTTCTTTGGAAAGTACCTGTAGCTAGTATCCTAAGGGCTACACATACCTTTGTTTCCCTTCTGTTGACTCTGGGTTTGAGTTAAGGGAGGCTGAGCTCAGTGAGTTCTTGTAGTATGTCCCTGTCTACCCTATTGTGGTCTACAATCTCCAGCTCATGTCACTCCTGAAAGGTTACCCTAGGCCTGTACACTATTCTCCTTCTCTGTCTAGGCCTATTGTCAGCAGCAGCATTGACTTCAGCATCTAGCACATACAGATGTAGCAGACCTGCAGCAGCCCCTAGCATTCTCTCAGTTAAAACTCCCAAGTCTGTAATCCAATTTTGCAGAATATGGGAGGAAAATCAAAATGTAGGGTGTATGCATGCTTTATAATGCTCTGCTGTAGGTAGTGACTCTGTGATTGGCTACCTATGATGCATTCCACCTGCCTAGTATATCATTAACAGCATTTAGTGGCCCTAGTTTAAGTTAAACAGAGGTCAAGCTTGCAGTGCAAATGCATGTCCAGTAGGTAAACAAATCTAAGCAGTCAGTGTACACCCCCCCCACAGACTTCCATACTCAGCATAGCAGCTCACCGTGCAAACATGCGGAAACATGCTCCCCTTTTAATAAACACAGCTTAGAAGTTAATGCACATGGCCTCCCTGCAATGATGCACTCAGCATTGTGGTGTACCATGCAAACAGGCTGAAATAAGCTTAGAAGCCATTGGACACATCCTCTCCTGATGTCAGCTACATCCTCTATAAACAACATGGTTCTCTGCCTACATGAAGGGGATATGCAGACACGATCTCCCCTTTGTGCTTTTTAGTAACTCCACCTCATTTGCATAGGGATCAGTGCTCACAACCTAGAAGCTACATGCTTCAAAGCCCTACTGCATTAGCAACAGCATCAATGCATCACTGCAGATATTCCACACAGGGTCCTGTAATACATTTCTGTCACATCATATTAATTCTGTTTTTTCCACTTTTTTAAAATATGTTTTATAAAGCATGTTTGCACACTATGGCATGTTGTGCCAACATGCACAGATTATTAAAAATAAATTTAATTTTACTTATTTCCTTTAATTTGTCAGACACACAGAGGATAGCTTCACTCATATCTGTATGTGCTATGCCATTTCTGTCCCTCTATCTAGATTTTTATACCCCCTTTTGACTGTCTATATTCCTGTAAATGGAATTTTTCCATGTACACTACAGACACTGACACGGAGTCTGTAGAGCTGCCTATCTGCTTGTTGGACCATTCTATCTGCCTCATTTTCATGAGATACACCTACTTATGAGGTGATTTCATGCCATGGAATTTTCCGTGTTGGCGCACTTGTGCCTGCCACACAGCAGCACTTACTGAATCTAAAAATGTTTGCTCCCATGGTAACAGCACAATGAGATGCCTACATGGAAAAAAAAGTGTAGGCTTTACTAAATCCCCCCTACATGTTTTTTGCCAAGCTTATGTATATATGGATATAAGATAGCGCAGAACAGAAGGATATTATCTATTCACTGGCAGGCACATAATGTCAAATCTTTTGCACAATAAGCATGTTTTAAATGCTTTTTCATTTTTTGTTTGTTTGCAAAGGCATGTCTGTCTACTCATAGTTATCATGTTAGTAAGGTTACTATTTCCTATAGCATTTGGGCTGTAGGATCTGAGTAGTTATAGAAATAAACTATAGCATAAGTTAGTATGGTATCATATTTCTTTCAGTGTGGTATTCCTTGTTGACCATGGGTCAGGTCCAATGCCAGCTCAAAAATCTCTTTTACTGTCATCGGGACATATTGCCCTTCCCAGGGCTAATTTTATTGTGGTCAAATACATCAAGATGGTTGTAGTACAGATAAGTCTATATTGACAAGCGATGGTAATCATTACAAAATAAGAAGTCTATTACATTTTTGCTGTACTTACGTATGGCCACTGTCTGAAGTCAGGCTGTTAGTCTGGGATTTTAACATACTGTTTTTAATGTGCTTTTAAGGATACAGATCGGCAGGGATGTCTTGAACTAGGACTTATCATTTAAATCAAGTATACCTATTTTTTTCATAATTTGTAAACGCAGAGCTAAATTAATAAAGACAATAGGAGCTATAATTGCATTTCTATTGAATTGCTTAACTGTAAACTACTTTTTCATACTGAATTGTATTTTCTATGTGTGAGTGCTCTGTGCTTTTCTGTGCATTTTTGTGAGGTTTCTGTGTCCTAGTCAGGTAGCATAGTCTGGATAGAGGCCTGCTTTTATCCAGGCCTGGTGTTTTTTTCCTTGTTGAGTTTCCTGTGTTTCTGGCAGCCATCTTCTGCTGGTAGTGTCTTGTCTTTGCTGTTAGTAAGAGTAACAGAGTTGCCTGACTTTCTCTAGCACGAGTGATTGGTTGAAAGAGCAGGGACTAGCAGGATTGGGGTAGTAATTTGAGGTTCTAGATTTTTCCATCTTTTCTGGTATTCAAACCCTGTGTCTGCAGGGGCTGTGCTTGTTTTTACCAGGCTGAAGAGTGGTGATTCATCACTGTAACAAAGCAGAAATTCCTTGAGGCCCAAGAGCAGAATACATTTTTTCTTAAATTTATTTCATTAAATTGCACTTCTTAACACTTATAGTCGTGCTATATAGCTAATCTACTACATTTTGTATTGTTATAAAGCTTGTTTTACTGTTTCACAGCATTTTTGTACTGTTTTATATTGTTTTAACTGCATTTTCATTGCTAGATAGTGTTTCATTACTGTAATTGCATTTCTACTGAATTGCTTAATGTAAACTGCTTTTTCATACTGAGTTGTATTTTCTGTTTCTCAGTGCTCTAGCTGTGTTTTTCTGTGTATTTATGTGAGGTTTCTGTGTCCTAGTCAGGTAGCAAAGTATGGATAGATACCTGTTGTTATCCAGGCCTGGTGTTTTTTTCCTTGTTGCATTTTCTGTGTTTCTGCCAGCCGTCTTCTGCTGGTAGTGTCCTGTTTTCCCTGTAAGAGTAACAGGGTTGCCTGACTTTCACTAGCGCATGTGATTGGTTGAAAGAGCAGGGGCCTGCAGGATTGGGTAGTAATTCGAGCTTCTAGATTATTCCATCTTTTCTGGTATTCAAACCTTGTGCCTGCAGGGGCTGTGCTTGTTTTTATCAGGCTGAAGAGTGGTGATCCACCACTGTAACACAGCAGAAATTCCCTGAGGCTCCAAGAGCAGAATAAGTTTTTTCTTGCATTTATTTCATTGAACTGCACTTAACTCTTATAGTTGTGCTATACAGCTAATCTACTACATTTTGCACTGTTATAAAGCCTTTTGGCTGTACATCATTTTGTTGATTGCACTTCGTGCGATTTACATTTGTGTGAAAGTGCTGTTTCGCACAACGAAAAAATGAATGCCACAATGTCAGACCTTACAACAGCAAATGCAATACAGCATTCACTGTTGTAAGGTTTGACATTGTGATGCAGATCGCACTGTAGTGGGGATCGGGAAATGTACCCTTTCCCTCACTATAGTGCAATCCAGGAGTTTGTATATTTAAGTAGCAGGGGGTGTGGGGGTGTAGGGGGGCTTACCCCCTGCAAACATGTTTCTTACTGTGCAAGTCACAGCAATACTGTTCCTGGAAGTGTGGTGAATGTTTGAATTATGTCAAACTCGAGCATTCACCACTAGGAGTTCGACTTTATTTGTGTTCAACATTATAAATTTCACGTTTTTGTTTCGAAGTAGTTGCAATTCCCAGTTGTTTAATTTGGCAAAATAATAGTAAACCAAGCTTTTTTTTTACTGTTTCTCTGCATTTTTGTACTGTTTTATACTGCTATAGCTGTATTTTCATTGCTAGATAGTGTTTCATTACTGTTATTGCATTTTTATTTAATTACTTAAACTGCTTTTTCATACTGATAATTGTATTTTCTGCTTTTGAGTGCTCTTTCCATGCTTTCCTGTGCATTTTTTGTAAGGTTTCTGTGTTCTAGTCAGGTAGCATAGTCCGGATATAGGCCTGCTGTTACCCAGGCCTGATTGTTTTGCTTGTTGTATTTCCTGTGTTTCTGGCAGCCATCTTCTGCTGGTAGAGTCTTATATTCACTGTTAGTAAGAGTAACAGGGTTGCCTGACATTCTCTAGCATGGGTGATTGGTTAAAATAGCAGGTACTAGCAAGATTTGGTAGTAATTTGAGCTTCTAGATTCTTCCATGTTTTCTGATATTTAAACCCTGTGTCTGCAGGTGTCTGTGCTTGTTTTACCAGGCTGAGGAGTGGTGATTCATCACTATGACAAAGCAAAAATTCCCTGAGGCTCCAAGAGCAGAACACGTTTTTTCTTACATTTATTTCATTGACATGCACTTCTTAATACTTATAGTTGTGCTATAGAGCTAATCTACTACATTTTGCACTGCTATAAAGCTTTTTATACTGTTTCACTGCATTTTTGTACTCTTTTATATTGTTTCAAATGTATTTTCATTGCTAGATAGTGTTTCATTACTGTAATTGCATTTTTCTTTAACTACTTAACTATAAGTTCATAGATTCATAGGTTAGTACTAGGCTATCTGCCCTAGGGCCTATGCAAGCCTAGCCATAACAGTTCCCTGGCTAATTCTTCCCACAGTATTTACTTCCCTGGACACCCTGTCTAGCAGGAATAAATTAGTATTAGGCTACCTACCCTTCTGGGCCATTTTAAGCCTAGCCAGTTACTCTATGTGAGAATCAAACTCTGCACCTTGTGTCTATAAGGAAAACACCTTAACCATTATACCAACCTCCCTGTGAGTGGTGGCTACTGGTATTCAATGTACATGTGCAGGTTCTGTACATACTGTTGCCAAATGTATGAGGTTGTGTGATGTGTTTCCCTATTTATGTCTTCCAGGTGCAATGTTGCATCAGAGAATGACAACATTTTCAGCGGCTGAGACAACCATTATCATCAAAGCCATACTACAGCACCATGCAATAATGTTCGGCTGGAGTCAGCAACATCTACGGGAGAGGACCACCCTGTGGGACAACTTTGTCCACAGGGTAATCAATGTCGACCTGCATGCACATACATACCAGCAAGTCCAGCATCGTGCAACTGACCTCATACGCCATGCCCGTCAAAGGGCTGCTGCCATGGCCAGGGACAGCACAGCCACAGGTGGGGGCCCAGCCATGTAGCCCCCACTGACACCCACTGAGGAGCCCCTCACTAACCTTGGGGCATCCATCCCAGTACAACATCAGGGTACAGACCCCAACATGCTGGAGGTGGGTGGAACCCAGACAATGGATGAGGAGGAGCGTATTGGTAAGGCTCCAGTGGAGATTACTAGACTAGTGTAGCAGACATACTTGTATCTGTAGAGTATCTAGGTGCAGGTGTCAGGTCAGATTCCAGTTGTAGATGGGGTTTTCTATTGCACAGAAGTACACATCTATGGTGAAGGACAGCTCATTGTGTAGTATTGGGGGTTGTACTGTAAATATGCAGACATGCTACATCCATCCTGTACCAATGCCACATGTGGGTCTGCTGAGAATACCTCTCTCCCACAACTACATAGGTCCCTCTGGTCTGCATGTGGAACAGCAGCCTAAAGCTGGTGAGTATGGAATTGTTCTGTTGTGGTTTGCCAATCCCCAAGGCATGTGAAGGGCATGCAATTTACCATGCACACAACTGTCAGTCATAGCCGTATTGCTTTATGTGCATGTTCACTTGTTCATAGGTTCATAGGTTCATAGGAAGGTACTAGGCTATTGGCCCTAGGGTATATAAAAGCCCAGCCAAAAAGCTACCCTGGCTTTTGCCACCCAAGAAAATAATTTTCATGTGCCACTGTCGAGCAGAGCCATAGAAGTGATCTCCGGGGTGGATTTCCTATTTCCCATCCAATCATCAATATTTTTCTTGAAGAGTGCTAATGAAGAGCTTTGTTTGATATAGACAGGTAGTTTATTCCAGAGTATGGGAAGACTCTGGGACAGGAATCTATCCCTCTGGCATGTTCTGTTTATTGTAGTGACAAGGTTTAGGTCCCTAGAGCGTGTAGCTTGGAGGGATTGGGATTTCTTTAAGTGGAGCATGCCCAACAGCTCTGGGTTTGACATAGCTTTGTATGTTAGGCAGAGATCACCTCTGAGTAGGCGATATGTGACCAAGTAAAGATGGAGTTTTCTGAGACGGTCTGCATAGGGCATCTGTTTGAGGCCGGTAATCCTCTTTGTGAGGTATTTCTGCGGCCTTTCCAGTTGTTATAGATGTCTTGTGAGGTACATACCAAAAGGGGAGTTGTACTCTATAATGGGTCTAATGAGTGATGAGTAGAGGGGAACAATAACCTTTTTTTCTGGATGAGAAACCTTTTGTGATGAGGTGTGCCTCGTAGAAGGATTTCCTGACTACTGTGGCAATATGATTATCAAAGGAGAGACTACTGTCCATCTGTGTCCCAAGGTCTCTTATCACACTTTTGGTGTTAAGTATACTACCGCCTATGTTGTAGTTCATGGGTACAGAGTTTTTACCAAAGGGGATGACGATGCACTTTTTGGCACTTAGCTTGAGGCCATGGCTTTGACACCAGGCATCTGTCTCAGTGAGGCCCTTTTGTAGGATGTCCACATCGTTAGGAGTTTCGATTATGGCTCCTAGTTTGCAGTCATCTGCGAACTTCATTAGCCAAAGACCTTCTGTGTTAGCCTGTACTTCAGAGAAGTAGATACCAAACATGAGAGGACCCAGGACTGAACCCTGTGGTACTCCACTTGTCACTGGTCTGAAGTTGGATTTGGAGTCTGCTACTTTCACAGTGTGGGTTCTGTCAGTGAGCCAGTTGTCAACCCATCTTGTGACATAGGGATTTACACCTAGTTTAGTGAGTTTATTCCAGAGTGGGGGATGGTGTTGAAAGCCTTGGCAAGATCCAGATAGGCTGTGTGAACCACCTTACCCTCATCTACATCTTTGGTGACTGCTTCAAAGAAGTCTATCAGGTTAAGGAGACATGATCTGCCTTTTACAAACCCGAACTATGTGGGGTGCAGAGTTTGGAGATTACCAATGTCTTTGTTTATAAGTTACATGATGATACATTCCATGGCCTTGCAGACCAGGCTCGTCAGGCTAATGGGCGGTAGTCCCTGGGGTCCATGGTGGCTCCCGCCCTTGTGGATTTGGATAACTGCCGCTGTACGCCATTCAGCGGGCACAAAGCCTGAGGTGAGGATATGATTGAACATGGTGCTTAGGTGGGGTGCCAGTTCGTTCTGTAGTTCATGTAGAACACAGCCTGGGATGCTGTCTGGCCCCATGGATGCTATGTTCTTGGCTTTGGAGAGTGTGGTTTTTACCTGTGCAGTCGTGATTACAGGAACTTTGCATTCTTCCGGTATAGAGATGGGCCCTTTAGGGGGTGAGAGGGGGTAAAGTTAGCACTGAACCTATCTGCCAGGATGTTGGCAATATCAGTTGGGTCTGCATATTTAGTGCTATTGTGCTGTATCTCAGAGCAGATCTGAGTGTTGCCATTGAGATTCTTGACATAGCTAT
Organism: Protopterus annectens; assembly: GCF_019279795.1. Lineage (NCBI taxonomy): Eukaryota > Metazoa > Chordata > Ceratodontiformes > Protopteridae > Protopterus > Protopterus annectens. The sequence goes on along the minus strand of NC_056739.1, from coordinate 1,447,678,177 downwards.
AGAATACTTTGTGGTTGTCTTTAGAATCAGTGGTGATTTTGTTTTCGTAACTAGCTTTGGAGGATTTTATCAGGGATCACAGCTTCTTACTGAGACTGACCAGGGAGCTCCTCCACTCATGGGATTTTACTCTATTTTGCATCAGTTTCTTTCTTCTGTTGTACAGTTTGTTTATGCAGGGGACCACCATATTGGCTTCCTTTTTTTGGAGGATAGCGTCTTGGTTCTGTTTGGGATAGCACAATCTATGCACTCATGTAAGTGCTTATAAAGTGCAATTGTGTAGGATTCAGTAGTCTATAAACTGCTTTTTCATACTGGGAGTTGTATTTTTTTTTGTGAGTGCTCTATCTGTGATTTTCTGTGCATTTTTTGTGAAGTTTCTGTGTTCTAGTCAGGTAGCATAGTCTGGATAGAGTCCTGCTGTTATCTAGGCCTGGTTGTTTTGCTTGTTGAGTTTCCTGTGATTTTGACAGACATCTCATGCTGGTAGTGTTTTGTCTTCACTGTTAGTGAGAGTAACAGTGTTGCATGATCTTCTCTAGTATAACTTATTGGTTGAAAGAGCAGGGGCTAGCAAGATTGGGTATTAATTCCAGGTTCTAGATTCTTCCATATTTTTTGGTATTTATACCCTGTGTTTGCAGGGTGTTTCACTTGTTTGCTCATTGTGCACTGCCACTTCACTGTTTTAACCCATTGCAAGGTATCTCAGTTGCATATTTCCCTTACCAGAACTCTTGTGTAACTGGTGCCGTCCTTTGCAACTACTCCGATTTTATCCAGCCGTACTCAAACCTATAGGTACTCTATTCTGATAGTACCCACTCTACTATCTTTTACCTGTCTTCCACAGATTCTGACAACCATGAAAGGACAATTTCCTGTGGTTTCTCCTGCAAGTCTTGTTGATATGGACATCCTGAGGCAGTGTAACAACTGCCTCATGTACACAGACAACTCTCTTCTTCTATCACCTAGGAACACAAACGATTTTACCATTCTCACAGGGTGGTGCCTTAATGTGTACATGAGTGCAGTCTATGGCACCCACTACCTCAGGGTAGTGTGCTACATGATGTAAGTGTTGCATATTGCTAGCCCTCACCTAAGGGGTGAGAGGAAAATAAATGTGCTCACTGGCATGTTTTAGCATGGCATCCATAAACTGGTGGAGTACCACAGAAGCAGATGCTTGTGAGACCTCCATCATGTCCCCAATTGGTCTTTGGAAAGTACCTGTAGCTAGTATTCTAAGGGCTACACCTACCTTTATCTCCCTTCTGTTGGCTCTGGGTTTGAGTTGAGGGAGGCTGAGCTCAGTGAGTTCTTGTAGTATGTCCCTGTCTACCCTGTAGTGGTCTACAATCTCCAGCTCATGTAGCCTCTGGAAGGTTACTCCTAAATCTCCTTTGAATTGGTGGTTAAGTATACTATACACACAAATGCCATAGATATAGCCAACCTGCTGGCAGACAAGTTAAGTGAAAACTTCACCCCCTTTCCCATCATCAGTAAATCAGTGCATCCCCAGCACCTCCTCCCCTCCCCTCATCGCCAGGGAGCAGGTTATTAATACCCTCTCAAAGGTAAAAAAAATACATCCTCCATGGGACCTGACAACACCTCTGGCTATGCCCTACATGAAATCAGGCAAGAGCTCTCAGCACCACTAGGCACCTTACTCAACCAAAGCCTGTGCACTGGCTTTGTCCCAGCAGAATGCAGAACAGCACTGTCATGCCTCTACACAAAGGTGGAGCGTCCACCGACCCAGGCAATTATAGGCCCATCAGCCTACCTAGCCTGATCTGCAAGGCCATGGAACACATTATTATGGATTATAATATCCTGGACTTGGTACTAACCAACTTGAATACCCACTGTAGCATCCCTACAGTGTTATCCTCATTTGTAAGATCTGACCATAAAGCAAACACTTTCGAAGTCACCATCTCCCCTGATGCCACCCCCCCCCCATGTCAGGATCAAACAAAAAAACTTTTCCAAAGCTGAGTACAACCTCCTGAGAGCAGGTATAAGCAGCTTCACAGCCACCATCCCTTCATTTGAATCAAACATTAATATCCAAGCCTACACCAAAAAACTATATGAGCAGGTACATAGCAGCATGGACTCAGCAATACCTGACAGGACCAATTCATTTTCCTCAAGGAAGAGTAAACCTGTCTGGTGGACAGCAGCAATAAACATACTCTATAATAAAAGGAAAAAAATTGCTGTCCAGGACCAAGAAGGAGAAGGTGCCAAGTTGGAAGCAATCTTTCCTTTGTCTGAACAACTAAATAAGGTCACTGGTGAAATCCTATAAGACTAACTTTGAGTCCAAATTGGTCACATTCACTAAGGACAATCACAAGGCATTCTTTGCATATGTTCTCAGTCTCAAAGGTAACTTCCAAATCTCCTCTGAATTGGTGGTTAAGAATACCATACACACAAATGCCATAGATATAGCCAACCTGCTGGCAGACAAGTTCAGTGAAAACTTCACCCCCCCTTTAACATCATCATCAGTAAATCAGTGCATCCCCAGCATCTGCCCCCTCCTCTCATTACCAGGGAGCAGGTTATTAATGCCCTCTCAAAGGCAAAAAATACTGCCTCCATGGGACCTGACAACACCTCTGGCTATGCCCTACATGAAATCAGGCAAGAGCTCTCAGCACCACTAGGCACCTTACTCAACCAAAGCCTGTGCACTGGCTTTATCCCAGCTGACTGGAGGACAACCACTGTCATGCCTTTACAAAAAGGTGGAGCATCCACCGACCTAAGCAATTATAGGCCCATCAGCCTAACTAGTCTGATCTGCAAGGCTATAGAACACATTATTATGGACCTTATAAATAAGGACATTGGCAACCTCCAAAAGCTTGATTCCACACAGTTTGGCTTTGTCAAAGAAAGACTGCATGATAAACTTGGTTAAACTTGGTCACCTTCTTCGAAACAGTCATCAAAGCCATGAATGAGGGAAAGAGAGTACACACCACCTACCTTGACCTAGACAAAGCCTGCAACACTATTCCCCACTCAGGCATAATAAGTAAACCCTCCCAGCTAGGCATCAACCCATATGTTACCAGCTGGCTAGCTAACTGGCTCACTGATAGAACCCACTCAGTCAAAATAGGGGAACCACCTCTAGTAGTGGACCCGTAACAAGTGGCATACCTCAAGGATCGGTCTTGGGGCCTCTACTTTGGGATATACTTTTCTGAGGTGCAAGCCAAAACCAGTGGTCTGTGGTTGACCAAGTTTGCAGATGGCTGCAAGCTGAGTCCTGTCATAAATTCCCCTAGTGATGTGAACATCCTCCAAGAGGGCCTTAACCAAACTAATGACTGGTGCCAGAAGCATGGCCTCAAATGGAATGCCAAGAAATGCATCATTATCTTCTTTGGGAAAAATGGCATCCCCCACTAATTATCATATTAACAACAACATACTAAGCATGCAATCAGTCATAATGGACTTGGGCACCCAGGTTGATAGCAACCTGACTTTTGACCACCATGTTGCCTCCATTGTACGGAAGGCTTTCTACATGGCCCACCTCATAAGTAAGGGTACTGCATCCAGGAACAAGGAGGTCATAATATCCCTGTACTCCTCCCTTATCAGATCCAATATTGAGTACAATGCCCCCTTTGGCATGTACCTTGCCAAGCACATGCAGCAGTTGGAGAGACCACAGAGGTTCATGACCATGAAAATCCACGGTCTCAAACACCTATCCTATACAGATAAGCTAAAAGCCCTGTCTCTCTACTCAGCCTCTTACAGCCTGCTCAGAGTTGACCTGTGTCTGACAAAAAAGGCAGTCTCAGAGTCAGCCTTGGTGGAGTTGCCTCATATCTGTAAGTCAAACTCCACTCAAACAACCCACATGCAAGGTCTCAACTTTGTCTGTGACATTAATAGAATTTGTTGGGATAGATTTGTGTCCCAGTGACTCCCCATCTGTGGAATAGACTTCCTCTCCATGTCAAGCCGAGTACCTCACTAGCCCTCTTTAAGAGGAACCTAGACAACTGTATGGGAAACATAAAATATACCCTTGGGATCCCATCTGTGTCCCTGCGGGACAGGGAAAACAGGTGCTGACTTTGTGGGAACAGGGGTGAAATTCTTGGCTAGGCTTATAAGGGCCTCCAGGTCAATAGCCTAGTATTGTCCTATGAAACTATGAACTTCAGAGCAATGTGTTCCAGTCTAAGACCTCTGACTCACTCACACACAAAATAAATGTAACTCTTACACATTCAAACACTTATGGGAAGCCTGTCACAGATTTCTAGCTGTATCCCCTCCCCAGTACAAATGGTAACCCTGCCACGAGAGTTAGACAGGTCTACACTCCCTTCAAAGAGTGATCAGTTATTAAAAATTAAATAGCAGAACAAATGACAGCTATGACCAGAAGCAGGCAGGCATTCCAGGTGACATGGGGAGTATCAAAAAGGTATAAACACTCTTTAAACTCTAAATAATACACAGATTGTCCAGCCATAATGTAAATTAATGAAAAACATTTAATAATAAGTGGAATGATTACAAGAATGTAAATCAGTAATTTTCAATAAACACTAGAATTCAATCACCAGAAATATAAAATTAAACTGTAGAATAGAAGTCCATCATTTGAGAAAAACTCTATCTAAATAACTAAACTTTCCTAATCTAACTAGAGAATGCTGTCCCTGATTTAATCTAAAACATAACAGCAAGGAAAAGGCAGGCTTATCAGTTTTTGGTGAGTCCTTTATCTTGGGTATCCCCTGCACAGCATTGTAAGTGACTGCAACTCTTCACTAACTACTGCTCTTATCTAACTGTTCAGCAACTGAATTCAGCAGTCCTTTTATAGTCCAGATTACCAGTTTCAACTGTCTTATTTTAAAAATAATAGCTGTTTGAAAAAGTTATTTTTCCTGTCAATCAACTGTTTAAATAATCACATAGCAACCAGGAACATTCTAGTGACATCACCTACTGATCAGCTGATACTTCACAGGCAAGTTTTACTTTAGAATCTCCCTTACAAACGTGTAATTAGAAATGTATCAAAACACTGACAACTTATTCAACATTTTATATAAGCAGGGAGATACTCAACATTTTAAAAACATATTTACATTTTCACAATTAGATATGCTGGCATACAATACAAGCTAATCTGAGAATATATACATATCTCCTGCCAGACATACTAACACAAATGACAGTCCCCGGGATTCATGAAGCTCAGCGCAAGGATGGCGTTAGCCGTGTGCCGACCATGCGGCATAGAGATGGCGCAGCAGCATCATATGCATATTAATGAAGGTGCGCTGCCGCGCCGTCCATGTGCACAGGAAATGTGCGTGAGTGCAGAGGGCATGTTTAAGTGCTGCACGGAGGCATGAACATGTTGGCTACAGTCGTGCAACCTAACATGCTGACTAGTACAGCCTGCCTATAATAGTAATCACTCCTGTCAGTGTCCGTGGATACTGAAATGTATGCAAAGCATACAAGAGAGTTCTGAGAACACCAAAATAAAATCACAGGAGTAAACACAAAAGAACATAGCTGAATTTTGAGCACCTGTCCCTCAAACAATGACATTTAAAGCCCCGTGTCCGTATTTCATTGTAGTGTTGATTTTTATACCAATTGGAAGCGAAACGCAGTGTGTTTGTGAGCTGCTGCCCTTTGCTAAGCCTAGCCCAATGGTCAGAGCATTCGCTCAATATCTGGCCATTCACAGTCCGAGTCGTCCTTGTCTGGAAGGCCCAAAGATGAATGGGTATTACCCAGGTCAACCTACCATGTCATGAAAGATAAGTATTTGCGTGTACTTATGTGCGTGAAGTACAGCATGTGGAAGACCAAATATGCTAGGGTTGTCCTCACAACCATATTGGTACCAGAGATATGTAGAGTACGCAATATGTACTGCTGTCTGTGCCATGGGCCAGCAACCAGAGAAGGGATGGATGGTGTGTTTCTGGAATTTGGGGGGGTGATGGGTAATGTAATAATTCGCCAAGGGGAGACTGGGTCGAATGTACAATAGGTGAACTGGAGGTGTACGAGGGAGCAGTGGGTGAATCAAAAAGGAAACCAAAGAACATACATTCACAATACATCCTGACAGGCCATACTGCAGAACACAATCCTACAAACACATGAACATTAAAATGTGCAATACACATGTACAGAAACGGTACAGGCTCACACCTAAATAATGGACTGGCCAGAACTGAGCCATCCAACCCCTACACACCTGGATACATAATTGAATACCCAACATCCCCTCCACAGCACACAAGCCCCCCCCCTTGCTGAACGTCCACCAAAATCACCCATACTTGGGCTGCTAGCTTGGGCCAGCCATATCTGCACATAGTGCCCCCTACCCACATCTAGTAGGCAGACTCACCCTAGGCAGTCTCAGGCTTGCAAACTAGGTATTCCATGCATGTACAACCCTCCCTCATTTTCATAAAACCAAAAGAATGGGAGTCATTGGCGTCCGCAATTTGTGGGCATCCCTCATGGGATGTGTCTGTTCTAAAGATTTGACTTGGTGGCACAACACAATGTCCAGCCCCGTAGACATCCGGACACAGGTTGCATTAGCAGTAGTTGTCCACAACCCTGCTCAGCCTTCAGCCAGTCCTGCATAACCTATGACCCGTGATTAAACACCTGACCATGGCGCACGTCTCCCCATGTGCATTATCGGAAATATATACCTTTCACATGTTCCCTAGAAGCTTCCCCATAGCCATTGTCCAAATAGTACACGTCCACAAATTGTATACCCTGTCCAGGTTCCATGTCATAATGATGCACACAACCCCTGTATACAAATGGTACATGTCCCTCCTGGATGCAGGTGTTCATATACATGACCATGTACAACCCCAGATATGTAGTCATACATCTATAAATGTACATACTTATATATGGATAGCTACAGCTACACATCACATATACATGCATATAAGTACTTGTCAAGTATGTGTCCTATTTATAAATATGCATACTTGCAAATGTATAGATATGTCTCTCAGAAACATATGAACATTAACATGTACTATACATATGTACACCAAACAACTGTCACATTTGTTGCCAGTAGTGTGGAATGCCTCTAGTAAAGTCATATATCCTAACTACCATCCATGCAGAATGTACCATGGATGGTGTAGTGGTCAAACCGGTGACTAAAGTGTTAATGTTCCTGGGTCCAAACCATGTAAGGGCTGCTAATTTTATATGATTTCCAGAATAATGGCCATTGGATATAGTGGCGGCGGTAAGTGGTGGTCATTCAACAGTATGCAGGTGTATATGCATGTGTATGTACAGACACATATATACATGAAGAATGAACATGGTCACAATAAAGCAGTCATAACAAATGTAAAGGGAAACAGCAGCAGAACCCCTCATATTATTAAGTACTGTCATATCAAACTGGCCAGAAGTGAGCAAACCTCCTGCATCCCTACCAACAGGTAGGATGCTACCAGTGGAACTAACTTTGTCCACGTGCTCAGTCTGACTTTCAAACAGGTACAGGGCAGTCCCAATCTCCATTCAGATGAAACAGAAGACTAAGTGAACACCCTGACCATTATATGAATGTATGTCCCAGGACTATAATCTTGGGACGTCTGAATATACTTGGAGTGAGACAACATATGGGACGTGTCTAGAGCAGTAGGGAGTGGCGCATGTGTAGTGGTGTGGTTTATTTCTGACCAGAGAGTGGATGACTGCTGTGTTAGTGATGTTTTGCTGCATTTGTTCTGTTAACTATGAACCATGGGTATGCATGTAAATGAAGCAGCACAGCAATAGTGTAGTCATTAGAGCATCCGCCTATCAAGCAGACATTGCCGGTTCAACTGCAGCACACACCATTTATGATGCGTAATCCGTACACGAGTATATCCTGCTAATTTTATGCTGTATAACGATATAATACCATTGAAATGTGAACTGGGGTGACGTATCACAGTAAGAAATCAGAAGGTGTTTGCATGATGGGAAATTGCGGTTAAACATGGCGAAACAGAAAACTGCTGGTGAAAAGTGTTGTGCTCACCCTTTGTCCAATGGCCCTTGTTCTGCCCAGCAACACAATAAACCGCCTCAGCCAGGCTCGACACCAGGACCCTACACACCACAACCAATGTGATTTACCACTAAGCCACGGCAGTTATAACTAACTCTGATGTTATCACAAACACAGGAGACAACTCAGTTATTCAACAGTATGATCAAAGTAATGAATCATGTAGATGTATATGCATGCGTACATACACACACATATATATATATATATATATATATATATATATATATATATATATGTATCTACAGAATGAACATGGTCACAAGAAAGCATTCATATAGAATGCAAAAAAAAACAGCAGCAGAACACTCATATTATCTAGTGCTGACATATCAAGCTGGCCAGAGGTAGGCAAACCCCCTGCATCTCTAACCACAAGTAGAATGCTAACAGTGAGAGCAACTTTGTCCATGTGCTAAGTCCCCAGTCAGACAAGCCTAAACCCAGATGACTATATGAACACCCTGACCATCATACAAATGTATGTGCCAGAACTATAGGCTTGGGAAGTCTGAATATACTTGGAGTGAGTCAACATGCGGGACGGGTCCCGAGCAGTAGGGAATAGTGCATGTATAGTGGTGCGGTTTTCCCAACAGGAAAATGGATGCCTGCTGTGTTAGTGAAGTGTTGAGGCATGTGTTTGGGTACCTATGAACCATGGGTATACATATAAATGATGCAGAATACCAATAGTGTAGTGGTTAGAGGATCCGCCTAACGAACAGGCATTCACGGATCAAGTTCGACTATAACATATATCACATTCCTTGTGGAATGAATGTCATTCTGATGTAAAACCAACATAATAACATGTAAAAGTGAACTTGAGTATTGCATGGGATATTTAACCAGATCCTTTCAATCAAAGTGGTACTGTCATAATGAATAAGGCACAAGTAAGCACAAATAAGTGGCGGTAAACATATGTAACACACAGTAAGCACATGCGAGTGCGCTTGCGTGGGTGTAAGCAGCGCCCAGCATAGGAAATGTATATAAGTATGTACAGATATATATATACACACACCCAAACACACACACACACACACACACACACACACACACACACACACACACACACACACACACACACACATAAACACAGAACGTTGTAACAATAAAGAATAGACAAGGGATGAGAAGGGAATCAACAGCAACTATGGTATTATATAGTGCTGTCAGAGTATGTCATAACAAGCTGGCCAGGAGTGAGCAAAGCACTGCTACTCACACCATAGGCAGAGTTTTACCAGTGGGAGTAACATTGTTGATCTGCTAAGTCTAGTTTACAAACAATCAGATGGTAGTCCCCACTGGGACTACCAGAAATTGACTGCATATTTGAATTTTCGTCCATTACACAAGCAAGGGCAGGTATGTTCAAGGACTAAATGGTGGGAGAGCATTATAATACATGTGTTGGGACAACATAGGTGTAGGGTCCCTTACACTGGGGGAGGGCAATGTGTGGTGGTGTGTCATGGCTGTGAAAGCAACTGGATAATGGATGGATTGCATGTATGTTGAACTTGGGTGGGGTCGAGGAACCATGGGTATGTGATTATGGATCCAGGTGTCTCATGGTTGGATGGCCTGGTTCTAATTGAACCACCTTGTGGAGGCCAGCGAGTTAGTTATATGTATGTATGTATGTATGTATGCATACACACATGCATACATCTATATGTAGACGTACATTCCCTATAACATATCCATTCCATTTGCAGACATAAACACATGAATGTGCCCTTACAAACCTCAACAGTAGATAGAATAATAGAGCATAAGAGGAAAGTGACGAAAGTGGTAAAACGCAGAAGTGTGTAAATGTCCAAAGTCATTGCTGTGCTGAATAAATCCAATGTGAGGACTGTCTTGCACAGGGAATTATCCCTGCGATCTGCCTGCAACAGCAACGCCAATTAATAAACCGGTCTATTTGTAAAGGAATCATGCCGAACATGTACATAATTAGTCCTCATGTGTAACGTGTACATTACCATATAGTCAGACTAATCAATTCATTGTAGTGTCATGTTAACAGGAGTAAGTATGTAAGGAAGTAAGAATCTAATCTTGATATAAAGACAGGTGTGTCCCATGTGGGATAACATATATTGCGAATAGTGTCCTATCGGTCACTCATGTCACCAATGTTTGTGGACTAAATGTTAGGGTTTCCTGAGGATATGTGCAGTGAGTCAACCGATGGGATGGGTCTACAGGGGTAGGGAGCAGCTAATGTGTACCAGTGTGGATACACCACAAATCCAACTGGAGAATGGATGCCTGCTGTGTTAGTGAAGTGTTGAAGCATGTGTTCGGGTAACTGTTAACCATGGGTATACATCTAAATGAGGCAATAGTGCAGTGGTTATCACCAGCCCTCAAATTCTCATAGCATTTACCTAATATCATAAATGTAAAGATGTGTTGATCACTGGTCTCCTTTATGTGTTTTACTAAAGCATTGAACACACTACCCTTCTTAATATGGTATAGGGGTTCCCTGATCCTATCCCTTAATAATCTATCAGTCTTTCCCACATAGAATTTACTACATGCCTGACAAGTGGCAAGGTAGACCACATGGGAAGCATCACACCTGGCACTGGCTCTTAACGTGTAGATTAAACCAGTGTCTGAATGTAGAAATTCCATATCTTTATTTATAAATATACAAAATTGGCACCTGGTGCACGGTCTAGTCCCTGGTGTATCCTCAGTCCTGATTTGATCTCTGGGATTACATAGTCGTCTCCTTAACGACTTCTTGTTTTTAAAAGTAAACTGTGGATGTTCCTATTAGGTTGCTCACTTGTTTATCAGATGTCAAGATGTTCCAATGTTTACCTATAATATCTGTGTAATAGCTTATGTTTCTAGAATAACTAAAGCACATTTTAAGTGGCTGTGAAATTTGTTTCTGTTGACCCCCATTGCATATGTCGCTCCCTACCTGTTCAGAGAAATAGGGCTTAGCTCTACTATATGGGAGTAAGGATGTAATGAAGTATAGAGTCTAATCTTGCCATAAACACATGCGTGTTCCATGTGGGGCAACCCAATAATTAATAGGGATTTTGGGGGGGGTTTTTGGAAAAGGGATAAAAAAATTTTTTTAAAGGGTTTTGGGGAAAAAAGGGGGGAAAAAAAAAGGGGGGAAATTTTCCCAAAATTCCCCGGGGGGGGAAAAAAAAAAAAAAAAAAAAAAACCCCCCCAAAAAAACTTTTTTAAAAATATTTTTTTTTTTAAAAAAAAAAAACCCCAAAAAACCCAACAAAAAAAAATGGGAAAAAAGGGGAAAAAAAAAAGGGAAAATTTTTTTTTTTCCCCCAAAAAAAAAAAAACCTTTCCCCCCAAAAAATTTTTCCGGGGAAAAAAAAAATTTTTTTTTTTTTTTAAAAAAAAAAAGGGGTAAAAAACCCAAATTTTTTAAAGCCAAAAAAAAGGGGGTTTTTTAAAAAAGGGGGGAAAAAATTTTTGGGGGGAAAAATTGTTTTTAAAAAATTTTTTTTTAAAAAAAATTTGGGGAAAAATTGTTTTTGGGGGAAAATTTTTGGAAGGTTTGGGGGGGGGGGGTTTTTTTTTAAAAAAAAAAAAAGGGGGTTTTTTAAAAAACCCGGGGGGGTTTTAAACCATTTTTAAATTTAAAAAAAAAAAAGGGGTTTTCCCCAAAAAAAAATTTTAAAAAGGGGTTTTTTTTTTTTTTTAAAAAAATTTTTAAAAAAAATTTCCCTTTTTCCCCGGCCCCCCCCAAAAAAAAAAAACCCTTTTTTTAAAAAAAAAATTTTTTTAAAATTTAAAATTTTTTATAAATTTTTAAAATTTTTTAATTTTTTTTTTTTTAAAAAAATTTTTAAAAAATTTGAAAAAAAATTTTTTACAAAAAAAAAATTTTTTGGTTTTTTTTTTTAAAAAAATTTTTTCCAAAATTTTTTGGGTTAAAAAAAAAATTAAAATTTAAGGGGGGTTTTTTAATTATAAAAAAAAAAAGGGGGGCCCCCTTTTTGGGGGGGGGTTTTGTTTTTTTTCCCTTTAAATTTTAAAGGGGCAAAAAATTGGAATAACCCTTTTTTTTTTTTTTGGGGGGTTTAATTTTAAAAAAAAAAAAAGGGGGGAAAAAATTTTATTTTTAAAAAAATTTTTTAAAAAGGAGGTTTTTGGGAGGGGGTTTTTTGGGGAAAAAATTTTAAAAAAAAAAGGAAAATTTTTTTAAAACAAAAAAACCCCAAAAAAAAATTTTTTTTTTTTAAAAAAAAAAATTTTTAAAAAAAATTTGAAATTTTTTTAAAAAAACCTTTTAAAATGGGGGGTGTTTTTTAAAAAAAAAAAATTTTTTAAAAAGGGGAAAAAAATCTTTTTTTTTTTTAAAAAAACAAAAAACCCCTTTTAAAAATGTTTTTTTAAAATTAAAATTTTTAAATATTTAAAAAAAAAAATTTTTAAAATTAAATTTTTTTAAAAAAAAAAAATTTTTAAAAAAAAAAATTTTTTGGGGGGGTTTTTTAAAAAGGGGGAAAATTTCCAAAAAAAAGGTTTTTTAAAAAAAAGCCTTTTTAAAAAAAACCCCCCAAAAAATAAAATTAAAAAATTTTTTTTTTGGGGGGGAAAAAAAAAAAAGGGGGGGCCCCAAAGGAAAAACCAAAAAAAAAAAATTTTTAAAAAAAACCCAAAAAAATTTTTTTTTAAAAAAAATTTTTTTTTAAAAAATTTTAAAAAAAAATTTTTTAGCGTATAAAAAAAAAAAAAATTTTTTTTGGCGGGGAAGAAAATCAAAAATTTTTGGGGAAAAAAAAAAAAAAAAGGGGCCCAAAAAAAATTTTAAAAAAAAAAATTTTTTTTTTTTTAATGAATTTAAAAAAAAAAGAAAAATTTTTTATTTTTAAAAAAAAAATATATATAATAAATATATATATAAAAAAAATAAAAAAAAAAAAAAAAAAAAAAAAAAAATAAAAAAAAAATTTTTTTTTTTTAAATAAATTTAAAAAATTTTTTTTTTTTTCCCCCCCCCCAAAAAAAAAAAAAAAAACCCCCAAAAAAAAGAAAAAAGGGGGCCCCCCCCGGGGGGGGGTTTTTTAAATTTTAAAAAACCCCCGGGGGCCCCCAAAAAAAAAAAAAAGGGGGAAAGGGCCATTTTTTAAAAGGGGGGGGCCCCCCAAAAAGGGGAAAAATTTTAAAAAAAGGAGAGGGCAAAGTGTAGTGGTTTGTCCAGAACAGACCAGGACCTAGAGTAAGGGTAGGTGCTGTTGAGCAGGCGAGGGTCGGGGAACTATGGGTAGCTACTTATGGGTCTAGGTGTGCAGGTGTTGGCTGATGTGGGCCTATATGTACAGCCCTAGGGATGCAAGCGTATGTGTTCATTGGGCAGAGGTGTCTGGCAATGAGCAGCCACACCCACTGCGAGACTCACTAAAGGAAAGTGTAGTCTATATGGCAAGGAACGGAATAACCAGATGTAGATGTATATATGTAGAGGTATGTGTGTGTATATCTACCCATAGCAACATAGAGATATGCCTCTCCCTCACCCTTGTATGAATGTATACATACAGAGAAAGAATACAGATACATACCCACATATAAAAATATATGTATGCAGACAACCATAGACCCATATGATTGATATAAATATATACATATATATATATATATATATATATATATATATATATATATATATATATATATATATATGTGTGTGTGTGTGTATAGACAGCAAGATGTAAATATACATGTATGCATACATATACAGATATATCTGTATATATTAATGTAAATAGACAGATATATGTGACGGTAAATATACACATGTATATAGCTAGGATATGATGCAGCAGTTACGAGTAACATATGTTCACAGGCCATGCATATGGTGGTGGAAGGTCCAATAAACAAATGTGTGACACATTGTATCACCCCCCCACCCCCGCAGCTAGGCCGGTGAGACATACAGACACACAATAAAGGTAAACACACCACTGCTTCCCAGACCACCGGCAAGATACTACCAGTAGGAGAGACATGCAAGGCCTAATCTTGAAACATAGACATTGATGTCCCTTGTGGGACACCAAAAATTAATGATTGGAGCCAGTCCCAGTAATGATTTATCAAACCAGGCTGTAGATATACATGGACCAGTAGGTTGTGCAAGCCTGATAACCCATGGGTCGACACAATGTATGACATGTGCCCCGACACGGGGAGAGTGGGCAGTGTGTAGTGGTGTGTTTATACCCCACCTGCACCCAGAGTAAGGATGACTGCTGTAGAGGAGAGGCAGGTGGGGTAACTATGGGTATGGGATTATGGGCCTAGGCATGCAGGTGTTGGCTGGCAGAGCCATATTAGGACTGCCCCGGAGATGTAAGTAATATTCCGATATGGGGCATAGCTGATGCCCATACCTCCCAACCCCTAAGAGCACATCCACTGGATAGGCTGTAAACCACTGGGGGAACACATAGGGACCATACCATTGAACTGCCCCCTATTACCAGGGACGTCCCTGATTTTGACTCAGATTCTAATTCTGTCCCACCTAAACCCTGCTAGAATTAGTGATATTGGGAGGAAAGGTGGTGGATTACACATAATGAATAACGACAACAATTAAGAATCATAAACAACATGTACCTCAGACAATGTGTATGAATACATATACTCTGAGTCTGTCAATGTGTCAGGTTGATAGCACCAATAATTTAAATGGGTCCCTGATGTTATTATGCCATTTCCCAGATTCAGTCTTCATTTTTCCCCAATTGTATGAGAGGTCTGATAGGGACAGAAAGCACATATTCCCCTGACTACCTTAGAAAGATGATAGAATAATAGATATGCAGTAGCATGACTCGGCTGACGGATGTGGGTCCCAAAACCCAATTACTTGTCTGTATTGAAGAGTTTCAATTCTCATGTATCTGCCAGACAGGTGCAGATTGTAAGAGGAACACACAAATAATATGAATAAAACACTGGACAGGCCGCAGATTCCGTACAGTCGAATGGCATGCCGTCGCCTAATGGGCAGCCATTCCCGATACTGTAGGCATGTATTCTGATGTAATAGGCATCACAAGGTAATATTGTGCCCTCGCTCCCACCCAGGGGTGTGAGTGTCAGATGCAAGCACCAATGTCAGTGCATTTGCAAGTGTGGGAGCAAGCGGGTGTAAGCCTGTTTGGCCGCCAGTATGAGAGTATTACACTGATAAAGCAATGTGGAGGCTAATTGAGTGTAAGAAGCTGTAACCAGAGGTTAGCATTGCATAATACTGCACAAACCCACGCACACCCGCTCACAACTGCTTTAATGTGCCTTAATCCCGCCGTATGCAATGGCCTTGTTCTGCCCTGCAACAAAATAAATGGCTTCTGCAAGGGTCAAAACCAGGACCCTGCACACACAGCTAATGTGATTTACCAATACACCATGGCACCATATACAGATATTGGACATTTATTTATTTATTTATTTATTTTACGTTTGTCGACCGGGCTAGTCTAACTGAATATATGTCCGTTTTCTATAGAGGCCCAAGGAGAAAAGCTCCGAGAAAGAAACAGGTATTACAAAATGCAGAAAGATACCTATACAATCACAATACTATTAGATAATTATACAATCATTTACAATTGATTTTTAGCAGCAGTAAGCAAAATAGGGTAACACTATGATGCTAGATAACTATACATTCAAAAACAATTTGATAACTATACATTCATGTACAACTTGTTATTTCAGCAGCTGTAAGCAGGATAGGGTAACATTCTGAAGATTATTGTTTAAGTCATTTGCTGCAGCATTTATCATAGATAAGTAAAACATTACCACAAACATATCATACAGTGCAGTCATTCAACAGTAGAGGAATGTATTCCATCATGTAGATGTATGTGTGAGTGTTTATATCCAGGCATATAGGTGCATACATATATAGAGATATATCAGGAACATACCATATGACAACAAAGCATTACAAACGAATGAAAAGGGAAACACCAGTGATGCCTGTATTATGTAGTGGTGTTGTCCTATGTAATATCAAGACTTCCTCAGACAGACATTTGTCAGTCATACATGCAAACAGTTCTACATTGGCCGTATACATCACTCTGTGCATGTAATGTACATTAACACAACAGCACCTGTCCAATCATTATGTGAGAACACTACTCTTGCAAGGTGCTGTGTGCAACATCATCATCATGATAAAGGTAAATGGGGTAACCAGAGAGGGACCGCTAGTGCTGTGTGTACAATGGGGTCATCCGTATCACGTGTACCTGGAACATTTAGGACTGATGAGCATACAAGGACCGTGCAACTGAGGGACAGGGGTGAGGATAACAGGAGTATGTTGTGATGCATATTACAAGGGTTACATGTGTCCATTGGGTAAGTTTGTGAAATGGACAGCTATGTATGGGGCATATGTTGTCCTAGGAACCAATTGGACTTATGTTTCCATAGGGTGAGAGTGGGATGTGGGGGAAGGAGAGTAGGTATGCCCGTGGAGGATAGATAGGGTAGGATCACACACAAGACAGCATACAAGGTCGGTATATGACACATATGGGGGGATACACCTCAGACGGGGAGGGGTGTTTGGCATTCACAAGGCCATGGGAACAGTGGGACAGAGGTCCCCAGCCATGGGCAGCCACCACTGCACCAAAACAGCTGCAAAGGAGACAGTGCTGTGGCACTCTGCCCTTGAGCTTGCGTATCTGGCCTCAGAACCCCTTATTGAGCTCTCAATGCACCACGTCCGGGACAGCACGACAGTGAACATGTTCCTGTCTGGCCCTGCTCCCAGGGGGGACAGTCCCCATCCTCAGTGGTGATACCACCAGAAGGTGGTGCAGAGCCAACAGAGGTTGAGGTCCAAGGCTGGGCCCCAGATGTGCTGGTGCCCGGTGCCATGGTCAGCTGAAGTGGAACAGGAGGTTCTACCAGGACCTCCAAACCCATACAGCCTATGGTGTTGCAGTTTAAACACAGATATGGCTTAGTAACAGACAACAGCATTCAGTATTACTTACAACAGTATGCATAGATATGACCATCAATCCAACACAACAGATGGTATACATTTGCAGAGTGAGCACAACAGATGCATATATAATGCATGACATCTGTACAAAGTGTAGAAAACATGTGACTGCAGCTATGAACAGTGGCCCATTATTGGCTTGCCACTGAGAACCCCAGATAGTGTCTGTCATGCCACTGTGTCATGTGACATATGTCCAGTCAGGGATGCAATGGCAGCAACACATCCCTATCACATGTACTGGCAGCAATCCTCACACTATGCTCCTGCTGTGTACAAATGTATGTTCAGTGTGTAACACAGAAAACAAATGGTTCCACACACTGACCAGTCCACAGATGGCCCTACAGATGGTGGGGGTCCCTCACGAACAGAGCACTGTCATGTATGTTATAAAACATGCAGAATAGCCATTACCACACACAGCATGTTAAACAGGCAGTAGTCTCAATGAAGCATAGCTACACTTGCATGCTGTAGTCATGTCTGGCACATCACCCTCCTGTCTTTAGACTATTTCCCACTGTGTATGATGTTTGAGGAACATCCAGATATCGTCTGTGATGCTGTTTCCAAGCACCACATCCAGGTACCACTCACAGCGACTGTCAAGGCCAAACACCAACATGATGTCCCTAGATATTGTACTGTGTTTATCATGATAATGGCTATGGGAACATCATCACAGCTGTTCCACATGCAATCAGCTAGAGGAGGACTGCAATAGGTGCAGAGGCCATCACCTGAGCATGTCCATCACTTGCAATACACATGCTGCTGCTGAGCAGGTGTACACCTCCACATCCACCAGAGAGTGTGTGGGAGGGACAGATAACGTACATCAGAGAAGGGTTTGGAGACTAAAACCTAAGCATCATCTGTCACACACCTATCAGTACAGGGGTCAACCCCCTGGCTGACTAGTCATTACTATTACAAGTGCATACAGTTACTACATGTGCCACAAAACCGACATGTTGCTGTGCTGTAATAAAATATATGTGTGTTGGAGAGAGACGTGCAACAGAGATATAGTAAACATACACTAGGTGTAGCACACATGGCTGTCCACATGAACAGATGCCATTGTCACTACAACCACACTCTCTAATGGACTCGAATTGACACTCTTTGCCAGGGACACAAATACAATCCCTAACTACTTAGTTTGCCACACTGCAATAATGCACAGGTACTACATGCACCACAGGGAATATCTGGAGGTTCTATGGGCTAGGGCATGTGAAGGTGTTGGACATATGTTGGTATACCAATGGGGGTTATATTGGGAGTGACTGTGGTTGGGAGCATCATAACCCACACGCAGACACAAGGTGCCAGTACTGACATGCATGTATGCATTGCTTCATGGGTGTGTAGTAGTTGGCTGTGCAAGATGGCTGTACAAGGCTGGGACAGGGGTAATCCTTGACATCGCACCACTCGACAATGGTGTGCAGTGTGGTACAGGGGTGTAGTGTCTGCAATGTCCCACACAAATGGGTACTGCATGAACTGCCCTGACATCCTGGTTACCCTTGTGCATGGTCATAGCTTTGCAATGCATGCCATGTCTGTGTTTGATAGTCCTTGACATGGACATTGCCTGGGATGTGCATGTCCCACAATACTGTACAGTGACATGTACAGGAGTAACTGGTATGGTAGACACATGTTGTGTACACAGACTGTTATCCTCCGATATGCCAATACTGGCCTGTTGTGGCAAAACCTGCTTATAGTAAGCAGGTCGACCCTGCGTCTGCATTGATAGCATGATACAGGTATTCCCTGGTGTCAGTGGTATCGGTCCATACAGGGCACATCTGTACTGTATTGTTTGGCCTCTGTGGATCACATTTGATGGCACCACATATGTTGCAGGCATCCAGTGGTGAACATAGTGAAGGCACATTGTCCGCAATTATGTGCATATTGTACTGCTGTACAGGGTGCCATGTCCTCCACAGCCCACTGCAATCATACCATGCCTACTATCTGTCATCCATGTGCATGGTAATGGTACTAACAGCATAGCAGGATATCCTAGGCAAGTGTGTTTGTGTATGACACATGGGTTCAGGACATATACCGGGTACTAGTAGGGTTGCATAATTTGTTCACCAGGCCTTTTGCCAGATGTAAGGGTATGGCTTGCCAACACAGTCCAGTGGCTGACTGACATCTGTATGCCTCATGAGGTGGGAATTGTGTCATAAGATGGACACCATATATGAAAACTACAAGATCAGCTCCCCATCATGTCCAGTGGTTAGACACTCACAGTCACCCCCACACAGGCTCTGACAGTCAAACACACACACCTGCCATGTTCTGGATTCAAACTCCTACCTACCTAGTGTATCACACTGCAGCAATATGCATTTACGGCACGTGCTATGGAGAATACCGGGTTACAGCAGTCCTATAGGTGTATTTCTAGGTGTGTGACATCAGCAGGATTTCCAAATGTGAGTATATGACTTGTACGGAGTGTGAGTACTCTAAAAGCATTGGTCTGTACTCAGGCAGATGGACACACCCACACACACACACACACACACACACACACACACACACACACACACACAGTTGGCAAGTCTGGGATTACAACACTGGCATAACTACTCTATCACACTACAGCAATACGCAGTTACAGAACGCACAACAGAGACTACTGGTCTATGACGTTCCCAGAGGTGTATTTCTAGGTGAGTGATATCAGCAGCATTGCCAAAGGTGAGTATATGATTTGTATGGATTGTGGGTAGCCTATAAACCATTTCTTTCTACACAGTCTGAGACAGACAGATGTGCATATATTTACACACAACTGGCAAGTCTGGGGTTAGAACTACTACATAACTAGTATAACACTACAGCAGTATGCAGTTATGGGACGCGACATGGAGATTACTGAGCTACAGCTCTCCCAAAGGTGTATTTCACAATGGATGACCTCAGCAGGCTTGTCATAATACTGCTATGGGGAGGGCAGTGTGTGCATGGGCCATAACCCAGTCATGTAGGGGTCAACATGCCACATGCGGGTGCACACGGGGCCATATGTCACAGGTACATGTATACAGCTACAAGATGACTACTTCCCTGTACAGTCATGTTGCACAGCTGGCACGTGTACCACATGGTCTGACATGTTGACAGATACAGGTGGCTAGTATCTGCAGTGAATGACATCTGCACCTCATGTGTTTGGGGCCCTTTGGCTGTGTGCTGGATGGGACAGGCATGGATGGCTCCTTGTCATGGTTACCCTCTTCCACACATCTATGTCCATCTACCTTATACGCATTATAGTGTGTTGTCCATACATATATACCTGTATTCCTATCCACTGTGTGTGTGCAAGGCAGGCGTGGTACATACTGACATGTGTCTGCAATAAGAACTGCAACCGCCAGATATGTCTGGACCACTGGTGTTTGCAGACATGCCCTTCATGTGTTTAAGTGTGTGAGTATGCCCAGTATGACCATTCAGTATGTTGTCGACTGACATTGCCTTCATACCTTCAGGTGTGTGAGCTTGCCCAGTATGGCCATCTGTATCACATGTGTTACATGTCCAGGTAGTCTGTACTGTGGTGCTGATCTTTGTGTTGTATACCGACAGGTAGCATGCTGTGTCTGCAGGGTATCCATCGATGATGTGGCATTGACTGTTGCTACAGTTCTGCATAGTGGGGGGGGGGCACCTGACTATATCTACATTCCTACACAGGAGTGGGGGGGCACACCTGACTGTTGCTATAAGTGTACATTGGATGTGGGGCACACCTGACACTTGTAAACATTTGCTAGTACTGTACTGATATGTCAGGCACTCCATTTCAGTGTGTAGTCTTACCCACTGTGCTGGCTAGAGGCATACCAGTGTACTACAGATCTTAGCTTTAATTACCAACATATTAGTTTCTGACTTCCTAGCCTTCACAACCTGCATCCAACTGTGTGGCCTGCTGTAGTCTGCCTGTGTGGGTCTGTGGGAGGGGTTACCCATAGGGCACATTCAGAGGCCATACTACAGCATTTGTTTGTGTCAGTCTACACCTGTCCAACTGGTTGAGACTTGTGTGGGTCTTATGGACACACATGACACTCAGCCCATTACCTGCAGTGGGTTTTGTCACCCTGTGTAGTACTGGCTGCTATGGTGACTCCAGTATGTGTTACAGATGTTATGGTGCCACTATGGGTGACTACTGTCTGCTGCCTTAACATTCGGCCACCAAATTCCCTTGCATGCTCACATCCATACCATAGCTACAGGTACCAACACATTCTACTACATTTGGCAATTGGTAGGTTGATTGACTTAACTTGAGGGCGTGCCAGACTTGAGGATGGCTGCCTATGTCAGATGCACATAGTACACTCCATATACATGGCTGAGCACAGGTAGTGTCATGTTTGGCATCATTTTTACTGTCTGTGTGAGTCAGAGAGGGTGACATTCCCTGGTTCCTACTGTGTCAGTGCATATGCTATGCGTTGCCTCTTTGCCAAGGCCAGATTATACTGGGCACGCCTCCTTCCGCCTACTGGGTCAGGCTCAGGTTGTTCCTCCACTGAGTCACTCTGTGCCTGTACAGGCCTTGTCATTGGTGGGGGGCTGTGTGGCCCTGCCCCATGTTGTTCCTGCTGCAGCTGTTTCCATAGGATCATATTGTGCAGCAAAGCACATACCATAACAATTTGGGTGCATGTAACTTGTGAATACGGCAAGGCTCCACCTGATGTGTCCAGACACTGGAACCGTGACCTGAGCATCCCAAACACATGCTCTATTATATGTCTGGCCTGTGCGTGTGCCTCAT
>NC_056739.1:1447566114-1447651114 GCF_019279795.1 Protopterus annectens | reverse complement strand
TGTACCTGTTGGAGGGGGCAGTGTGTTTATGTTATCCAAGACCCTATCTGGCTGAACAGGTGCTATTTCCATAGGTGCAGTGCCTCTCATGCCATAGTGCTGTGAAACACAGCAGATGTTGCTGTTGCCATTATGTTTCATGACACAGCTATAGAATCCTCTGTGTTTGGCCTCATAATATGTGGATGAATAGTTTCACAGTAGTGTTGCATGGCATTATATGCATTATATGGTGTATCTGCATCTTACTGAGGCTGACCATGGATCAACTTCCACTCATGTGTGTTGACCCTTGCAACAGTTACTACCTTTTGTGGTACAGTTTAAGGCATGGTACCACCGGTTTGCCTTCATGGTTGTGTTTGTTTGAATCCTGTTTCTGTTTCAATGGCATGATCACTGCACATATGTGAGTGCCTAAAGTGCATTTGTGTAGGACCCAGCATTTGCACATGCATTGTACATCTGCATGGGTGCCATGACAGTCACCACTTCACTCTTAAGGAGCATAACATTGGCTTTGAAGACTGACCATGTGTGGCATACTGCTAGCCCTGTTGGTGTGACTATGGTGAGCCAGGTCATTGGTGTTGATGACATCCAACATGCATTGAGCACATGTGTTGGTACATGATGAGTCTTCCCATTTCATAATGGGATAGCTGAGTGTCCATGATTATGGTGTCCTGTCTCACAGCTGGTATTCCCCATTACAGCACAATGACAGCTGGGATTTCTGAGGCATGGTGGATGATCTGTCACAAGATGCAATTTGGATTACACTTTGGCACAAAGGTAGTTGCTCAGCATAATGCATCTTACGTTGTGCAAGTGCAACTTGAGTGGGGGTGTACATATCCCTCAGGAAGTTGGACACACCTGTGGCCCATGTGTTCCAATAAAGGATGTTGGCCAAGAGGAGAGGTATGTGTTATAACATGGTCATGCAGGGGGGCTCTCCAAAGCATTGAACCATATCTCAATCACTGCACAGATATGCTCTCCATGTTTCAGAGTGCCGTGAGTCCCTATTGAGTACCTGATTTGTATCATTGAGTAGCAAGACCCACAGTTTATTTCTTGGCTGTCCCTGTTTCACCAGTGGACTTTCACTTGAACCTGGCATGATGAGAGCACTATTGGGGATGCATGGGCCGTTGCCAGTATCCAGATTCTCAGGGGTGACAGGAGCAGACCCTGTCTGGCAAAGCATCATGGTCTGTCAACCATGTTATCCCAGGCAGAGAGATGCTGGATACTCTTTGAATTACATCAGTAAATGTCATGATTGTGGAATACAATCCTTGTTCCTGTACTGATGCATCATTCTGGCCACTGGCAGAATGCTACCCAGGCCTTGGGACATACCCGCATGGGCTACATGACCTGACAGTTCCTACATGTGTTTCCATGCAGTCCAGGCTACTGCATCACAGGTCCTGCACAACAACATAGCATATGCCAGTGACATGTGTATAGCTCTAAAGGTGGTTGGAGTGTATGGGTATGTGGCTAATCATGGCAGACAGGCAGTTGACAGTATATTTGCCCTCATATAGCTTGGTGTGTAACATAGTGCTAGGGTTTGTTTTCACAAATGAGTACTGTTGGTCATGTTTCCGGCCACATGTTCTGAGGTGTGACACAATTATGCGAACTATGTCGTACAGTCTTTGTATTCTGTTGTCTGTCTATTCCAACTTGGGAGGCCTCTTGCTTGGCCAGATACTTAGAGGCCTCTGTGGATGTTTGTGATATCTGGTGGAATGCTTGTGTGTCCTTACTGTGTTCTGGTAAGGGTATGTGTTGGTTGTGATGATGAGATGCATGTGTTAACCTACACCTCTTGACTGTCTAGTTCAGTCATGGGTGTAGTATGGACTGCCTCCAAGATCACCTCTGTAGGTGCATCCCAGGCAATGTGTGGGGTGCAGTGTTAGGCGGGTTTGGCAGTGTACATGGCATAGAGATTGCATTCCCCCAGGATGGCCACATACATAAAGCTGACATTAGTAAACACCAGTAGCTGAGTAGTGGACATGCCTGTATGAGCATTCAGTACTACAAGTATCGCGTACTGCATTTAGTATACTTACTGCTTATGAAGATGTTTTAGACAGTGATGCTCACATGTAAATATCTGAGTTATGGACGTGGCAACACTAGCTATTACAGGAACATGGTAGCTACCTTTAGTAGAATTCCCTCTCTGAGGGCCACATCACATCCTGATAGTTGATTACAGATGATGCAAGTGTGAACAGGGCTGTATCCTTGTCTGGGTATAAAAACACATACATAGCAGAACCATGAGCTCTGTTGGGCTCAGGCACCCACTCCCAACACAGAGTCAGATATCAATAGACTCTGCTGCCACTATCAACATGATCAGGATATAATCAGATAGTGTACACCATCACCTATGGAGCTGTTATTACACATGGGCAGCAGTTTCCTACATCTTACACGCCTACTGCAGATGTCACACTGGAGTTAAAGATGATATGCACCCTATTTCATTACCAGTACTGTCAACATATTTCCAAGCAGCTGTTAGTCTGGCAATGAGAGGTTAGGCTGCACAAATCTACACATTCAACCAGTGTGTTTCTACTGTCAATATCCACTCTATGTAGGTGTTCACATAGCCACTTGGCACAGCCCTGTAACAAAGGTCAGTACACATTTGCAGAACATGTACACATGCACAGCTGTCATTGATCGCAAACAATAGTAGAGAGGTGGATATTAGGCAAGGTGGACTTTTAGGCAAGGCTCATAAGACAAACCCACCACCGTACATAGCACATGTAACCAGAAACTGAGGGTATTGCTACTCAACTCCAGAAGTCTAAACCTCATATTGCACACACTCGAGGCACTCCTCAGTATGGAGAACATCGATATCTGTGCAGTAACAGACATCCGGTTTAAGGCTCCAGAGAGCACCCCAGCACCATCAGGCTATAACTCATACCACACCTTTTGGCCACAGAACCCAGACCGGAACAGAAAAGGCGGGGGTGTATCCATATTCATTAAAGATACTCACACCTGCAGGTTAGTGGCGCAGCATGATGCATCAAAGATCTTCCAAGTGCAAGTGACAATGGGCAACACTGCAATCCAAATTGTAGCTTGCTACAGATCACCCACCATGACTCAGGACCCACATTCCACATTTCCGGTGACACTGGGAAATATGCGGGTCCTACCAAACACCCTAATACTGGGTGATGTCAACTACCCGAACATTAACTGGGAAACTACTCGAATACTAACTCCCTTGCCTAGCACTTCCTAGAATTCCTCAACTCTAATGTCCTGGAACAACTGATCTATGCCCCCACCAGAGGGAACAACATATTGGACCTGGTCATCACCAACATGGGCGACCAGTGTTCCACACCCGACGTCAACCCCTCGCTGGTTAGATCTGACCATAGACTAATCACTCTGGATATTCACATTCCGCCCACAACCCCAAACAAGGAAACCACAGTGGAAATCTTTTCCAAAGCAGACTTCACATTGCTTATGCCTGAGGTGGAACGGTTCACAGCCCCCACGCCAGTGGACAGTGCTACCCAAGATGCTGAAACCTATACAAAGGCACTCTATGATCATCTGCAGGAATGCATGGATCATGCTATCCCAAGTCTATCCTAAACTCACTCCTCCAAGAACAGGAAACCAGTCTGGTGGACCCCTGCCATACACAGGCTCTACAATAGTAGGAGGTAACTAGTACAGATAAGAGTGAAATCCCTAGAAGGACAGACATCCCTGATCAGTATCAGCAATCCCTATTGAAATCATCCAAGGCTAGCTTCAAAAGACAATTTCCCAAGGATTCTACAGACAACCACAAAGTGTTCTTTAGCTATGTCAAGAACCTAAGTGGGAACTCTCAGTTCTGCTCAGAGTTGGTGCAGACTGACACAAAATACACTGAACTGAATGATATTGCCAGCATTTTGCCGACATGTTCAGTGCAAACTTTACACCCCTCTCAACCCCTAAATGGCCCTTAACCATACCAGAAGAATGTATGGCCTGGCAATCACTGACACATAGGATAATGCAGCCTTATCCAAAGCCACAAATATAGCCTCAGTGGGATCGGACAGTGTCCCAGGCTGTTTCTTACATGAGCTCCAAATGAACTAACCCCTCACCTAAACACACTGTTCAAACACAGACTCTCTACAGGCTACATACCCACAGAGTGGCACACAGCAACAGTGATTCCCACTCCACAAATGTGGAGCCACAACGTACCCTGGGAACTATTGCCCTATGAGCCTACTAGCCTGATCTGCAAGGCTATGGAGCGCATCATCATGGAACTCATTAACAGAGACATTGGGAACCTCCAGACACTCCACCCAACCCAGGTCTGCTTGATGAGTGCAGATCATGCCTACTGAATCTGTTTGATGTCTTACAGTCACCTAGACTTTAGGTGTGGGGTGTGGTAGTTCACACATACTACCTGGACCTCGCTAAGGATTATGACACCATTCCCCACTCAGATATTGTTTATAAACTCACCAGCCAGTACATAAACCCATACATCACAGGTTGGGTTGCCAACAGGCTTACACTCAGAGCCCACATGGTAAGCCTAACAGCCTCCAGGTCCAACTCTTAACCATTCACAACTGGTGTCCCACAGGTCTCAGTCCTGGGACCCCTACTGTTTGCCATATACTTCTCAGAGATACAGGCAATCACAGGTGGACTACAGCAGACCGTGTTTGGCGATTACTGCAAACTGGGGGCCATAATTGATGGTCCAGCTGTCACAGACATTTTTCAAGGGGCCTCACATAGACCAACTCAGGATGTCACAGTCATAGCCTCCAGCTAAAGGCCATGAACTGCATGGTCATTCCATGTTGGGAAAACTAAACACCCACATATTAACACATGAGTGGCAGCCACTTTAATACAGATGAGGTAATGGGTATGTGGGGACTACATTAGATACTGATCTCTCCTTTGGCAATCATATCTCCAAAGTACTTAGGCCATCCATCTATGTAGGCCATCTGATTATTTAAGGGTTCGCATCTAGACATACTGAGGTTATTGTGCCACTTTACTCATCACTCATCAATCCCAGCATCGAGTATGATAACCCATTTGGGATGTACCTCAGAAGACACATCCGACAGCTGGAGGGTCCACGAACATACCTCGCCAAGAGCATTACTGGCCTCAGACATGTGTCCTATGCTGCTAGACTGCATGAACTCTTGCATTACTCAGTGGCATCTCATTTATTCAGAGATGATCTTTGCTGCCAAACAAAGACATGTCCAAGTCAGGCTTAATGGATATGCTCCACCTATGGGAATCTATGTCACAGTGAGCCACACACTATAATGAGCTATACCTTGCCACAACCATAACTGGAAGATGCTGGAGTGACAGATTCCTGTCACAGGTACTCCCCATGCTTTAGAACTACATCCCTGATTACATTATACAGAGCCCCTCACTAACACTCCAGGGACACCTTGCAGACTGGATGGGGAACAGTGGGTACACCCAAGGGATCCCACAATTGGCTCTGCTCCACAGAGGGACAGATAGTTAATCAATGGGGTGGCGACAGCTGACACATTTTGGCTAGGCGTATGAATGGCCTCGGGTAGTTAGCCACATACCTACCTATGTACCTATGAACCTATACATACAGTATCAGCACATGCTGATAGCTTAATTTACTCTTCAGGTGTTGACTTATCTTGTGCCAATAGTGGTTGTGTGTGCAATAGTTGAGGGCTGCCTCTGTAGGATGCACACAGTAGATCACATATACATGACAATTTACAGGTAGTCTTGTGGAGAAGGATGTCAGTCCGTAGGTGCCTACACTGTCAGTGTGTGTGCTATATATTCTGTCAGTGTGTGTGCTATATATTCCCTCATTCTCAAAGCATGGACATACTGGGCATGCCTCCATCTGCTTACTGGGGCTGGCTCAGGGTGTTCATGGTCTGAGTACCTCAGTGCCTGTGGGGCCCTTGGCAATGGTGTTGGGCTGTGAGAGCCTTCACCATTCTGTCCCTGCTGCAGCTGTTTCTGAAGGATCATATTGTGTAGCATGGCACATACTATGAAGATGTGGGCACACGTGCCTGGAGAGTACTGCAAGGCTCCACCAGATATGTCCAAGCAACAAAACCATGATTTCAGCATCCCAAACCCACACTCTATGATGATTCTAGTTTGTGCGTGTGCCTCATTATGGTGTTCTTCCATGGGTGTGTGTGCATTTCTGATGGGAGTCATCATCCACGGTTCCAGTGCATAGCCAGCATCCCCCACCAGGTGGCCATATAGGATGTCCCCCCTGGCAAATACCTGATACAGCTGTGAGGCATGCCAGATGTGGGAGTTGTGATAGCTTCCAGGGCTGCCAGCACACACATCCATCATAATGCCCTGGGCATTGCACACAACCTGGCAGTTAATGGAGGGGTATCCCTTGCAGTTTATGTAGCTCCTACCCTGCTCACTGGGTGGTGACTTGATGTGTATGTACGTGCAGTCTATTGCACCCAGTACCTCGGGTATTCTGCCACATGGTGGAAGAGACGCATATTGCTGGCCAACTTCTCCTGCATTCAGGGGAAGTATATGTGCTCATTGGCATGTGGTAACATGGCATCCAGCAGCTGGTGGAGTACCCTGGATGCTGATGCCTGTGAGACCCCCAGGATATCCCCAGTTGGCCTCTGGAAGGTACCTGTGGCTAGTATTCTCAAGCTTACACATATCTTCATGTCCAATGGAATGGGTTCCCCTCTGTTATTTCTCACTCTGAGGCATGGCTGGCACAGCTCAGCAGGTTGCTATATGGTGTCCCTGTCCACCCTGTAATTCTCTACTTTCTCCAGATCATTTAGCCCCTGGTAGGTTACCCTTGGTCTGAACACTCTTCTCCTCCTCCGGCGCCTGAGGTGATTGTCAACATCATTCTCCACACTACCTTCAGTCTCCAACACATGCTGATGAATCAAAGCTATGGCAGCCCCTACCATGTACATTTTAAAAGTTCCCCATCTGTTTACACCATCCGATGGTGCAGAGTGTTTGGGAATACACAAGTGTGTGTGAGGTGCTTTCACACTTTATACTATTGTGCTTTGGATGCTGCTGATGTCATTGGGTGTGTATGTGCAAATCCAGCTGCAGGGTATCTTAATTTTGGGTTTTACAGTGAGTACTGCAATTGTGGGGCCTTTGGTGTTAAATTATGCTTGCCTGCTGTGATTAATCTGTTGCCCTTTATTTCACTTTTCAACCAAATCCCCTCCCATTGACAGGCATGTATCCAGCTGCTGGCTTTCTTGTTTTGTACTTTCCCTACCCAGGAATGTGTTGCGAAATGTGTTTTGTAGCTGTTCTACTGCAATTTTTCTTTGTTCTGCTATGACAGTTCTGTTTTCTTTGCAGTACGGCACCTCCCCTTTCCTGTTCTGCAGGTAGCTGCTAGCAGCCTTGTTAGCTGTTGTCAATGGCCCACTGTGGGTTGCTAGGTGTTAATTACTCATTTGTACTCCTATTTCCATGCTGCAGCATTTCCTTATCTTTTTCCCATATCCTTCCTGTTTCTGCTCTGGTGTGCACCCCACACAGCCGTTTACCAGGTTTACAGCACGTTTACATGCACATTCGGTTACCTTGTGTTCTCTCAGCTAAGCCAGGCTATGGTTACTTCAACACACCCCTATCCTGCAGCTTTGCTTAGCAACAGACAAACCGGGTTAGGAATGCTCCAATTTGCTTACAGCAATGGTGACACACCCCTCTCTTGATGTCATTTTTATCTCAAGGGCTCACCTCGGTGTTATAATGCTACGCTGTTTTGTGCATCCTTATACCAGCGGGAAATCTGCAATTCAGTATTAATCCTCTCATTTGCATGGCATTGCCTACTAATTCCTAGCTACTGCGCATAATGCTGTCACTGCCCCTTAGCAACCCTTGCGCCATGAGTATGGTGTAGCACGCCTGCCATTGACTATTATGGGGAAATCATGATATCTGTTTCATTGCAGTTTTATTTGATATTTTTGTATATTCCTTGCTATCCCCTTTGTGAACCGATGCTCTGCACTTTAACTTCGTGTTAGTGTGGGCATAATATTAAATGTTCATTTTCATATTTTGTGCATCTTGTTTTATGCCAATGGCTATATATTTACCCATTGGCATATATTAACAGTATAATATGTGAGTTTGATCCTCTGTCATGGCTCCGATTTTATGTTTGAAAAATGTAAACCGTTTTTTTCGGTTTACATTTCTGCCTGCACCACTTCCTGAATCACTATATACCTTCATTTGCATGCTACGCTACTGTGCATGGGGTGATTAGCATACATGCGCCGGGAGCTGTGTGGGTGTGGCGTACGCAGGTAGTGCACATGGAAACAGCTCTTACCTGAATCACTCGGTGGCCATATTTGGTGTTATATCGCTGACGCTACACCTGCACCTGGTGCAAGCTTCATGAATCCCGGGGCGTGTTTTCATTTTCTTCACATTTCTCCACCCTTTTGTATGACTCAAGTATGATTTTCAAGTACGCAGGTAGTGCACATGGAAACAGCTCTTACCTGAATCACTCGGTGGCCATATTTGGTGTTATATCGCTGACGCTACACCTGCACCTGGTGCAAGCTTCATGAATCCCGAGGCGTGTTTTCATTTTCTTCACATTTCTCCCCCCTTTTGTGTGACTCAAGTATGATTTTCAAGTGATCCTCGAAAACCAATGCTTGAGAAAAATGGGTCTGCCTAGGAACATTAACCCACTCCTCTCCTGGACCATTCATCCACATTGACATTATTAACCCCACTGTGATGTTGTATGGGGTTATATGCTTGCAATCCTAGACTCCAATTCAGTAACTGGGCATTTTGCTTACTGACCCTATTAAGCCATGTTAAAGGGTTATGATGTGTCACTACAGTGAATTTTCTCTAATAAATATAGGACTGTAACTTTTGCAATGCCCGCACTATGGCCAAACACGTTTTCTCCATGGCTGCATAACACTCTTCTCTAGGTTGGAGTCTAGTGCTCAGATATACCACTGGGTGCTCTTCTCCTTCTGTGGAAACTTGGCTAAGTACAGCCCCCACTCCATAATTTGAGGCATCTACCTGTACAATAAATTCTTTATTGTAATCTGGGCTGGCTAAGACAGGGGGTCCTCCCAAAATCTCCTTAAGTCTATGGAATGCCTGTTCACAATCTGTGGTCCACACTTCCTTGTCTGGTTTATTCTTCCTAGTTATGTCAGTAAGGGGTGCAGCTATGGTACTGCAATTAGTCACACATTTCCTATAGTAACCCACTGTCCCTAGAAATGGTCTCACTTGTTTCTTAGTAACAGGTACTGGCCATGCTTGAATAGCTTTCACCTTGACAGGTTCTGGCCACTTCCCACTCTGTGTCCTAAATAAGTGACCTCTGCCATACACACTTGACACTTACTGGGTTTAATAGTTAATTCTGCCATACTTAATCTAGCCAAGACCTCCCTAATATATTGGAGATGTTCTTGCCAACAATGGCTGTAAATAACAATGTCATTCAAGTATGCTAGAACATATTCCACTGCTCCTACCAAGATGTGGTCTACCAGCCTCTGGAAAGTTGCTGGAGCATTTTTCATTCCAAAAGGCATCCTGGTAAGTTTATACAATCTGTATGTGATTACAAAATCTGACCTTTCTCTAGCAGCAGAAGTCAAGGGTACCTGCCATTATCCCTTAGTCAAATCAATAGTGATCAGTTACCTAGCCCCACCCAGTTGTTGTAGGTCTTCATCTGTCCTTGGTATGGGGTGTGCATCTGGCTCTGTGCAACTATTTCATTTCTGGCAGTCTACACAGAATTTCAAACTACCATCCTTCTTTGGTACTAACACTACTAGGGAAGCCCAAGGACTGTTAGACTCTTGAATTGCCCTCAGTTCTAGCATTTCCCTTATTTCTTCTTTCAGAGTCTGCTTCACTCACTCCATAAGGAATTTGCTTAACAGGTTTTTGTGGTCTTGTGCTCACATGGTGCTGCACCAAGTCATAACACACAGGGTTCCCTGTGAGCATATCCCCAAATTACTGCAATACCATTTTTATCTCTCGGAATTGATTAAGCGTTAACTGCTGTAATATGGCAATCTCTTCCATAGAGGTGTCATTCCTAGCGTCACCCAAAAGATCAGTTACAATATCCTTTTCAGACTCTTCCTGCCATCCACTATGAATACTCAATACTAAGGCCTCTCTGTCGTGGTAAGGTTTCATCATATTCACATGGTACAGTTTGTGCCCTTATCTCTTACCTACCAAATTTACCATGTAGTTCACATCAGTGATTTTCCTCACTACCTCAAAGGGTCCCTCCCAAGCTGCTTGTAACTTATGTCTAACAGGATCAAGTACCATCACCTTCTGTCCCTCAGCAAGCTCTTGGGCTCAAGCATTACAGCCATACCACACCTTCTTTTGTTGTTGGGCCACTGCTAGTTTATTCTGAGCTAAACTCATGAGCTCTTTAAGTCTTGTCCAAAAGTTGAGAACATAAGCCACAACAGACTCCTTGTGAGATTCACTCTTGCCTTCCCACTCATCTTGAATTAAATCTAATGACCCCCTTACCCTATGCCCGTATAACAATTCAAAGGGTGAAAAACCTGTAGATTCCTGTGGTACTTCCCTGTATGCAAATAACAGATGGAGCAAATACTTGTCCAACTCTCTTTTAAACTTGTCTGCAAATGCCCGTAGCATAGTCTTCAATGTAGATTTTAACCTCTCCACAAGACCATTGGTCTGGGGATGGTAGGCTGTGGAGTTTAGATGTTTCGCCCCACAATGCTTCCACAGACAAGTCAGCAGGTCTGACATGAAGTTGGCACCTTGGTCAGTCAGTGTTTCCCATGAAAAACCTACTCTGCTGAAGATTTCTAGCAAAGCATTTCCCACCTTCTATGCCTCAATAGACAACAGATCCACCACCTCAGGATATCTGGTAGCTTAGTCTACTACCACCAAGATGTATTTCTTTCCTGTAGAACTTGGAGTACTCAGGGTTCCCACAATATCCAGGTCCACTCTCGGAATGGCTCTTCTATAACAGGCAAGGGCATTAACAGAGCCTTAGCCTTGTCCCTGGATTAATCAACTTTTTGGCACTGATCACAAGTCCTACAATATCCTACCACATCCCTCGCAATCCCAGGCCGATAGAAATTTTGCATAATACATCTCTTAGTATGTTTTATGCCCATATGACCTAAGAAAGGAATGCCATGTGCTATGGCTAAAAGTGGCAGATAGTAAGCTCTAGCCACTACTCACTACCATATTACTTCACCTTCTAGCTCACCTCCAGGAGTCTACTCTCTATACAACAAACCTTTGTTCCAGTATACAGACTCCCCTCCTCCTTGAGCCTCAGGTGCCTCCTTAGCCATCTTCCTCAAGCTTTGTAACTTAGGATTCAGTTTATCCAACACTTTTTGGGGCCAGTCAATCACTCCAAAACTTAGGACAGGAAGAGCAAACTGATTTATAGCTTGGATCTTGTTCCTAGATGTCAATGCTGTTTTCAGGATTAATTTAAGTCTTCTAAAGTACTCCTTACTGAGTTTTATTCACATTTGTTCATGTTTTATTGCTGATCCTTCATCAATTCACAAGTATTTATACACTCCCTCTTTCTCAAGTTCTTTTATATCACATTCTTGTCCCAAACTGATGTTTTCCTGGTGCTGCAGTTTTCCATTTTTAAAGGTTGCTTTTGTACACTTATAAAAACCAAATGACATTCCAATATCATGTGCAAAAGATTTGACAACCTGCAGCTGTGGTTTCAGTTCCTCATCTGATGAGCTATACAGTTTTAAATTATTGACAAAGAGAAGATGAGAGGTCATTAGACTTTGTTGCTTCCTTGGAGCCAAACTGTACCTATGGCCTAAGCTGTTATGTAAACAGCTTAATAGACTGATGGCAAGGCAGAATAGCAATGGTGACAGTCACCCTAGAATATCCCCCTTTGAATTTTTGTCCCTGGGAAAATAATCTGTCCTTTATCATGGCTTAATTGCAAAGTTGTCTGCCACTGTTTCATGGTTACTGTAATGCAATCAATCCATGTAGTCCTATACATTTTTAAGCACTCTTTTATCCATGAATGTGGGATACTATGAAATGCTTTTTTGTAGTCAATCCATGCCTTATTTAGATTCCTACCCTTCTTACAGTTCTGCACTATAACTTTCTTTAACAATAAATGATCCTTTGTTCCATATTACTTTCTTTTATTGCCCTTTTGTTCTACTG
Source organism: Protopterus annectens (assembly GCF_019279795.1). Classification (NCBI taxonomy): domain Eukaryota; kingdom Metazoa; phylum Chordata; order Ceratodontiformes; family Protopteridae; genus Protopterus; species Protopterus annectens. The sequence continues at coordinate 1,447,638,736 of NC_056739.1, read as the reverse complement.
CCATAATTGAGTTTTCTTCTAAATGACTATAAACTCTGTCAGCATCAATTCTCATGTATAGTTTATACATCGTTGGAAGACAAGTTATTGGTCTATAATTTTTAGGGTAGCCTGCAGGTTCACTCTTAAGTAAGTGCATTGTTTTCCCTGTTGTTAACCAGTGCAGTGTGTGTTCAGGTTCACATATAAATAGTTTTTACTTATGGCTAAATCCTCGTGCAAAGAAGTTAATACTTTAGCCAAAAGTTAGGTACTACATCTGGGCCTGGTGCTTTCCAGTTAGAGGCTTTTCTCAACTTGTTTCAATCTCTCTGGCTGTTATTTCATCCCATTTCATATCCTGTACCTTTAAGCTTCTTATTCTTCCTTTTACTTCTTCTATCCATTTAGCATGTTTATGTTCCACAAGATCTTCATAAATACTTCTCCAAAATGAATCTGCTTCCTCTTTTTTTGGTGGTCTTTCAATTGCTTTTATCTTACTTCCCAATTCTCTATAAAACTTTTTTGGGTCATCAATAAGTTGCTTATTTTGTGCTTTTCTCTTATATTTATCTTCGTATTTTTTTTCGTCTTTCCACCTGTTTCAAAATATTTAGTTTATTATCTCCAATAGTGCATAATAGATCCTGGTCTGTTCTAATACTGCACATTGCTTTTATCACATCTATCTTTCTTAGTATTTTTGTTGATCTATTCCCTCTTCTATAATCTTCTAACAATGACACTTCTTGTCTTAACTGCATTATAGTTTACTCTATTTGATATTTCCATGATGGTATTCACTTTCGCCCCCTCTTTTCCCTCGCTACCCTGTGTTCCTATGGTAGAACTTTATCAGTTATGAATTTAGCAGCACAGTAATATATTCTGTTTACTTCTGTTATATTGCATGGATCTCTATGGACAGTCCTAATTACTGTGTTCATTTGTTTTATTAAGCTTCTGACTTTTGAGGTTTTATTAACTTTCTGCAGTTTATTTCTCTCATTGATTTTGATATATTTGTCTTTGTCTATTAAATCAAGCAACTCTTCTCTTAACTCATTTCTTCCATACTGAAGGCACATCCATTGTTTTCCATTTCCTGTGGGGAATCTATAGAAAGTTCTATAGCATCTTCCTGTTACACATTCTCTTCAATTTCATCCTGTGTCATTTGTTGTTATGTCATATGGGAACTCACTGGCCTATCACTCCTCAACATTGACTGCATCAGAGTTTCCTGTTCCTTTCCCTTGCTGTCTAGCTTTAAATGAACATTTATACTGGTTTCCTGTGGAAAGCTCCAAAATATCTAGATATGGCACCTGACCAATTGCTTCCTGCTCCACTGGTTTCCCCTTAATTTGGATATCCATTGCTCTATCTTGTTGTGCTATCTGTATTCAATTTACTACACTGAATTGTTCTCTTTGCAGCTATTCCATAACCACAATTTCTATTTCTTTGACTTCTCCATTCCTAATCTCTTTTTCTACTTTTCCTCTTAGTCTTCTTATTTTTTGTTTTGCAAAGTTTTCCATATTCGGATTCCTTTCCCTATATTTTTCTTCAAATATTTTTGGTACTGCTCTTTTTCTATTGGTTAGTTTTGCTTTCTCATTTGCATAAATATTACACCATATTAAATTTCATTTCCTTTCCCCATCCATATTTCTTCTTCACATGTCTCCTGATCTGCTTGCTTTTCCTTATTCTGGGGACTCACTCCATCATGCTGTGATGTAGTCTTAGACCTTCTACTTTAAATCCTTCACTTCGCAGGTACTCCATAACTTCAACTTATATTTCTTTAACTTCTGCTTTACTAATCTTCTTTTCTACATTACATCTTTGGGCTGTTAATCTTTTTATTGTGAAATTTTCCATATCTGCATGCCTTTGCTTGAATTTCTCTTAGAATATCTTTGAGATTGCCTTCTCTATATTAGTTAACTTGGCTTCCTCCTTTGCATAAATATTGCACCATATCAAATCTCTCTTTCTTTCCCATGTCCATATTTCTTTTTTATATTTTTCAAATATATCTAGGTTTTGTTGTTTATATTTCCTTACTTCCTCAGATGCTTCTTTTTCCAAACAGATCAAAATGTCTTGATCTATATACTGTTTTTCAAAAATCTGTTGTATTAATGAATGCAAATTTTTATTTGAAGCTTCTGACAGTTTTTCCTATGGAAGTATTTTTCTTTCCACTAATTTCTCTCTTAATCATTTGTATATGTTGTGTCTGCAAATTCTGGCCTTTTTTACATAATAGTAACAATACATCATTTCTTTCTTATCCTCAATAGTCCACTCTATTGTCTTTATGGATTTTCTTTGGCCAATCAGTTTTTGTCATTTTTGTGGACTACTACTTCCTTCTACAACGGGGGTGGGCATCCTCCCCCTGAGCCTGGCCTGGTGCCATTTTAGGTATGTTTCCATATTTTGAGAATTCTACACTGTCATTTTTTCCAGCCCTGGCACCAGTGCGCCTACCAGGATTGGGCACTTTTTTATCCTGGGTCTTGTGCACCCAGCTATCTTTTTTATTTTTGATTTACTTCTGTCCATGATATATGCTGTATAAATACAGTCTATATATCAGTGTCTCCTTGGTAAGATTTTGTGAAAAACAGGGTCCACCTCGCAAAGGTACTCACCAAGACTTGAGAATGAATTCAATTTCAGCACCACTACTCTCCTTTGCTTGCTGACTTTTAATCTCTCCATCCTCTGGTTACAATTGAATCATCTAATCCCTAACTGTGCACTTGGATTAGTAGATTCCCCCATTACTGGTGTACATGGAGTGGTTTAGGCTGCCTCCTGTGGGTTCCCTTAGGTCTATATGTAGTACTGGGTATCACTTTCTTATACAGTGGTGCTCTGCTTGCCAAGTAGATAGTCCCTTTTCTCCCCAGTTCCTCTACAGAGTTACACTCACAAGTCTGCTAATCAGGCTCTCATGTCATCATGCAAAGTACTTAGGGCTTGTTCCCTCACCAAAACATCTGGCAACTTTGTTATAGTATTATTCAAGTTTAGAATTAAGTAAGGCTTGTTGGTGCGTCATGATAGGGGCTCCATAGAGGAGAGAAGGAAAGAGGAAAGTAGTAGTTAGAGTTATCGTGCCAGAGTCTGTAAGGAATTTCTTTACTCTATGAAAAGTACCTAGTTTTTGATGGGTTTTCTTGATGCTGTTGTGGATATATAAATCAAATTTAAGATTATCTTTGATTGTTATGCCAAGTAGTCTTGTATGTGAAGTAACCTCATCACAGTACTATTTAGGTAATACATTTTAAATTTGTTTTTTTTTTTCATGGAAATGGGATTTTGGAAACAATGGATGCAATTTAGCTTTTTTTGTGATTTAGTGGCAGGTGATTATGCTGCAGCCAACTTTCAACAGAGTAAAGGCTTCTTGAGTAATTCTCTAGAGATGTATGAGGTTATCTAAAGTGCAGATTAGGGTAGAATTGTAAGCATATTGTATGAGGGAAACTTGCTGGGATGATGTATGTGGATTGTTAGTGAAAATACTGAAGAGTACAGGGCGGTGAATGGAGCCCTGTGGCATGCCAGTAGTGACAAGAAGGAAAGGAAAAAAGGTGTACTGCCATTTAACAAACTGGTTCTTATCTGTTAAGTAGTTGTTAAACCATAGCAGTAATGGATTGTGAGAGCCCTAGGAAAGACAGCTGAGAGAGGATTTTTGTTGTGAGAAACTAGATTAAAAGCTTTAGAGAGATCACAAAATACAGTACAAACCAGTTTGCTTTTGTCTCTTGCTTTATTAATAGTATCTGTGAAAGTTAATAAGGTATAAGTAGTGCTATGGGCACGTCTAAAACCATGATGTGTTGGGGGTCAGGAGCTGTCCTGAAGGATGTGTGCAAGCTTTTTTTTTTCACTGGAAATAGCTTCTGTTGCTTACTTTAAACTAGCCTGAACTGTTTTTTTTCTGATTACTGCATTTATTTTTAAATCTGCACTTAAATTTACATTTAGTCAAATTTAATTGAAAGTTTGCTTGTTTGTTTGTTTAATTTAACTGTGGAGGCTGCCCACTAAAGTGTGCTAGCCTGTGTAACTAATCTATCACTGTCTCTGCATTTTCTGTGTATTTCTACAAAAAAAACAAAAAAACAAAAAAATAATCCTTGTTTTCCTGCCTTTCTCGACTAGTTTAGACCAGTATACAGGCATTGCTGTATTCTGGGCTGTGGTGTAGTTCCTGTGTTGTCCATTACCTTACTTGGATAGAAGGAAGTTTCTTTGCTCACCAGTGGGAGTGGGAAGCCTTGAGCAGCCTACCTGTCCTTGAGGGAAGTGACCTCAGCACAAGAAGCTGTAGTAATTGGTTGTTTGGGACCATTCCTAGCTCTTTTGTAGTTCACTGCTTAAAATCCACCTCTGGGCATTTTTTTCTGGCTATACTGCTCAGACAAGCTCCACGTGGGTTTACAGAGTGGTCCTAGCAGCAAGGAACTCGAAAAAGCGACTACCTTCTGGATTTAAGTATAATTGCTTTTTTTTCACTGGAAATAACTTCTGTTGCTTACTTTAAACTAGCCTGAACTGTTTTTTTTCTGATTACTGCATTTATTTTTAAATCTGCACTTAAAGTTACATTTAGTCGAATTTAATTGAAAGTTTGCTTGTTTGTTTGTTTAATTTAACTGTGGAGGCTGCCCACTAAAGTGTGCTAGCCTGTATAACTAATTTATCACTGTCTCTGCATTTTCTGTGTATTTCTACAAAAAAAACAAAAAAACAAAAAAATAATCCTTGTTTTCCCGCCTTTCTCGACTAGTTTAGACCAGTATACAGGCATTGCTGTATTCTGGGCTGTGGTGTAGTTCCTGTGTTGTCCATTACCTTACTTGGATAGAAGGAAGTTTCTTTGCTCACCAGTGGGAGTGGGAAGCCTTGAGCAGCCTACCTATCCTTGGGGGAAGTGACCTCAGCACAAGAAGCTGTAGTAATTGGTTGTTTGGGACCATTCCTAGCTCTTTTGTAGTTCACTGCTTAAAATCCACCTCTGGGCTTTTTTTTTCTGGCTATACTGCTCAGACAAGCTCCACGTGGGTTTACAGAGTGGTCCTAGCAGCAAGGAACTCGAAAAAGCGACTACCTTCTGGATTTAAGTATAATTGCTTTTTTCACTGGAAATAGCTTCTGTTGCTTACTTTAAACTAGCCTGAACTGTTTTTTTTCTGATTACTGCATTTATTTTTAAATCTGCACTTAAAGTTACATTTAGTCGAATTTAATCGAAAGTTTGCTTGTTTGTTTGTTTAATTTAACTGTGGAGGCTGCCCACTAAAGTGTGCTAGCCTGTGTAACTAATTTATCACTGTCTCTGCATTTTCTGTGTATTTCTACAAAAAAAACAAAAAAACAAAAAATAATCCTTGTTTTCCCGCCTTTCTCGACTAGTTTTGACCAGTATACAGGCATTACTGTATTCTGGGCTGTGGTGTAGTTCCTGTGTTGTCCATTACCTTACTTGGATAGAAGGAAGTTTCTTTGCTCACCAGTGGGAGTGGGAAGCCTTGAGCAGCCTACCTGTCCTTGGGGGAAGTGACCTCAGCACAAGAAGCTGTAGTAATTGGTTGTTTGGGACCATTCCTAGCTCTTTTGTAGTTCACTGCTTAAAATCCGCCTTTGCATGGCTTTGCGCGGTCGTGCGCATAGTGCAGCACCGGTTAAACAAGGTTAAACTTGGTTAAACACGGTTAAACTTTTTCTGGCTCCGCCAAGTCTGCTCTTCAATTTTTCCCTTAGAACTGTTCTACTTGCAATCTAAACAGCCTATCCTCTATCTGAAAAGCTCAGCACTTGCTCCTAAAGCATTTTTATACAGGTAAAGCACTCTTAAACAAAAGAAAGTACTTCATTCACCTAAATTCTGTTGAGTACACATCTCCCTATAGGTCCTTTCTGACTCAGTTACACAGCAATCTTTTTCACTATTTCTAGCATGTCGAAGGGTCAGTTGCTGGCGTCCTCTCCTGTTCAGCTGGTGAATCTGGGAATCTTGAGGCAATGTTACAATTGCCTCATGTACACAGACAACCCTCTCCTCCTCCCAACAAATACAAATATATGCGAGAGATGCAACTATATAGCCAAACTGGATGCTGAGCTCTCTCAATTCAGTACTGGCAAGACCAGTCAGGAGGAGAAGGTAACCACGCACCACAAACCCAGTCTCACATAGAACTATCACAACAGCAAACCAAACACATAAACACAAAAACATACTCGGAGGCGCTGATTAAAAATCTACCAAAACAACAGAGGCCTCCAAAGCAGACACCCAAGCAACCACCCCCTCAAGACATAGCACATGCAACACATAGTTCACAAAGTCAGTGTGCTAAACAGTCACAGCCCTTAAGGCCAAACAACATGCCAGACACACTTGTAATAGGTGACTCCATAGTCAGACACACTGATGTCCCGCTCACCAGACTGAACAAGGAAAAGGTCACAGTAAGCTGCCTGTCGGGAGCTAGAATCTGCCACATAACACAAGCACTCAGGTCACTCCACAGCAAGTACAAATATGACTCAGTCATTGTACATGCCGGTGTGAACGACCTGAGACGTACCTCCCTGGACTACATGAAAAGAGACATAGAGGAGCTCTCTGGTTATGTAGCCCAGGCCAGTATGACCCTGACCCTGAGCAGCATCTTACCCTCACCAAGAATGATGCCACAGTACAAAGACAAAATGATCAGTTTTAACAATTGGCTTAATTACTGGTGTCATTCTAAGGGGATCCAATGTCTGTCTGCTTGGGATGACATGCTTGATAAGCCACACTGCTTCGCAAGGGATGGCTTGCACCTGTCACCCCTGGGCTTCTGGATATTGGCCAAGGCTCTTGCCACCCCCATAGTGCCTTTTTTAGGCAAGGCTCAAATGACAAACCTACCTCCCTTGAAAACACAAGTGGAAAAAAACTAAGGGTAATGCTGCTCAATGCCAGAAGTCTAACCCTCAAGATGCATGCCCTCGAAGCCCTCCTCAGTATGGAGAACATCGATGTCTGTGCAGTGATTGAAACCTGGTTCAAGGCTCCTGAGAGCACCCCAGCACTATCAGGTTTTACCTCATATCATGCTTTCTGGCCCCAAAACTTGGGCCGAACCACAAAAGGAGGGGGAGTATCCATTTTCATCAAAGATATCCACACCTCCAGGTTAGTGGCAATGCACGAAGCATCGGAGACTATCCAGGTGCAACTAACCATAGGCAAAACTGCCTTACAGTTTGTAGCATGCTACAGACCACCCTCTCAAACTCAGGAACCCCACACAGCCTTCCTGAAGACACTGGAGAGTATGAATGTCTCTCCAAATACCATCATTTTGGGAGACTTCAACTACCCAAACTAGACTGGGAACATTACTCAAGCCCCAACACCCTAGCCCAAAGGTTCCTAGAATTCATAAACTCAAATGCAATGGAACAACTAGTCACCATTCCCACAAGAGGAGACAATATACTAGACCTGATCATCACAAACATGGGGACAAAATGTTCCACACCAGAAGTATATCCCTCTTTGGTAAGATCAGACCATAAATTAATCTCACTGGAAATCCACATCCCCCCACCCTTGCACAAAAGACCACAGTGAAGAACTTCTCAAAAGCAAACTTCACACTTCTTAAGACTGAAGTGGTATCCTTCAAGGCCCCTGGGCCAGTGGAAACCACAACCCACACTGCTGAATCCTTTGCAAATGCCTTCTATGGGCACCTTCAAGAATGCATGGATCATGCAATCCCAAATAAAACAAAGACCCATTCCTCCAAAGGCAGGCGCCCAGTCTGGTGGATGCCAGCCATAAACAAACTTTACAACAGGAGGAGGAAGCTACTACATGACAGAGCAAAATCCCTAAAAGGGAAGGCGTCTCTGATCAGTACTAGCAAAAAACTACGATCACTCATAAAATCATCCAAGGCCAACTTTGAGAGAAAAATCACAAAAGACACAAAAGACAATCACAAGGCCTTTTTTAGCTATGTTAGAAACCTGAGTGGAAACTCCAAGATATGCTCAGAGTTAGTCCAAAATGACACAAAATACACTGAACCCACTGACATTGCCAACATTCTGGCAGACAGGTTCAGTGCAAATTTCTCCTCCCCCTCTCCCCCAAAAAGAGAAATAACTATCCCAGCAGAGTGTAGCCTCCCTAACATCTCAGATGCCCAGGTGAGAGCCGCCCTCTCTAAAGCTAAAAACACAGCATCAATGGGACTGGATGGTGTCCCGGGCTGTGTGATACATGAACTCCAGGAGGAACTAAACCCACACATAAAGCTGCTGTTTAATCTTAGCCTTACTACAGGATGCATACCCAAAGAGTGGCGTACGGCAACAGTGGTCCCACTTCACAAAGGCGGTGCTTCTATGGTCCCTGGAAATTACCGCCCCATAAGCTTGACGAGCCTGGTCTGCAAAGCTATGGACAGGATCATTATGGAACTCATAAACAAAGACATTGGGGACCTACAGACATTGGATCCTACCCAATTTGGCTTTGTCAAGGGCAGATCCTGCCTTTTGAACTTGGTCGACTTTTTTGAAACAGTCACTAAGGCCATTGATGAGGGTAAGGCAGTTCACACAGCCTACCTTGACCTTGCAAAAGCCTTTGACACAATACCCAACTCGGGCATCATAGGCAAACTCACCAGCTTAAATGTAAACCCATATGTCACAAGATGGGTTGCAAACTGGCTCAAGGACAGAACCCACAGGGTCAGAGTTGCTGGAGCTATGTCAGACTCTAAGCCAGTCACAAGCGGTGTCCCACAGGGCTCTGTCCTGGGACCCCTCTTGTTCGGCATTTATTTTTCCGAGGTACAGGCAAACATAGTAGGATTGTGGCTGACAAAGTTCGCAGATGACTGCAAACTGGGCGCCATAATTGATACTCCAGCGGATACTAACATCCTTCAGAGAGGCCTCATAGAAATGGATAATTGGTGCCAGAGCCATGGCCTTAAGCTGAACGCCAAAAAATGTATAGTCATACCCTTTGGGAAAAACAAGGTACCGACAAATTACCACATAGGCGGTAATCCATTAAGTACGGAAGAGGTAATCAGGGACCTAGGGACCCAGGTTGACAGTAACCTCTCATTTGACACTCACATTGCCAAAGTGGTTAGGAAGACCTTCTATATTGCCCACCTTATCATGAAGGGTTTCACATCTAGATCAAGAGAGGTCATTGTGCCCTGTACTCTTCTCTTATCAGGCCAATGATTGAGTACAATGCCCCATTTGGGATGTATCTCACCCGACACCTGCAGTAGTTGGAAAGACCCCAAAAGTTCCTCACCAAGAGGATAAAGGGTCTTAAACATATGTCATATGCTGCCCGACTGAAAAAACTCCAGCTCTATTCAGTCGCATACCGCCTACTCAGAGGTGATCTGTGCCTGACGTACAAGGCCATGTCCAATCCTAAATTATTGGACATGCTCCACCTCAGAAAATCCAAATCCATCAGAGCCATGAGAACAAGTGACTTAAACCTCAACACAGAAATAAATAGGACGTGCTGGAGGGACAGATTCATAACCCAGAGGCTCCCTACACTCTGGAACAGAATCCCAGTCCATGTTAGGCAGAGCCCCTCACTGACTCTATTCAAGAGAAATCTCGACGAGTGGATGGGAGATCATAGGTTTACCCCAGGGGTCATCTCTGTGTCACTACTAGTCAGAGGCATAGTAAACTAAACCCTAAAAGGGCATAGTATTCTCATCCTAAGGGGTGGTGTAAGCCACATACACTCTGGCTAGGCTTATAAATGCCTTAGGGCAGATAGCCTAGTACGAACCTATGAACCTATGAACCTAAGCAGTTGTATGTTAATGCACTTCTCTAGAAGTTTTGATAAAGGAGATAATATGGCAATAGGTCAGAAACTGGTTATATCAGAGGAGGTTCCTCTGTTACAAAGAGGGATGATGAAGAATTTCTTTCCAAAGACAAAGAATGTATGATTCCTTGATAGATCTATTAATTAGGATAGACACAGGATAGGCAATGGAACTAGAACTAAATTGAGGTATTCTGCTGGGAGATTATCTGATGAAGAAGAGCAGGGCTTCAGTTTAAGGAGTAGCAGTTTGATATAGAAGGTCTGGATGGGTTTTAGGGTGAAACAGGGTGTTTGTTGTCTGAGGAGAGGGCACGTCAGGATTATTAGATGCAAAATCTTTAGTAAGGGCTTTAATGCTTTCTATAAAATGTGTGTTTAAGTTGGGCAGCTCTTTCTGAAGGAGTGTTATTTGGGGCAGGATTAGAAGTGGTAATTGTTCCAGGATGGAGTATATTATTAATAGAAGACCAAGACCTTTTAGTGTTGCAATACTGATTTAGTAAGAGGTTATTGTAGCATATTTTCAGGTCTGCATTAATCTCTCTTTTAGTACAGCTGTGTAATCCTTTAAAGCATCATACTTTTTTGAGAGATTTATATTTTAACCATTCTTTCCAAACCCTATCTCTTTCATACATTAAGTGTTTGCTATGAGCATATAACCAAGGAGCATGGTTATTCTTTACTGATTTTATTCTAGTTTGAGCCAGACTACTGAGGTTTTTCTGGAAACATGTGTTAAATTTGTGAATAGAATATGTTCAGGATAGACCAGTTAAAGGAACTTAGGATTCTAGTAAATGTACCAGGGATAAATTAGCGAGGTTACATTAGGTTCTAAGTGTTGTTTGACATGATGGGTATTGAGTCTGTTTGCATATACAGAGAAGTGGTCACTAAGGGAATCAGAGAGGATGCCACTAGAGGCATACATAGTGGAATCAGACACCAATATCCCATTGAGAATTCAGTCACAGTTTCTGGGATAGTTAAATGTGTGGGGGTGGAAATTAATTTAGTTAAGCCAAATAGATTGAGGATAGCTGACAGTTTTTTTTTGCAAAGATAATCTGGCAATCAAAACTAACATCACCTAGGATTATATTTTTATTAGAAATTGCATGTGAGATCCAGTTTATGATGCTTTTCAGGGCTGTAGCATTTTTGACTGTGGGAATACAGAGTACTTTAATATATAGTTTTTATGGTTATTAAGTTTAACGTGAAAGATGAGTTCAGTGTTATGGAATTTGGGAACAGTTTTATTATGGGGTATGATTTCAAGATAGGGTATAGTTAAGGTATTACACCATCTTTTTTGAGTTCTGTCAGCCCTGATGATATTACAACCAGGGAGCAAATTTCAGACTCAAGTATATGGAGTTTTAGCTATGTTTCAGTTATGGCAAGAATATCTGGGTTATTGTGGAAGATGCAAGCATGGAGTTCTGAAATTTTATTAAAAGATGCTATGAGTATTTAAGGAAATAAATGTAAGCATATGGATGAGCTTAAGGTAGGCAGGTTGGGTTTTGACAGTTTTGGTGATAAAGGTATGTTCCACATTTTGGAAAGAGATGGGTGGGATGAGTAGGAAGGGATGTTTGCCTTGGGATGAGTTTTAGAGGCTATGGGGGGGGGCTGGATGGGAGGAAGGGCCAGGGCTGGGATGAACATATCCACAGATTGGTAAGATGGAGAAAGATGGATGCGTTTGTTAAGCTTGTTTTGGTTTAAGTTTAAGAGTGAATTATGTTTTGGTGCAGTAGGTGTGAGAGTTTAGTAATATAAATTTATAGTAAAGATTGGGTAAGTCACTGTATATACAGCAAGTGATTAATTGTAAAGTGGGGTGATTTGAATGGTTAGAGGTGAAGCAGATAGTGGAAGAAATGTGGGCAAAATTAAGTGATGTATGGGAATATGTAAGGTGATTAAACAGGAAAAGTAAGGATGCAGTGATATTTAAGAGAATCAGGGTTTGTAGGTTTGTAGAGAGATTGGTCAGTGAGATAGGATCTAAAATACTGAGAGAACCAATATAGGAAGGGTAAGACTAGACTGATGAAATGGGTGAATGGAGTAAGGTGTGATCACTGGGGTCAGTTAGTACATATAAAGAAAGACTGTTGGAGTGCTTAAATGCAAACTGATGGTTTAGGAGTTTTTTGTGTATTATTGTGCCTGGAGTATATATTTCTTTGTGTGTATGTCTTTAAGAGAGGTGTGACAAAGGTGGAGTTCTGGGTGGAGAATAGGTCCTATAAATGTAATACCATGAGGGGTGGTTGGGGAATTGGGGGTGGGAGAAGATCATAGCAGGAAACAACTCCAGTGCAAAGGCAGTGGAAAGTAATCTGTTCCTGACTGCAAACATTAAAGAGCTTTTCCAAGGTAAGATAAGTAATAGGAACAGGAGTCCAACACAGCCTTTTGATGTGCAAGGATTACACTACTCCATCAGACTGCAGTTACAGTTGAGATGTTTTGAAGGAGTAAAGCACTGGAAAACACTATGAAACTACAGGGGAGTTATCTTTACACAGCTTCACAGCAAACAAGCTGAGTGCAGGAACATTTGCAGACAGGAGAGAAACAGACTAAATTAAATCTCCGTTTCTATACTATGTTTCCTACAGACTGTTGAGAAACAATCTACAGTTGGCATACAAGGCATACATGGATCCCACTCTTATGGACCTTTTGCATATCCGCAAAAGGAATAACATCAGAATTATTCAATCTAGGGATTTAAACTTTGCTTGTAACATAAATAGGACACATTTTTGGAGGAAAGGCATGGGTCTCAGAGAATTCCTCTTCTCTGGAACAGGCTTCCTTTCCATTTGAAACACAGGTCTTCCCTAACCCTATTCAAGAGAAAACCAAACCAGTGGATTGGAAGTTGTAAATACACCCCAGCTCTTGTAACTGTTTCTCTAATGGAAAGAAGCAGCCTGTAAATCTTGCACTAGCTTACACCTTCTAAGAAGAAATGCCCACCAATATGCTTAATTATAGTTAAGTTTGTGATTAGTTTAGAAAAAAAGATCAACTATTAAAAGCAGCATGTTCCAGCCCACCTATTAAAATAGGTGAACACTTAGATTTAACAATGACTATTGCAGTAAAGTAATGAGTAAAAGAAAATCCTGTTTCCAACAGATCAAGGAACTTAAAAAGAACAATATTAAAGTCACTTTGGTGTTTCCTACAAAGATCATATTATTCCTTTCTGAAGAAACCAACATATTTAACATGCTGGACAAAACATCCACTTTTGTTAACAGCAATAAAACCCTTAATAATACCTAAGAAATGGGGTGGAATAGTATATCCTTGAAGAGACAGAGTGTTCTGAATTCTTGGAAAACTGTTGGAAAATTGCTTCTAAAACTAAAAAGTCTAGAAACAAGGAACTCTTATTATCTGACTGTAAGACTGTATTATTTTTTTATAACAATAGATTTGCCTTTTAAGTAAAAGGTTTGTGCTGGACTTTAAGCCTCAAAACATATGCAAGTATATATACATATATATATATATATATATATATATATATATATATATATAGACATTTTAAGCTAAAGCATTTTTTCATGATGAGGAATATGAAGGGCTAGTTTTACTATATTTACAGTAAAGGACTTAATATATTTCATTTTACTAAACCTATAAGTCTGTTTCTAAATGTTAAATGGATAGTTCCTGTAAGAGAATGTCATTTTATTATAAGCAGCAGAATTGTTAACTTTAAAACTGTTAAGAATTTTATTTTATTCATTCAACATTGTTTAGTGAGTGCATTGCTGTGTTAACTGAATGTTAGATCTAAGTAATATGCTAATTAGAAGTGTTCAATTACTGGTGATTTTGTTTTCTTTGTTCCTGTCTTTTTTCTTTGTTCATTCCCTTCACATGTCATTTATGAAACAACAGTCATTTAGAAAGAAAGGCTGAGAACAAAATAATGTCCCATTTCTTCAGAATGCTATCTGTTTTTCTGCCTTGAGCTGTCCTGAAGAAAATCTAGGTCAAAATTCATCAATGATGTCTGCGAAACAAGAAAAATAACATTCTATACTTTTCTCTAGTATGTGTGTGAGAAATCTACTCAAAATATATATTTTCTTTTCTTAGAAGTGAAGAATTGGTAAGACAAAAGCTTTAGTAATGCTTACATTTTACATGTTAATAACTCATGTTGTAGTGTTATTAAAATTAACTATACAAATTAACTGTACATATTAATTGAAAGATGTAAAGCTGGATGTTTGTTACTAATTAGAACAGCTTAAAACAACTAAGGAGAATGAGAAACTTAAAGAGGAAATTACCAGGTGCTATGTGCTGTGAGTTGTCATTTTGACATGCTGTAGCCAAATTCTGATGTCAGCATGTAAAGCTTAGACCAGAACAACAGTTCACAATGGCTAAACACACATATTCAAATTAATTAAGCAGGAATTCTTTTATATATATATAGTCAAGATTGCTTGTGATATTAGAATTAATAGGAGTAAACATCTCATGCATGACATGCATACACACAAGGAATGCAATATTTACCATGTAAGATTAATAAAAAGCAGTATCAGTAAATTAAGAAATATGTACACATACTATAATCTCTAACAGAGAGCTGATGATTAAATAGCTCTTTGTTAGGAGATTTTAGAAATACATGATATATAGAATAAGGTAGAACACTAGTGGAAACATAATAATAGTAATAATAATAGGTTAAGAAGGGAGGTGATGATTAGTGATCAGCAGTATGGTTTTATGCCAGGAAAGAGCACTACACATGCGATGTTTGCTCTGAGAGTGTTGATGGAGAAGTACAGAGAAGGTCAGAAGGAGTTGCATTGTGTGTTTGTGGACTTAGAGAAAGCATATGACAGGGTGCCTAGAGAGGAGTTTTGATATTGTATGAGGAAGTCGGAAGTGTCAGAGAAGTATGTAAGAGTGGTACAGGATATGTACGAGTGTAGTGTGACAGCGGTCAGGTCTGCGGTGGGAGTGATGGATGCATTTAAGGTGGAGGTGGGATTACATGAAGGATCAGCTCTGAGCCTTTTCTTATTTGCACTGGTGATGAGCAGGTTGACAGACGAGATCAAACAGGAGTCCCCGTGGACTATGATGTTTGCAGATGACATTGTGATCTGTAGTGAGCATAGGGAACAGGTGGAGGAGACCCTGGAGAGGTGGAGATATGCTCTAGAGAAAAGAGGAATGAAGATCAGCAGGACTGAGGCAGAATATATGTGTGTGAATGAGAGGGAGGATAGAGGAATAGTGAGGATGCAGGGAGTAGAGGTGGCGAAGGTGGATGAGTTTAAATACTTGGGCTCAACAGTTCAGAGTAATGGTGAGTGTGGAAGAGAGGTGAAGAAGAGAGTGCAGGCAGGATGGAGAGGGTGGAGAAGAGTGTCAGGAGTGATTTGCAACAGACGAGTACCAGTAAGAGTCAAAGGGAAGGTTTACAAGGGGGTAGTGAGACCAGCTATGTTATATGGGTTGAAGACAGTGGCACTGAGAAAAAAGCAGGAGTCAGAACTGGACGTGGCAAAGTTAAAGATGTTAAGATTTGCACTGGGTGTGACGAGGGTGGACAGGATTAGGAATAAGTATATTAGAGGGTCAGTCCAGGTTGGAAGGTTTGGAGATAAAGCCAGAGAGGCAAGATTACATTGGTTTGGACATCTGCTGAGGAGTGATGCTGGGTATATTGGGAAAAAGATGCTAAGGATGAAGCTGCCAGGTGACAGGAAAAGAGGAAGGCCTAAGATAAGGTTTTTGGATGTGGTGAGAGAGGACATGCAGGCGGTGGGGGTGAAAGAGCATGATGCAGAAGACAGGAAGAAATGGAAACAGATGATCTGCTGTGGCAACCCCTAATGGGAACAGCCAAAAGAAGATGATATATATATATATATATATATATATATATATATATATATATATATATATATATATATATATATATATATATATATATATCTCGCAGAATCCACACTGTCAGATTGTTACCCATGCTAATGGAAATCAAAATCGAAACCAACTGTATTAGAAGTAGTGAATATAGTAACAGAGATACAACAACTGAAACTAAGATCTTTTGAAAAGGATAGGAGCAAACTAGATAGGAAAAATGGGAATTGTGGGAACAATACATACAGTAGAAGAATGAGGTTAAAAAGAAAGCAGGACTTAAATGAGCTATGCAATTTTTGACTGAAAATGATTGAGTAGATTATAAGTGATGTATAGTGGTTACAAATGGGAGTGTGTCAGTGTGATTTGTTTTCATGTATATAAATATATGATTGTTTGTGTCATAAGTGATGGTTCAATAAAGATATTTCTTGTTTAAAAAAGGGGACAGGAACTGAATAATTTATGTAATGTTGCTTAGGTTATATGATATATAGCAATATATGTGAAGTATAATATTTGTTAAAGTTAATTTGTTAATACAGTTTGATTGTTTTTATAAATGTAAATTTGCCTATGTCACAAGTAATAATTCAATAGCAGTGTTAGAAAATGTTATCAAACAGCTATGCATGTACTGTGTGCATCACTGGAACAGGTATCACATATGCATCTAGTGTAACAACTTGATGGGGGTTCCACACCATCAGACAGTAATGTTTGTGCAACAAAAAGAATACCTAGGAATGGATGTATAATAGCTCACTGTGGCAAATGTGGCACACTTCAGTTATACATTACTGAAAAATGTGTAGAGAGGTACACGAAGAAGGGTGCATTGTATTCACTGTTTGGTGTGATGAAGGCTGTAACCTATGGAGGTATTATGGCCTTTAATGTGGATGTTCTTCGCATATTCAGTAGTTGTGTTACATACAATGAAATAGGCAACACTATGGCTACATGCTGGTGGATGTTCCACATACCATTTACTCCAGGACACATGTCACGTACTTATTGGTCTGCTTATAGTGTGTGATGTCTACATTATTCTGGGATCATGTGTTTGCTTTCATGACGTAACAAATCCCCCCATGTTCTTGTTTCATCCCAGGTTTTGTAATTGCTGTGGCAGAAATCTTTGGTGTGTATTGATACTGTCTGTATTATACTAATATCACAGTTGGAGTCAATGATTGCCCACAATCTGTAGTCCTTCAGACAGTTGTTTGGACACAGTATATGTATGCCATCCATGATGTCTGTGACTTAAATAATGGACATGAAAGGGCCTAGCACACAGCCCTGATGTACAGACCTGATCACTGGACCTAAGATATAGGTTACTTCATAGAGATCAACATATTTATATGCTTCATATGTAATTCAAAGGTTTACCCACTTGGTGATATAGGTGTTTATGACCACATCTGACAGTATTGAGTGAATACCTCAGTGTGTATTTGCATCAAATGTCTTGGACTTGTGAAGTTCAAAAGGATGATAGTGTTGTCATCATGCATACCCTGAATTACCTCTTTGAGGACATCTAACAGATATAACAGACATGATGTACCATTAACAACTCACACAGGTCTGTTACACATAGCCAGGATATTACTAGTGTCCATTTAGGAAAGGTCTATGATGACATGTTTGGTCTATCTCACAGATGAGGAGACTCAGGATGTGTCTATACATGCGTGTATTGAGTGCTGTCCCCCCAACTCAGATGGATGCATGTTGATGTACACTCTTCTATGGGAACATTGTGTGGCGGGTGTGTTGAAGTGTTTATTCAACCATGTCAGGAAGGTGTATGTGCTGAGTCATGCTATAGGTGATTTGTCATTTCACAGCCCTTTGGTTCTGTGTGATAGGCGTGGATGAAGGTAGACAGTGCATATTGCCTATCTTGATCTGTTCTAGGGTTTGGATACAATCCCCCCCACAGGTATCATTGAGAAATTCTCCCACCTGGGGATAAACCATTATGTCACTAGATGGGTAACCAATTGCCTTACCAACAGAACACATACTGTGAAAATTAGTGAATCAACCTGCATCAGTAGAGCTGTCAGCACTGGCGTATCCGGGGAATCTGTGCTTTGCCTTTTACTATTTGGAATATATTTCTCGACAGTTCAGGCTAAAGTAGATGGCTTTGCCTTACTGTTTTTTTTTTATTATTATATATTGGGTGCAATCATTGAGTCCACCAATGATGATAACATAATACAGGAGGGGCTAATACAGACAAATGATTGGTGACAAAGCCACATGGTCTAAAGATAAATTCAAAAATGTGTCTTTATTTTCTCCTTCTGCAAAGTTTAATTCCCTGTTAATTACAGCATTGACAACACTCCCGCTATGCTGAAACCCCATGATGCAAGACCTGGGAACACACGTAGATAGCAATATATACTTCAACCACCAAGTGTCCACAGTGGTATGGAAAGGCTATGTTGTGCACACCATAAGTCACACCATTGTATTCAGATCTGAGGATTAGGTAACAACACTGTACCTGAACCTCATCAGAACAATAATAGAGAATAGTGCTCCCTTTTTCATGTGCCTCACCAGACACATGCAGCAGCTGAGAGACCAAAGGGGTTTCTCTGCAAGAAAACACAGGGCCTACAAGCCATGTCATGCTGTATATGGATAGACTGAAAGCCATGTCACTGTAATAAGTATTGTATAGGATGAGGTGACTTCTGCCTGGCCTCAGGGCCAGTCTCTGACCCTGCTCTGGTGGGAATAGTGCACATCTAAAAATCAGATATATGTGATGATGTCAGGAGTGTCCAGGGTGGAGTATATGGTAATAGCAGTGTCCCCCATGCTGGTGTAAAAGGCTCTTTCTAATGTCAAGCAAGTGTACAAACACACACACACAAATATGCACATCCCAGATGAATGCATTGATAACACACCTGTCTATGTACACAGACTATGGAAGTCTGTATTTAAGGCAAGAGCCAAAGCTCAAGTCTGACATGAAGTGTCTCAGACAACATTTTCTAGGTGATGACATCAGGAGTGTCTAGTGAGGAGAATATAGTAATAGCAGTGTCCCACATGCTAATATAAAAGGCTCTCTCTAAGGTCAAGCAACTGCACAAACACACACACACACACACACACACACACACACACACACACACACACACACACACACACACACACACACACACACACACACACACACACCAGTTGACCACAATGAGAACAGAACTCCAACCTAAGTACACAGACTGAATAAACGAAAACCAGGACTAGTTGCTTCAGGCACAACAAACAGACACTTTATTACGTGAGCGCTTTCGGGAAATTCAATGACTTCCCTTCCTCAGACAAAAGCATATGCTTGCAAGCTTCAATAAATAGCAAGCCTTAATGCATAAATTAAACAATCAAGTAATTAACAACAATCAGACATTCTTTAAAGATAAATCAGTTAAAAAAACCAAACGTAAGCTTAAGAATTAAATACTAAGTACACAGACTACATAACTCTATATATAATAGCAGTGTCCTACATTCTGGTGTAAAAGGCTCTCACTCATGTCAAGCAAATACATAAACACACACACACCCCCATTGACTGCAATGAGAACAGAACCCCTTACCCAAGTATCACTACAGAATTCAGTACTTTACAAGTGCCATGGCACAAGTCTGACTTTTACAAGGCTGCAGGGTGACTTATAGTGCATGACATCAGTAGTGGATGTTAGGGAGAAGATATTGAGAGGCCTGCATAAGTTCATAGGTTCATAAGAGGTTACTAGGCTAATGGCCCTATGGCCATTACAAGCCTAGATGTACAAAAACCTGAGTACCCTTATTGATGATCGATTTTGTGATCAACACCGACTGCCCCTATAATAATATAAATAATATGTTAACATCATTGCTGGACTCTGCAGAATTGTGCCCAGTTTACAGTCATCTGGAAACCTGGTAAGCCACAGGCCATCTACCTTTGCCTAGACTTCAGAGAATTAGTTTCCAAACAGAAGAGGGCTCAGTACAGATCCTTTTGGTACTCCACTGGTAACTGGTCAACTGGTGAAGGTGGACTCCCCAACTTTGACAGTGTGTGTTCTGTCAGTGAGCCATTTAGCTACCCATCTAGCAATGTATGGGTTAATCTGCAGATGAGAGACTTTTGCTATGATACATGCATGGGCGACTGTGTCAAAGGCCTTGGTCAAATCAAGATAGGTGGTATGTACTGTTTTGCCTCATCCAGTGCTTTGGTGACATTCTTAAAGAAGTCCACTAGGTTTAGTAAGCAAGATCTCCACTTTATGAAACCAAACTGGGTCAGGTCAAGAATTTGAAGGTCACCTATATCCTTGTGGATAAGGTCCATGATGATTCTTTCCATAGCTTTACAGATAAATCTGGCTAGGCTTATTGGTCGATAGTTGCCAGGGTCAGTTGATAGAGGTGTAGGTATGCTCAACTATGTAGATAGTTCTAGTTCTGCATTTTGCCAGACTGATGTGCATTGCATATCACACATTTGTTACTAATTTATGTAGTGTAGTTGATATATTTAAATAATATATATGAACATATTGTCCCACTGTAAGCATTTTAACTTAGCAATATCTTTTTCCACTGTCACAAACATTTCACTGTGACTGATTTTAGATGTAACAGGCAATTGCTGCTCACCACTATTATTAAATGGCTTAATAGGTGGTGCTAGGCATCCATTTAAAACTTCTTTGCTGGGTATTTTGCTCAAACTTCCCCCACTTACGGCAATAGAGCTAACATTTCCTTCATTATTAATAATAAACTAACCTGTGGATGTGTCATTCAACATACACCCTGCTTGTAACGTTGTAAAACTTGTTCCAGGAATTGTGTGGTTATCCATCCAGATACAGCTGCAAGTATACAAAACTCTCTTAAAAACAGCAAATAGCAAAGAACTGGTTCAGAAATAAAAAATTAAATTACAGTATCTGCTGGTAACAATCACTTTTATTCAAAACACATCCTCAAGTAAGCGCTCCATTAATGGAGTTTTATTTGGTATTTTAATTTGTTTAGTAAAATAGTAATGTAAGTTTTATTTGCAAATTATTTTGAATTTGTGAACTTGCAGTATAACATGTGACTTACAATGTCACTTTGAGTAAATCATATGATGAAGTTTATTTTAAAATGCAGAAATGTTATGTGTACCTCTGTCTGAAGAAGTCTCTGAGCTTGAATTAGAAGCGACAAAAGCGCTTACTTGAGGTTGTGTTTTGAATAAAAGTGGTGGTTACCAGCAGATACTGTGATCTTATTTTTTTATTTTTTGAACCAGTTGTTTGCTGTTTGCTGCTTTTAAGAGAGTAGCTGATATATTTGTGACCAAGTATGATAGACCAGGGTTGCAGTACATGGGGGGAGGCAATACATGGCTGCATTTTAAATATGTGACATATTGTTAGATAGGGTCTTCAGTTTATGTTTTCACATGTAGTTTCATGGCATGAAGAGTAAATGGACAGTAAAAAGCACTAATACATGCTAATAGTAACTTTGCATAGTGCAGTAGTGGCAATGGGTTTCCATGATGGTTGGCAAAGTGTTTTTGCATGCAAAATACACATTTCCATTACTTTCCCTGTTTGCGTGTAGTTAAGCAGTGCACAAATGCAAGCCTACTTGCTATAATTCTGAGTTAGTACTGACTGTATAAGACATACTTGCTGCTTAGCTGACTCTGTGGCAGCAGGTATAAATGAGTTAAAACATTCCTTTTAGAGCCCAAATGACACTGGGTTCAAATCCAGGTGTATGTAACACTTTTAAATAAACACTGACAATGCAATGAAATTATTCTTTATGTACATTCTGCATGTGTTACTGTGTGTAATGATGTATCACAGTGGGCATAAGGGAAAAGTGGCATTACATGCAGGTAACTGAAGCACTGTACAGCTTTTCACTGTCACTTGGCATTGGTGCATGATGACAAACTCTGCGTAAACATAGAGGCCAAAATGTGAAGGATCCATTGCTTTTTCTGGTAATTATGTGTATTGTGCGTGATTCTATTCTTTGACCAGATTATAGCTGTTAAATGGGGTAGATAGGAAAGTGATGAAATGGGGAGCAAGCAGGGAGGAAAAACAAAGGGAAAACAATACAGGAATGTGCAGGAGGGAGATTGGAAAGAACCATAGGCATTCATTTCTTTAACAGTGTAAACTGAAAATATGTGCAGAATATTAGCTGAATTTGGACTGTGACTTCCAGAAAGAGGGGTGACAACAACAAAACCATGCTGTATAGCCAATTGGACTGAATCAAATCTGTCAAGAAGATACATGTGTGAAATGGAGAGGTATGTATGGTACTATATTTTCTTTGGGACAGGAGCCCATTTATTTATTTTTTTTAAGTCAGTAAGAGAGGAACGCCGGGTAAGAGATGTTGATATTTCTGGGTCAGGTAAGTTGGGTAGGCGAGGAAGCAAATGCAAACAAACAAGATGAACAAGACAAGACATAGGGATAGTGCAGGACACAAATGTTTGCAGACACCAAGATTGGGGTGAGGGAGGGGGCAACCCAGGATCATGCCCTTCAAACATGGAGACAGCAAGAATCTAGTCCTCACTCACTGGACTGACATCACTGTCCCCTTACTCTGCTGGTGTTCTTGATATCTTCTCTTCCTATGTACCATGAGGGAAAGCAGCATTTCAATCCAGTGTAGGCATACGCCAATGGTGTGGTGCACAACCCTGGTAGTTTATGAAATCAACACCTCTGCCACTAGCCCTGGAGGTTACAACAGCATCAGCTGCCAGGGCAGTACTACCTGAGGGTGCAGGTTCTGCAGGGGCAGCAGTGGCAGTGCTGCCAGATTGGGTCACAGATGTGCTTGGCTTTGGTGATGGAGCCATTGGAGCAGGGGCAAGCTGATCCACTGGGGATGGCCTGCCTTGCTGTGCTGTGAAGCATTTAGTGACTTGTTACAGTTGGATGACATGGAGACATTTTGACAACGCATAATAGAAAAAAAAAAGAAAGAGATAAGGGTTGGGGTGAGAGAGAAAAACAGATAAAATTAGTACCATCATATACAATGCATTAACACAATTATACAACTATTTTATTTTATTTTTATTTTTTTTTTTTATTTTACATTTGTTTACTGGGAAAGTCTGACTGGAATTCCTAGAACTGGAAGATGCTGACATCTGTGCAGTCATGGAAACTTGGTTCAAGGCTGCTGAGCACCCCTGCCTTACCAGGCTATACCTCATTCCACACATTCTGACCCCAAACTATGTCATGAAGACTAAGGGTGGTTTGCCAGCATGATGCACTAGAACTTCACAAGGTGCAACTGACAATTGGAAAGACACCCATCCAAGTAATAGCCAGTTATAGACCCCCTCCATGACTCAGGACATCCCATCCTCCTACCCGGCTCTACCTGAGTCCATTAAGGTACTCTCTAACACCCTGATCCTTAGTGACTTCAACTAACTCACTATAAACCGGGTGAACTATTCCTGCTCTAATGCACTCACCCAATTCCTTGGTTTCATCAATTCAAATGTACTAGACCAGCTTGTCTCATCCACCACAAGGTGAAATATCATCTAGACGTGGTTCTTATCAACATGGGTGACTGCTGCAACCCCCGCATAGTGAGTTCTTTTCTGGTGAGATCAGACCATTGGTCTGTCTCATTCGAAGTGTCTATCATGTTCATCCCCCCAGCCATAAACAGGCTAAAAAACTTCTCAAAAACTGACTACAACTTTCTATGGGAGGGTAACAGTAGCTTCACACCACCACCCCCCTCAAAGGATGCAGTATACAAGCACCTCTACAACTGCATGGGCTCAGCTATACCCAACAAAACTAAAACCTGCTTATCAAGGAAACACAAACCTATGTGGTAGATATCCTCTATCAACAGGCTTTACAAGAAAAGGATGAAACTGTTGTCCAAGGGCAAAAAGAAAAAAATCCCAATTGGAAAAACTCCCTCCTTAACCTCAAAAAGCAAATTAGATCACTAGTGAAAACCTCCAAAGCCAATTATGAATTGAAACTAGCCTCCGAAACAAAGGCTAACCACAAAGCCTTTTTCAGTTACATCAGAAACCTTCATGGCAAAGCCCAGATTTGTTGGTGCCACTTACACTGATCCTGCTGACTTAGCCAACCTGTTAGCAGATAGGTTCAGTGTAAATTTCACCCCCCTGTCTCCCCCTAAAGGCCCATTCAACATCCCCGATACTTGCCCCATACCTCACATCTCCATAGATCAAGTGTTAAAGGCACTATCCAAGGCAAAGAACACAGCTTCCATGGGACCTGATGGTATCCCAGGCTGTATTCTGCAACATCTTCAACAAGAACTAGCCTTGCCATTGAGCACCCTATTCAACCATAGCCTAAATACAGGCTTCATTACAGCAGAGTGGAGAACTGACATTGTCATCCCTTTGCACAAAGGTGGTGCCACTATTGACCCTAGTAACTATCGCCCCATTAGCTTGACAAGTCTGATCTGTAAGGCCATGGAGTGGATAATTATGGACCTCATAAACAAGGACATAGGCAATCTCCAAGCACTTGACCCCACCCAGTTCAGATTTGTCAAGGCCAGATCTTGCCTGTTGAATCTGGCTGACTTTTTTGAGACTGTCACCAAGGCACTGGATGAGGGAAAGTCAGTACACAAAGCTTACCTTGACTTGGCCAAAACCTTTGACACAATCCCCCACTCAGGCATCTTTGAAAAGCTAACAGAACCTGGTGTAAATCCCTATCTCATCAAGTGGGTGGCCAAATGGCTCACTGATAGGACATACAAGTTCAAAATAGGTGCCATTACCTCCCGATAGCAGACCTGTCACTATTGGTGTCCCCCAGGAATCTGTCCTGGGACCCCTATTGTTTGGCATCTACTTCTCAGAGGTCCAGGCAAAGACAAAAAGCCTGTGATTGACCAAGTTTGCAGACAACTGTAAGTTGGGTGCTGTCATTGACTCCCCAAATGATGTTAACATACTTCAAGAGGGTCTCACAGCAACAAATGACTGGTGCCAAAGTCATGGTCTTAAGTTAAATGCAAAAAAAGTATTATCATACCATTCAGCAAAAACATGGCCCCTACTGATTACTACATCAGCTGCAACCCCCTTATTATACAACCTGTGATGAGAGACCTGGGTACACAAGTTGACAACAATCTTAAATTTGACAATCAGGTAGCGGCAGTGGTCAAAAAAGCCTTTTACTTGGTTCATCTCATAAGTAAAGGAAAAAGTAGATTATTACCTCTATGTACTCCTCCCTCATTAGGACAATAATTGAGTATAATGCCCCATTTGGTATGTACCTCTCCAAACACCCGCATCAACTGGAAAGGCCACAGAAATACCTCACAAAAAGAATCCATGGCCTCCAACACCTGTCCTATGTGGACAGGGTCAAATCACTATCACTCTACACTGTATCATACAGATTGCTCAGAGATGGGGTCTATATCACCATATCGAATGGTGATAATGTCGAACGTTCATGAGAACAAACTTGCTATTGTGGGGGGCTGCACCCCCCACACCCCCGCTAAATATATATTCCAACTCTGAGATTGCACTACATTGAGGAAAGGGCAACTATCCCATTCCTCACTGTACCGCGACCCCAAAAACACGAGTTAGTTCTCGTGAACTTTCGATATTTTTGGCGTTCGGCATTATCATCATTCGATATGGTGATATAGACCCCAGAGGGGACCTGTGTCTCACCTGCAAAGCAGTCTCAGACCCTGCTCACTAGAGATGCTCCATATCCATATGTCTAACTCCTCACGTAGTACCCGATCGAAAGGCTTAAATCTAATATGTGACATTAACAAGACCTGCTGGAGAGACAGGTTTGTCTTCCAGAAGCTGCCACATCTTTGGAATAGACTCCCAATACACGTCAAGCAAAGTACATCACTGACCTTCAACAAGTGCAGCCTTAATGACTGGTTGGCAACTACAAATTTCTCCCAGGGTTTCCACCTGTGTCCCTCAATGAAAGGGGCAACACGTGCTGATTGTGGCTTCTTTTCTGTGGATAAACTCTTGGCTAGGCTTGTCAGGGCCCCAAAGCCATTAGCCTAGTAATCTCCTATGATCCTATGGACAAAGAGTCTGGTTTCAGTGGATGCCCAGGGAGAAAAGGTCCACATGACACAATATACAATTAGGTAGTACATAAAAAATGATTTACAGGTCTTATTAAAGAAAAGACAAAAAGACAAAAAAATTTATAGCATAGTTTCAGGTCTTAGGTAAAACACAACAGTAAAGTACATATATATTAGAGCTACATGTAGTGTACAGATGGAACAGTGGTGCAGTGGTTGCTTTGTCACCTCACAGCAAGAGGTTTTCCAGTTCAGTTCTGAGCTAGGGAGTCTTCTATGTGGAGTCTACATTTCCTCCTTGTGTCTGTGTGGGTTTCCTCCAGGTGCTATGGTTTCCTCCTATGTTACAATGATGTGCATCTGGAGTGTTTCTCTCCAGGCCTCCACTAAAAATTGTCTTTGTTTCAAGTCAGACTTTACTAGTAAACAAATGTTAAGTAAGCAAGTAAGTGCTGTGTGCAGTGATTGTTTGGGTACAGGGAATATAGACAAAAGAAGGCATGCAATCCACATTTTTTATTAAAGTTAAGTACAAACTTGATGACAGTCATATTTGCAGGAATAGAGATTAGTATAGTAGAGACAAAATGAAGAGGTTATAGAGACATAAAACAACAAATAAAATGAAAAACTAGTCAAAATAACACCAAGGAGAAAATCAATGGCCAAAGGAGTCCAGAATAAAGGTTTACTAAAACACATAAACACTCTAGTGCCTCAGCAACTAGTGCTTTCCAGGAGTACAAAGTAAAGTGAAAAAGCATAGTACTTAAATATACATTCAATCAAACAATTATGCACATTAATTGTCCTAATTAAATAACAATCAAATTAAAGCTTTCCACATGCATTCTGCATTAAGCCCTCCTGGACTTAAAGTGCCAAACTTTGAAATATACACACTCTCTTTATATAACAATTTAGTTTTTACATTAGAATTATCTACATCACAGCTTATTTGTTCTAAAATGCAGGATTGAAGCTCAGCTGTATCACTGTCATGAATAATTTAAAATGAATAGCTACTGGACTGGTGACTTTTTGAGATCTGATATGCCTAATATGTTCCTGCAGCCTAGTCCTGAAGACTCCCTTAGTTTTGTCAATATAGAAAAGACTGCAGGGACACTTACGAGCATAAATCGCATTACTAGTACTACAACTATACTGTCTACTTGGCAAAAACTGAAGTCCATTTATATATTTAAAATAATCCACCAAATAGTTGCATATTGAACAGTTGGAGCAAGCAAATGTTCATTTAGGTACCAATTCTACACACAAATTCACCACAGGTCTCACACATTTATTATGGACAACAATACCCCTAATACTTCTACCTTTTAAAAAAGAAAAAGTGGGATGACAAGTCAAAATATTTTAAAATTCCTTAAACTCTAATAAAAAGGCCAAAAACACTTTATAATATTCATCTGTTCAAACAAAAAAGCATTAAATGCAGTAACTATAAAACATCTTTTTTACATATATTTTTTTCTTTCTTACTATTAGATAAACATCTATTCTTAGGAATTTTTTTAAGAGATTTGTTATTAACAATACCAATATTAGATACTGTACCATATAATTTATTTAGGGCTTCTTTAATATCTGACAAATAATAGCCCAATCTCAAAAACATATTAATAGTCATAACCATTTCTTGAAACAGCTCAACATCATCATTACATAACCTATATACTCATATAAGTTCACCATATGGAAGAGCATTCAATAAGTGAGGTGGATGGCAGCTAGTCTTATATAAAAAATTATCAGTATCATTAAAGTTCCTATGGATCCTAGTCTTGATTTTCCTGATTGAAGTACATCAGATTTTATGTTAAACATATTATTATCCAAATTTTTAATAAATAAAGGAACCTTCTCATTACCCCCTTTACATAAAAATATCAAGTCATTTATAAACCTATAATACAAAATGACATGTTGATTAAAAAACTGATGGCTATAAAGATAATCTCATATTTCCCCATGAACACATTTGCATACATAGGGGCAAATGAAGCCCCCATGGCTGTAACCACTTTCTGTTTATAAATATCTCCACAGAATTCAAAAAAGTTGTTAGACAGAAATTCACTAATTCTGTAATATAATTAGTAACTGGACTCTCTCCTAAAAAGAATGTCAAAGCTTCCACACCATCCTTATGATGTATAGACATATATATAAGCTTTTGACATCAATGGATATCCAGTACATACCCTCAGACCATACTACATTTTTGATTTTTTTGTAAAAAATCAAATGTATCTTTAATAAACAAGGGCAATTTTAACACATAGGGTAACAAATAATTATGTAAAAATACCCCTATGTTTTTCAAAAAGGAATTGGAAGCTGAGATTATAGGCCTCCCAGGGGGTCTCTGCATATCTTTGTGCAATTTAGGGAGACAGTAAAAACAAGCAATACAAACATTATCACTATAAAGATTGTTATCTTTGTCATTCTTAGTAAAGTATCCAAATCTACAACCTTTGGATAATAAGGGTCAAATTTTTTCCTTGGCTTTAGTGTATTCTTGTACCTGAACTTTCTCATATATATTCTCATCATTAAGATGGTCAAAACACATGTGCATATATTGATTTACATGCATAACAACCAACTTATTGCCCTTATCAGATGGCTTAAAGATAAATTTCTTTTGTTCACCTAATTTTTTCAAAGCCTTCCATTCATTTAAAGACAAATTATAAAAAACAGAATCCTTTGTGCGCATACATTCCTTATATGCCTGTTATAGAGAAAAAGTCATCATAGCAGAAAGTTGACACCATCATGTATATAAGATGGAATAAAGTCACTTTTAGTATTGATACAAGAAGTATCTAAACAGCAATAAGCATTAAAATCATTCACATCTGATGCACATGTTAAAAAACTTTCATTATATTCATCACCACTATCACTCGAATGAGTAGCTGCATACAATTCTAAATTATCCTTTTCACCACATTCACAAAAATAATTCATTACAAGCAATTTCCTATGCATTCTAAAAATTTCCATTTTAATAATATGCACTCTAGGTAAGGTCATTGGTACAAATTTAATGCTTTTGTTAAGAATATTTAACTGTATATCATCTAAAGTTATATGAGACAAATTCACAACACTATTATTCACACAGTCCTGTTCAAAAATAAAATGTGCAATTCCATTTAATTCTCTTATTGTGCTGTGGATATGTTCCTTTATGATTCCCTGTTTTCCATTGATCTTGAAAACCCTCTCCTGGTCTCCGGTCTGGATCTGCATTTCATTTACCATTATGAAAATTACTATTAAGATACTGTGGCCTATGAGGCAGAGATAATGGTGGATACTGGTCATCATATCTGTCCCAGTCAGTAAAGCCCCTTGAGGTATCAGGTTATAGAGATAGGTATAAATTTAGTATACACTATTTTGCTAATCATGGTCAGTACATAACTACATTTTATATGAAGTATTGCATTTAAGTATATGTCCTAACAACTACACACTATAACAACAGATTGCTGAAAGTAATCCTTGAAATGTGCATATAATGCACATATGCTTGGTCCAATTATACAGATTACAGTTAACAGCAAGGCATTTATGACACTTGTATAGAGTTTCATTTTATGTAATTAAGCATACTCGTGAAGAATTGTTAAATATTTGGCAATTAATTTCATGCAATTTAACACCTGATTTTTCACAATTAAGAAATGTTCTGGAGAGCCTAGCTGGAGGAGTAACTGTCAGCAGCAGAGGTAGGCACAGGCATCACAAAAGGGGGAAGTGAGCTGGTGAACTGGTTAGGCTGAGACAGGTTTTTGAATGGTACTCCCAAGTTTATATCTGGCAAACCTCTGCTCCCTATGCAATAACATGGATGAACTATTATTTCTCAACAAAACTCACAAGGATTTTTCACTTTCTTCTGTACTGTGTTTTACAGAAACCTGACTAAATGAATCCATACCAGACTCTGCATTACATCTGCTTGGCTTTCAACTTTACAGAGCGGACGGAGTATTGAAGACTCAGGGAAGAGTAAAGGAGGTGGAATCTGCTTTTATATCAATGAAGGTTGATGTAATGATGCTACAGTGTTAAGTAAAATGTGTTTCCCCTGACTTAGAAATGTTTTGTGTTAACAGTAGACCTTTTTATTCACCCTGGGAATTCTCTTAATTTATTCTGGTTTATGTGTACATTCCACCTCAAGCCTGTGTGAGGGCATCACTACAAAAACTGTCTGATCAGATAATGTGCTTGGAGCAGAATTATCCAAATTTCTTTCTGATTATTCTGTGGAATTTTGATAAGGCAAATCTCAGCCATGAACTTCCTAAATTTACACAGCATATAAAGTGTCCTACCAGAGACATGAACACACTGGATCATTGTTATACAGTGTTAAAACATGCTTATCGTGCTGTCCTCCATGCAGCTTTGGGCTTTTCTGACCACTGTCCGAGTCATTTGCTTCCTATGTATAAGAGCAAGTTAAAATCTGTTAAACCTGTGATCAAGACAGTGAGAAGGTGGACTATTGGGGCAAAGCTGAAGCTGCAAGCCTGCTTTGGTCATACAGATCGGAGTGTCTTGAATATTCTGCTGATAACTTGCATGAACTGACAGACATAGTAACATGTTATGTCAGCTCCTATGAAGGTATGTGTCTCTCCACTAAGACCTGTTTAAAATTTAGCAACAGCAAACCCTGGTTTACTGCTAAACCTAAGCAGCTTTGTCAAGCCAAGGAAGATGCCTATAGAAGTGGGGATAGAATACTTTTTAAACAGGCAAGGAACACACTGACAAAAGAAATAAAAATGGCTAAAAAGATCTATTCTGAAAAGCTGAAAAAAAAGTTTTTAGCCAATGATCCTGCATCAGTGTGGAAGGTCTACAGGTCTACAAATCATTACAAACTACAGGAAATCATCCCCTACACTGCAGCTAATTACCAGATGGCTGATGACTTGAATGTTTTTTTACTGCAGGTTTGATAAGGCTGAGTCTATAAATGAGACTGTTACCAGCTCTGTCAGTGCTCAGACTTACATGACTCTCTCTTCCACATAATTCTCACATTCAGCCTGCATTAACCATCTCTGAAGCGGATGTGTATCATTTTTTTTAAATACAGCAAATTAAGAAAGTAGCTGGTGCAGATGGGGTTTTACTCTCCTGTGTAAAAACATGTGCTTATCAACTGGTTTCAGTTTTTACTCAGATTTTTAATAAATCATTAGAGCTGTGTGAACTTCCCTTATGTTTCAAACGAGCCACAATCTTTACAGTACCTAAAATATCCACTATAACAGGACTGAATGACTACAGGTCTGTTGCTTTGACATCAGTGGTCATGAAGACTTTTGAGAGGCTGGTGTTAGCTCACTTAAAGGATATTACAGCTCCCTCATTGGACCCCTTCAGTTTGTTTATCGAGAGAGCCAGTCAGTGGATGATGCAGTTAATATGGGCCTGCACTATATCTTGCAACATCTGGATAACCCAGGGACATATGCAAAGATTCTGTTAGTGGGCTTCAGCTCTGCATTTAATACGATAATTTCAGAACTTCTTCACTTGAAACTCTCCCAGTGTTCTGTTCCTGCTTCCACCTATCAATGGCTCCACCAATTTTCTAATCAACAGGAAACAGCAGGTGAAACTGGGGAAATTTACATCTAGCTATCTCATGATCAATACAGGTGCCCCCCAGAGATGTGTGCTCTCCCCATTGCTATTCACCCTCTACATTAATGACTGCATCTCAAAGGACCCCACTATCAAACTTATTAAATACACAGACAATACAACTATGATCAGGCTCATCAGGAATGGTGATGAGTCTGCATATAGATGGGAGGTTAAGCAGCTGGCCCTTTGGTGTAGTCAGAATAATCTGGAACTGAACACTCTTAAAACTGTGGAGATGTCAGTGGACTTTAGGAGTGATACTACAATATTATCCCCCTCTTTATATTTAATACTGCTGTGTTACTTGTGGAATTCTTCAAATTTTTGGGATCTATAATCTCCCAGGACTTGAAGTGGGAGACCGTTGTAGGGTCCATCATAAAAAAGGCACAACAGCGAATGCACTTTCTGTGACAGCTGAAGAAGTTCAACCTCCAACAGGAACTGTTGATTTAGTTCTATACAGCAGTCATTGAGTCTATTCTCAGCTCATCCATAACGGTGTGGTTTGGATCTCTGTCTAATCATGACAAAAATAGTCAGGTCTGCCAAAAATATCATTGGTGTTAGTTTGCCCTCCTTACAGGACCTGTACTATTCCAGAGCCATGAAAAGGGCAGGGAAGATCATCACCATCCATTCACCATCTTTATGAACTATTACATTCAGCGAAGTGTTGTAGAATAATGCACACCAAAACAAGCAGATATAAGAACAATTTTTTCCACAGGCTATCAAGTTCATAAACAGTTAACAGCTTATTAGGGTGGAGTATTCTTTTTCCCAAGCCTTCAAGGATTCTACAGTATTGTTTATATATTGTTAATACCAGTTTCTTTCAGAGTTTATTTCAGAATTTCTTGCACTGAGTTGCACTTTGCACCTTGTATGTATATGTATATTTACTTTTTTGTCTTGTTCTTAATAGTTGCATGAATGTCATTTGTCTTGTTCTTAATAGTTGTATGTATATCATTTATGTAATTCATTCTCAGAGAGTCACTGGAGCCAGAGTCAAATTCATTGTATGCATGCATACTTGGCCAATAAATGTGATTCTGATTCTGATTAAAGAAATGCAGTATTGTATTGTTGTACTTGTGGTATTTGAACCCACAACCTCTGACTACAGTCTTATACTTGACTCCTAAAGTTGGTTTATGCTACAGACTAATGCATGCATACTTGCTTTACAGTTAGGATATGCATGCTTAACTTGCTACAACTGTATAAACCCCCCCAATATTTATCTTTAACTTTTAAAACTACACTAATGCTGCTCTTGCATTGCATACATACCACTTGCTTCCTTCAGTCTCTCCATTCAATCAGCATGAGCCCATCAATTACACTCTATTTCTGCATTAGCTATGGAAAGAACAGAAGAGCATTATGCATAACAGTCTTGCCTATATTTAGCTTTCTGTGTATTACAAATAATCTTTTATTAGCATACTTACACAAGTATGGGAAGTCATCAGTTTGAAACTCAGTCAACCACTGGTTCAGCATATCCCTCTTGCACCTCTGTAGGTCATTAATATGATGCCTACACTGTTCTCCAGGGCGTGGGATGCCAGATGCGCTGGATGTAGCCTGAGACAAACTACTCTAAGCCTCAGACTTGTACTGGGTGCCAGAATAGTCCCCCTGCAGAAGCCTTTGGCTCTGGTGCTTTACCAGGAGTCCAATAAATATCCAGGACTCCTGAACATGTCACCTCTAACTCCAGACATGTATAATGCCCAAACTAAAGCAATGACAACTAAATATTTCCCGCCAATACAAGTTATCAAATTTACTGGTAGTGCACAAACCCAAGCAATGATGCCAACCATGTTTACGTGATGTTAAGTGGAGAGCAGCAGTGCCAAGCAAGGAGGAAATAAATATTTTAAACTGGAAGGTTAATCTGACACTTGACCTTAATTTGAGGGGTGTTTGCTGTTGTAGATTTGAATTATATACTGCAAATTGGAAGGTAACTGTTAGGTAAGTTATGTTTGCAGATATGCACTAAGGGCATAAATGTCATGACCTGACACATTTGGTTTTGGATTTATACACTGGCAAAATTGATTTTTATAGTGTAGGATTCAAACCAAAGCACAAGGAACAAAACAATTTCTTCCACAGCAGTGATTTTTCATCTTTGCCACAGAAGAAGTGCTGTTTAGGCATAGTCAGGAATCATTCATAAATACAGCTAACAATCTGATGTGTTAAACATGTATGTGTGTGACCCTGAAATGATTCTTGCATACAGATACAGTAGTGTACATGTCTTATTTAATTGTAAAGGCCATCCAAGTCTAGCTAGCAGAATTATACTTACAGAAATATAGCAGATAGTATACCCTCAGCCATACATCTTAAAACACAATAAGGGTGTCTTATCCCTCATACATATAATTCATATCAGCTACACTATCAACATTTTTATAAGTGAGAGTGAATATAATAGGAATGGAACAACAGTAGCAATGTCTGGAATGTCCTGCATTAGAACCCATGACCATGTGTATGGCAGCTCTACACTTACACTTGTTGCTACAAGAATGTCGAAATTAAACTTGCATATTTTTCAGTTCATTGCTATAAACTGCACTGTCACAACAGTAAAAATAGGTTCCACACCCTGTACTAGAACCCAGGACCATCTGTATCACAGCCCTATGCTTACACCTGCTGTCACAGGAGATGTTGTATGACAGTTCCATAGTTTCCTACTCATTCTTAAGTTCTATGTGTTAACCGCTGTGTAACACTGCTTATCTTGTTTGTGTGGTGCCCACCAGAATTCATCAAATGTATCTGTTTTCAGTTATTGACTGTCTGCAGCCTGTCTGCAGGTATTCAATGGCTGCAGGTGTTGGGGTATCTTACCAACCACTGAGCAATGTTGCTTAGCAGTGTTGTGAGATAAAAAGCAAAAATTGCAACAATGTATCCTTTTTGACCTTTACATGTTTACATATACCCTGTGTACAGATGTTCTGTCTGCTTCCTCGGTGGGCCACTAGTCCAGGTTTGTACACAGTTTTCCTTGTTTGCGCTAAGCTGCCCACCATGCAAACACTGCCAAAATAATAACAAAAATAAAAATGAAATGGAAATGTAGTTGAAATGAAGAAAAGCAATCTATGAAATAAACACTACAAAATGTTTGTTAGTATGCATGACCTATTTTTACATAGGTCTGAATTTGAACTTTCACTCCAATGAACCTCCAGAACACAGTAAGTGTCTCTTGTCCTTCTTTGCCACACAAACAGCTTTTCAGCATGGAACTGAAATAATTCTGCATACAACCAACTGCAACATCATCCACAGTGCTAACAAACCATGTGACAGTTATTTGTACATTATTTTTGGATGTAGTGCACTAAGTAATTACATAACCATTTATGACTATTGTTTGCAAAAATGCAGATATGTCTTATCTCTTTGTGTTTGTTGTGCAGTCATGTCTTATCTGACCAGTAATCTGAGACATGCAGTCTGTAAGGCATTCTATGTCATTGTCCTTAAAATGTGTGAGGGGATTAAATGGCAATAATATACAGTTGTCAACAAATGAAGGGAAGGTTGGATGTTAATGAACAGAACTTATGAATTGTGTGTTGTTTACTTACATTTCCAACCCTGATAAAATTACGTCTACACTTTATAAGTTTAACCCGATATACCCACTGGAGGTAGGGCAGTCTGTATTACTGTTGCATTTTCCTTCTCCCTACCTGTAATCAATCCCAGTTGTAATCCATTAGCAAACAAACATTGAGACAGTGCCTGTTCTAGGTTTATATCTGCTACACAGAGCCAAATATTTGAGATTCAGCAATTCTAATGAGTTCACTCATTTGCATCTTCACAGTGCTCACAGACCTAAATCTACACCATAAAAATATAGCTAGGGAAGCTGAAGGTGTGGAGACTTGTTTATGTGGAGAACACAGAAGAGGCTATTACTTTGGGATATATCTGCACAGAAGACTACTGACTTTGAGAAAGTATGCTTGCATTTTTCAGCTGTAAACTGCATATGCTGAAATGTCATTAAGAAAAATCATTGACTGGTCACAATGTCAACCTGAAATGTGGAAATCCATAACATCAAGTAAGCAGCCATATCAAAACTGAATAAATTGACACCAGTAGTTTGATGCATTTGACATAGCAGGAGCTGACATCAGTCACCCAAACTATGCAGCATAATGTACCATTACACTCTACAATCAACAGCATGTGTATTTTACTATTTTTCAGGGGGCAAGTCCCCCCCGCACACCCCATGTGGGAGGCTGCACCCCCCCACCCCCTTGCAAATTATATATACCGACTCTGAAGTCGTACTACAGGGAGCAAATGGGTTAATTCATTTTTCCTCACTGAACTGTGATCTCCACTCACAATTCCAAACGCAGGTAATTGAATTACACTACCCATTCATTGTTGTGTATTTGATGTGTTCTGGTTCGGCATTGTACCCATTGGAAAAGTTCCTTTCAAACACATGCTGTCTGAGAACAGGCACTTCACAATTTCAATAGTAAACTTATCACACACACACACACACACACACATATATATATATATATATATATATATATATATATATATATATACACACACACACACACACATATATATATGTATACACACACAAAGATATATATATATATATATATATATATATATATATATATATATGGTCTACTTTCATAGACCGAACGTACGAATCGCCGACACACAAGTTACTGACCCCAAACAACCGAAAACACACCACACCAACAACTCAAAATACTGAACAGCACAACACCGACACAAAAAACGTCAACTACACATTACACACAACAACATATCCACTAACCTTAACCTAAACCCTAACCCTAACGTCCGACACTACCGCACACTTACACAACCCGCACCCTAACCCTAACTCACTTAACACACCCCTAAACCTCAACACCGTCACTATCGCACACTTACCCTACCTGCACCCTAACCCTAACTCACTTAACCCACCCTAAAACATTCAGCCCATCACTATCGCACACTCACTCCACCTGCATTCTAACCCTGACACACTTAACACTTCCCTACATTGCTCTACGTCACTTCCACACACTTACCTCACCGGAACCCTTAGTCCGACACCACCGCACACTCACCTTTCCCACACCCTAACCTAAAATCCCTCACTATCGTACACTTACCTGTCCGCTCCCCAATCCTAAATCTTTCACTTTCATAGACTGAATGTACGAATCGCCGACACACAAGTTACCGACCCCAAACAACCGAAAACACACCACACCAACAACTCAAAATACCGAACACCACAACACCGACACAAAAAACGTCAACTACACATTACACACAACAACATATCCACTAACCTTAACCTAAACCCTAACCCTAATGTCCGACACTACCGCACACTTACCCAACCCGCACCCTAACCCTAACTCACTTAACACACCCCTAAACCTCAACACCGTCACTATCGCACACTTACCCTACCTGCACCCTAACCCTAACTCACTTAACCCACCCTAAAACATTCAGCCCGTCACTATCGCACACTCACTTCACCTGCATTCTAACCCTGACACACTTAACACTTCCCTACACTGCTCTACGTCACTTCCACACACTTACCTCACCGGAACCCTTAGTCCGACACCACCGCACACTCACCTTTCCCACACCCTAACCTAAAATCCCTCACTATCGTACACTTACCTGTCTGCTCCCCAATCCTAAATCTTTCACTTTTGCACACTTACCGTATCGCGCTCACACGCTGCCGTTGTCGGTGTCTCAGCTGTCGGGATATTGCGTTTTCGGTAACCTACCTGTTCGGTCGTTCCATCTCGGCTCGGTCTTCCGGGTGTCGGTGACATGGCGCTTCGGTCTATGAAAGTAGACCCATATATATATATATATATATATATATATATATATATATATATATATATATATATATACACACACATACAGAGAGAGAGTCATTAATAGATGCTACTTTTATCTGTATGCATTTCTTAGAAGTATACTGATGGTATAGGCATGTTTGTCAGGGCATTTCACAGGTATACATCATTGGCAATGACTTAAATGGAATGTTCTGTGTTAAAGTAGACTTGTTTCAGGGACAGTTCATTTAACAGTACTTTTAACATTTCACTGATAGTTTGTTAGCAAAATGTGTCCTTTGCCTGTTTTTTGGGGTGGGGAGCAAAGTGGCACTACTTCCATTGCTCCATCAGTGGCTGTCCACACTCAGACATAGCAGGCAATGGAGTCATGATCATGAGCATCCTTGTGAGGGGAGCTCATCCAGCAGACATCAGTCACATTCAGGTATCAGCAGTGCATCTGAAGATGGGCATGGATGTGCCAGTGCAATTTCTGGCAGAGAGAGTTCTTATGGTCGGGTACTGCCACCTCTACCATGCATGGCTCACACCTGTCCAGCATACAAGGTTGTAGAGCTAGCACAGAGGTTGACTGTGTTCATGCAGATACTCACACACCAATTTTCAACCCATATAGACAAACACACAACAGTTACATGCTTCAGCCGTGAAGCTTAAAACTAATTTTGTCTCACTGGCTATTTGTTACTTCACCCAAATGTCAACCTGCTTCTCTTTCTTACTCACGCACACTTGCCAACCTTTTATGTCAGGCTAGGCTTCTTGCCCCCTCTCCCCCGCAATACCTGTGCAAGTGATGATAACTATGCCATATCCCTGTTTTCTATCTTTTGGATTCAGGGATACATAACATTTGCACTCTTGGAAGGCCAGTGTGCTGAGGTACTAGAGTTTATTTGTATACACTGTGTGAGTATTTCTGTATATTGTGCTGAGTATTTTTATTTATCATGCTGGTATTAAAGCTGGTTTTTGGATTCCTGGCTCCTTGGTGGATTGATATTTTATTTTTATTTTTGGTTGTTTCTGGATACCTAACATCTGTGTCTGATGCTCAGGCTGCATATCTGACTTAGTGCTTAGTATATCTGCATTTGTGATGTTGATTTGGTAATTGTACCTTTGACTTATGTTAGCCTTAGAAAGTTAGATAGTTGATAGAATTACACATTTTTTTGCATCGGTATTGTTAATGATTTTGTAAGGGTTGTGAAGTCTGAAACTGAAATGTGTCTCTTTTGAACTTCTCTCTTTAGTGATTTTGCAGTATAAAAGTATGGTGCTAAACCAAGTCCCTGGAAAACTTACTGGTTAATGTTAGAAAACTTGTGGTTTCATTAATGTAGGAGAAGAACCAGTAAGTTTTCCAGGGACTCCATGGAGTTCCTAGATGTATTACTGACAAAGGAACGAGATGTGATACATACAATGGTATATAGGAAACCTTGTAGAAGAAATGCTTTTTTACACAGGAATAGTATACATACACAGGAATGTAGTTAAAAATCAGGCACTAAGGTGTTCAAGATTAACCAGCAGAAAGGAAGATTATAGCACAGATATTGAAGGTATACAGAGAGATCTTTCTGTGAGAGGACATCACAAAAGGAATTGGAGACATTACATCAAGTTGATCGAGTAAGTAGTGGGGATCACTATATTAATAGGAATAATCCCCCAAATGAGATCGAGACAGTCCATAGAATGTGTAGAAATACTACTAAAAAGAACAGAGTTGCTTTCACGTTTACACACCATAATAAGATAATAACAAATGTTATTAAAAAGAATTGGGAAATTTTGATACTAGATGAAGAGATCAGTAAGTTGGTAGGCCAACATCCAAGTTTTAGTTATAAAAATACTAAATCACTGAAGAGGCTACTATGCTATGAATGTAATGAGATTAGAACACCCATCTCATCTAAGAAGGGGACATTTCCCTGTTATAACTGTAATCAATGCCAATATATTTTGAACACAAATATATTTCAACATCCAGATAATCATGTTAGATATGAGTTTGATTTTTATGCCAGCTGTATATCCAGGAATGTGGTATACTTAGGGGTTTGTCAAAAATGTAGTGATTTTTATGTAGATAAAACCAACAGAACATTAAGGGAAAGGATCAGAGAACACCTTTATGCCATAAACAGAGAGAATGAGACCAATGCCCTAGCCAGGCATGTACTTCAGAACGACACCACACATAGGTTTAAGTTCTTGGTCTTAGAACTCATACACACTACTAAGAGACTGGGGAATGTAAATAATTTTACTGAGAAAGAAGAGAATAGGTGGATTATCAGGCTACAGGCAGACAATGGACATGGTCTCAATGACAGGGTTTCTCTGAAACCATTCTTAAAAGATAGACCCCTAAGACATTAGTTCTGTTTCAACAAATTTGTTTTTAAATTATTACTGTCATCATTTCTAAGTGTTTTTTATACACATTATTTGTAAGTACTTCTTGCACACACGTCTTTTACATGTATATTTTTTATTATCATTTATTTTTTATATAGCTATTATTTACACTTTT
The DNA here is from genome assembly GCF_019279795.1 of Protopterus annectens. Taxonomy (NCBI): domain Eukaryota; kingdom Metazoa; phylum Chordata; order Ceratodontiformes; family Protopteridae; genus Protopterus; species Protopterus annectens. The sequence goes on along the minus strand of NC_056739.1, from coordinate 1,447,598,484 downwards.
ATATTTAAATTCATGCGCTTTTACATGTGTTTTTGTAGATTTCAGTCTTACCTAGTTAGATATACATTTTTAGTAAGGTTTGTATTTATGTTAATTAGCTAAGTGCTTTTATTGGCTGACAATAAGATAACTAGGACTATTTAATGTTTCTTTGTGTAATTGATTTTATTAAAGTCTGAAAAAGCGTCCTGTGTGACTTGAAAGCGCTTACTGGTAGTAAAGATTTTATGAGCTATAGAAGGTTTGCTTCGATAGTCGTGGTGTGCCTTTCATTCTGTTTGTTTGATATATTCCTGTGGATTTTTGTGTGAAGGCACTTCACCCCTATGGTGTATTCTCTTTCGACTACATTACCAAGTAACAATATGCAAAGATATGCCATTCATTCTTCTTATTGAACAACACATTTTAGGTTCAACACTTACCTTGTAAATCTAGAAGTTGCACCAGTTTTAGTTTGGAGCTGACTCTGTCTGATGCTGGGAGTTCACAGCCATTACATGGATAGATAAAGGTATATGCATATGTGCAGGAGGAAGGTGTTAGCCCTTTAGGTGGTGAGTGAATGTGCTATGTGTTGCTTCATAGCCAATGTGAGGGCATATTGAGCATGTCTATGTCTATCTACACCCACAGCACAGCAGCTGCTGGCTTCCCCTTTGACTCCTCAGCTGTGTGTAGCTGTAGTGACCTTGTTGTTGGCAGTGGGATGTATGCCACTTCCCCCTTGCTGATCCTGCTAAAGCTGTTTTCTCTGGATGATGCTGTATAGTATGGCACATACAGTGAATATTTCAGTACATGTACTGCATGGATCATCCAAATCTATCCAGGCACTGGAACCACAACATCAGCAGCCCAAACACATGCTCTATGATAATTCTGGTTTGAGCATTTGCCTCATTATGGTGTTCTACAGTGGGTATGTGTGCATTTCTGATGGGTGTCATCATACATGGTTCCAGTGCATAACCTGCATCCCCCAGTAAATGACCCTGTGGGATATCCCCCTAGTGAAAATCCTATACAGTTAAGAGGTGTACCAGATATGTGAGTTGGGGTAACTGCCTGGGTTGCCAGCACACAGTTTCAAGATGATTCCCTTGGCATTACACACAACTTGGCAGTTAATAGAATGAAAGCCCTTTCTATTTAAGTAGAGCCTTCCCTGCTCCCCAGGTGATGCCTTACTTTCTATATGTGCGCAGTCTATGGAATTCAGTATTTAAGGGTAGTGTGCTACAGAGTAGACCTCCTGCATATGTGTGGCCCTGTCCTTAGGAGTACAGGGAAAATATATGTGGTCACTGGCATGTTGTAGCATAACATTTAGGAACTGCTAGACAATCCTCAATGCTGATGCCTGTGACACCCACAGCATGTCCCTGTTGGTCTCTGAAAGGTTCCTATAGCTAAAATTCTAAGTGCTACACATAGCTTTGCCTCCACTGGTATGGGTTCCTCTCAGTTTGACCTGACTCTGAGTTGAGGATGACAGAGGGTGCAGAGTTCCAATAGTGTGTTGCTATCCATCCTGTAGCAATCTACAATTCCCATGTCATGTAGATTGTGATAAGTTAATTGGGGTCTGAGAACTCCTATTCTTCTTGGCCTTGGTCTATTAGCAGCAGCATACACTTCAGCCTCTTGCACATACATATGAATTAAAGCAACAGCAGCCCCTAACATTCTTTCAGTGTAGACTCCTTTCTGTGGCTGTATTTCAATAGGTTTTGGAATTCACAGGAAAAAACAACAGAGTCTACATGGTTACTTTATAGTTTGTTGAACAGATCCTCCACCTTGTATTGGTTGATTAGCATACAATTCAGCTGCTTATGCTGTAACTGGCATCCCATGGCATTTATCTTGTTTGCATGGCTTTACACACCATAAATTACATTAATTTAATTGAATTTACTGAATTTAAAGCAGTGTGCTACCATGTGCATGCCACAGTATGACATGCACACTGTGTAAATGGACTGTGTAGGCTTTATTGAATCTGGCCATTAATCTATTATCTGTTAATGTAAATGGACTAAATAATGGTAACAAAAGGAAATATTAATTAAGATATCTAAAATTAAACAGAGGAGATATATTCTTGCAAGACACTCACTTTATAGATGTTCTTCTTTTGGCTTTATCCGGTTAGGGGTCACCACAGTGGAACTCCGCTAAGAATTGACAGTAGATTTTTACAGTGCCGAGGTGCCAGCTCGATGCCCTACCTTCAACAAAGGCATGCCCATTCATGCATGTCTTTCAAATGGCACTCTACCGCGGGGGAGGACATGCAGACTCCACACAGAAGGTACTTCAGCGGAGAATCGAACAGGAGAAACTCTTGCTGTGAGGTGTCAATGCTACTACTGCACCACCGCGGGTGTGCTGACACTCACTTTATAGATAATGATATAAAATATTTAAATAACTTAGGTTATGAAATGATAGCATCTGCTTCTTTTAACAAAAAGAGGAGAGGAACTGCTATACTTTGGAGAAAATCCACTGCAATGCCTAAGGTAATAGAATCCTTTACTGATCCTAAAGGAATGTATACATTTGTAATAATTAAATATAATGATAAACTCCATACTATTTTACTGGATCCCTGGAATAGGTGCAAGCATGGTTAAAGTTTACTTAAATAGTACAGCATCATTGGAAGGGTACTTTAATTTTAGCAGGAGATTTTAACTGTATGTCTAGCGTAGAAGGTACAGGTGAACAGAATAAAGCTAAAATACTGGCATCAGCTAAAGCACTAAATAGATGGATTAGTAATAATAATTTAGTTGATTTACTAGTAAAAGCAGAAGATAAATTATTGTTCTTCTCTCATTATTCTTATGGGCATGGGAAGCAAACTAGAATTGACAGATTTATGCCTCTATAGATTTACTTAATAAAGTGAATTACTTTAAAAATATTCCTTGTCCTTTATCTGATCATAATGCACTAAGTATTAATATAGAAAGAGATGTAAGGAAATGTCTGATTATTTATAGAATCCCAATATATGTGATGAAATTAAGAGTTACCTTAGGGAACAAATCAAGGATTGTTTATCTTTGAATGATAATAGTTAGTAAAGTCATACTATGGGACTCCTTAAAATGCATATTAAAGACAGAATGTGAAAATGAGCTAGCAATAAAATGAAAGAATGGGATAAAGAGTAGTTAGAAATACAAGATGAAATACACAAAGCAAGGTCTGAACAACAAACAAATTAGATTATAGTGAAATCATTAAAAACAAATAATGACAAAATATAATAAAGTTGAGATAACTTTAGAAAATATAAAATTGCAGTTATGCAATGACTTAAAAAATCAAAATAGATTAGCCAATAGAAGTAAAATGATGAGCGAAAAGGCACACATAAATAATATCTGAAATCCTCACACTAATAAGCTTACTTCAGATGTGGAGGAAATGCTTAATATTTTAAAAAAATCCACGAGGATCTTAAGAAAGAGAAAAATAATAATCCTGATGATTACAAAATTCACAATTATTTTAAGAAAAATGTTACTAGTAAACTTAATGACCAACAAATATCACAGTTAAAAAACCTATTACCCTGATAGAAGTTAAACACACTTTAAAAACAAACAGGTAAAAATGATAAAGTTCTAGGGTTAGATGGGTGAAGTATGGAATTATATAGTCTGTTTCCATTAAATATTTTAGAATGACTGAGTGACATTTTCAGGATAATTCAGGGTGACAAAATAATTCCTCCATCATGGAAATGTTGTGTAATCTCACCTATATTTAAACAAGGAGAGGATAATAAGTTAATGTCCTCATATGGACCTATTTCATTATTAAATGTAGACTATAAAATATTTACTTCCATTTTTGCACAAGATTATGAGATATAGTAGATTAATTAATAAAGATCAAACAGGATTTATAGTCAATGGATTAATGTACAATAACATAAAAAGGGTAGTAACTATCTTATATTAAGCAAAAAAAAATGAACAAGAAATTGACCCTAATTAGCTTTGATATTGAGAGAGCTTTTGATTCAGTGGATTTGAACTACTTGTTTAAAACTTTAGAAGCATTTGCATTTCCTGAACGGTTTATTGGGGTATTAAAAACTCTGCACAGGCACTCCAAAGCATATGTTAGAATTGCATCTTATATTTCTCAAGGACTCACTTTAAACAAAGGTACAAAACTAGGGTGTCCCTTGTCCCTTTGACTATTTGCATTACTTACTGAACTCTTAGCTAACAGTATAAGAAGCAATCAAAACATTGATGGATTCTCAATTAATAGGGATTGTCAATCGAAAATACAACATTTTGGAGATGATATTTTAATAACTATAAGATATTTAAATTATTTGATTGAAGAAATAGATGAAAAAATTGAAAAGATTCAAGAAGTATCACTGCTGAAATTTAATAGTAATAAAACTGAGAACTTAGTGTTAAATCAATTACTGTATAGTAAGTTTAAGGATAAATATTAATACAATTGGGATAGAAAAGAACTAAATATTTAGGAAGAAAAATCTATCCTGAAGTGAGTAAGATTATTAATAATCATTTTGAAAAAGTAATTGAAGAAGTATTACTTCTTATTAAAAATTGAATTAATGTTTCTTTTACTTTTGAAGATAAGTCAGTGTTTATTAAAATTATTATATTACCCAATATTATATACAGATTACATTCAATAGCTTAAATATCTATCAAAAAACTTTTAAAGAAAATGGAAAAATTGTTAAATTCATTCTTATGGTATCCTAAAAAGCCAATAATTGCTTACAGAAATCATATATGATTATAGGAGTATGGTGGCCTTAGCTTCCCATATTTAGAATCTTATTCTATTGCTGCAAATTTTAACTCAATTATACTCTAGATAGACTCAACTTACTCTAGTCAATGGTAAAACATCCAGGATCAGATTATTCTAACTTCTTATTAGTTTACTGAAGATGATAAATTAGAAATATGTAAGAATCCTTTTATCTGGTTAACACAATTTACCTTAGAAGGAAATTCATCTCAGTCTTTAGACTCTGCATGTATAAAACCAGTTCTTAAAACAGTTAGGAAATATGTTTTTTTAAATTCCATTAATATTAAAATATAAGTTTTTTTCCTATTGCACATACCCCTAGATTTAAGGAAACTCAGATCAATGTTAAAATGAATTTACAAAAAAGGACTGGATTAGTATTATGGTCTGATTGCTCTGAAAAAAGAAAAGCTAAGGCCCCACAATATTTAATGAAAAAATATAAGTTAGATGAATTTGCTAACCAGTTAATATTATCCAACAGTAAGAAATTAAATGAATTTGTGGATAACATGAGTGAAGAGGAACAGAACATTATTATCCCATTATATGAATTTATATATATATATATATATATATATATATATATATATATATATATATATATATATGGATTCACTTCATAACACTGAAACTTCAAAATACTGAAAATGACAAAACTTCATAATACTGAAGACCAAAATACTGAAAGCTCAAAATACTGAATACTCAAAATACTGAAACATAAATCATAACAATTTCTACCAAATATATGCAGGGGGGCTTGCTTATGTGCAATCTTGGAGTTGATATATTTAATTAGCAGGGGGTGTGGGGGGTGCAGCCCCCTACATGGGGGGTGCAGGGGGGCTTGACCCCTATATATTGGTAGAAATTGTTATGATTTATGTTGTTTAAGCTGAGTTTACACATAATATGTGTTTTCAGTATTTTGAGTTTCAGTATTTTGAGTATTCAGTATTTTGAGCTTTCAGTATTTTGGTTTCAGTGTTTTGAGTTTCAGTATTTTGATATTTCAATGTTATGAAGTGAATCCATATATATATATATATATATATATATATATATATATATATATATATATATATATATATATATATATATATATATATATGAATATATGCACGTGTGAGTATATCTATGTATATATGTGTCATACATCTATACTTAATATATACTCTTTTACATGGTATGTAACAACAATAGAATTTGCTGGAGGGACAGATTTGTCTTGCAGAGGTTACCTCATCTCTGGAACAGACTTCCAATCTGTGTTAAGCAGAGCCCCTTGTTGACCATATTTAAGTGTAGTTTGGATGACTGGATGGGATACTATAAAATCACCATGGGGATCCACCTGTGTTCCTCTTAGATGTGGATAATAGGTGCTGATTTAGTGTCTACCCATAACAGACACTCTTGGGAACAAGGGTTAACTTGGCTGGGCTAAAAGAAATGTCATGCATTGAAATTAGACCTGCTAAGTGTAGGTGTGTGATTGTATTAGACAGAGATTTATACCTGCAACAAATGCGAAGTTTTTAAATGATGAAAACACATATGCTTGTATTTCTAGAAGCGCTGTTAAAGTTATTACTGACATAATTTCATTTTTGGTTTTTGATTTATTAATTACAGGCATGATATCAGCATATTTGTTTAAATATTTTACAGCTGAATGTCCACTGGTGGCAAATATGTATGGTCTACCCAAGATACATAAACACTCTACTATACCACCAATGCTACCAATAGTTTCCAGTAGAGGCTGGGCTACAGAGCCCCTCTCCATATTTGTTGAGAATAACTTACATCTTTTTTTAGAAGGTTGTGATACTGTGCTAAGAGATACAAAGATATTAAAGAATTTATATCTCAAAATGTTAGATGTGAATGGTGACTATATGTTTGTGGCTTTGGACATTGAAACACTTTTCACGGTTATACCTAATACATGGGGTATAGACAATATAAGGACATTTTTGGCCCATAAAGGTGTTAATTCTAATAGAATTAGATTAATATATGCATTATTAGATATCACCCTGGAAAACAATGTGTTTACCTTTGATAATGGCTTCTTTTTACAAAAGGTTGGCTTGGCTATGGGCACACCATGTGCCAACAGCTACGCCAACCTTGCTCTGGTATACTGGAAAACTAATGAAGTATTCCAAAATACAAATGTTCAAACCTCTATAAAATGGTATGTGTGTTTTGTAGATGACATTTTTATGTTATGGAGTGACATGGAAGAAGGGTTAAAAGAATTCATTATATATTTATATCAGACTATTTTTTTTAAAATTTACCTATAAATACTTGAGCCATGGGATTGACTTCTTAGATGTTAAGGTAAACTAGGATGTATTACAATGAATTAAAACTATTTTATACAGAAAACCAATGAGGAAAAATAACTTACTACGTAAAAAGAGTATGCACCCTAACCATGTAAAACACAATGTAGTTAAGCGACAAGTATATAGAGTCATGTGTTTGCATAATGAGGACTCACAATTAGAATTAGCTCTATTAGATCTTAAATATGAGTTTTTGGACAGGGGCTACAAGGAAAAAGACATAGACAACTGCATCAATAATGCATGGATGTATAGACAAAATAGATGCTGACCATATTATGGTGAACATAATGAAGTAGAAGAGAATAATAAGAGACTAGAGACTGATAATCGTGCTTCAATTATTTGAGAGTAACACTACCATACTCCAATGATGTAAGTAATTTTTGCAATATTGTAAAAAGAAATTGGGATATTCTAAATACGATAGATGAGCTGAAAGATGATTTAACTTTTCAACCGAGCTTTTCTTTTATGAACAACAAATCTTTAAAAATACATCTTTGTTACAACAGCAATGTTGAAAAGAAAAGTATACATTCAGATAGATTGGGAACATATTCCTGTAGAAATTGCCTAGCATGTAGATATATCTTCAGTGGCAGTCAATTTATACACCATCAACTGGATGTCAAGATTGAATTTAATTTCTATGCAGATTGCACAACAAAAAATATAATTTATTTTTAGTTTTTGTATTGCATGCCATATGCTTTATATAGGCAAAACTAACCATAATTTAAAAGAAAGACTGTTAGAGCATCTAAGGGATATTAAGAATAAGAAGTTAGAAAATGCCTTAGCACAACATGTTATTGAGAAAGGGAATGAACATAGTTTTAAATTCTTTGTTTTAGAAATTATATATGACAACGTGAGGGGAGGGGACATAAAAAACACTACAGAGGCTAATGAGCAGAAATGGATAATGTTTTTTAAAGCAGACAAATTGCCTGGCCTAAACAGTAAAGTTTCCCTGTAACCATTTTTAACAGGACGTGCACTTAAACACTGAAATGAAGTGAAGTTATTCTTGCATTTTTAAAATGTTTTATTAAGTGTGTATATACACTTTTAATTTTTAAATGACTATGCTACTAATTGTTTGTGATTGGCTAGTCATAGTACTTAAATAAGTTGTTGTATTGATATTTAGTCTGGAAGCGGTCAGGTGAACCGCAAAAGCACTTACTATTTAATAAATATTTGATATTATTGTGCTGTTGGATTTTTTCTTCATTGGATTCCACCTTGGACTTATATTGGACTTATATTGGATTCTTTTTGGATTTATTTTACTGCCTGCAGCTGTGAGTGCCCGGGTTTTTTTATCTGAAATATCTAGAGCCATTAGACTAGTAACCTTCTATGATAATATGATCCTATGGATTCAGTTACTCAATAGGTGGTAAAAATAAAGCTTTGTTACTTAAATCAATTAGTCAAACTTCTTCAAGTTTATACTGGAAAGTTTTTATGTTTGAATGCATACACAGAATATTTGTTACTCCCTATGAAATCTCTAAGTTTAGTAAAATGACTTCTTCAGTTTGTTGGAGATATAGCAAAGATGTAAAAGCTGACTGGACACGTGCATGGATTGTGAAAAAATAAATGTATATTGGGAAGAGACGAGTATGTTTTTTAAGTGGTTATGGTCTGATAATTGCTCTTTAACTAAATCAGTAATACTAGTGAATGTTCTACTTCCTGTATCATTAAAAGCCAAAGAGCAAAGACTATTTTGGGCTCTCTTGGCAGTTTCCAGAAAAGTTATTACAAAAAAATGGAAATCAGACTCAGTTCCTGCATTCAAAGAATTTTTAAATTTAACAGCAATATTATGTAAAACTGAAAAAGAAGTGATCAGAATAAGATCTATAAATCATACTAAGACCTTTGCTTGTTTGATAACTTTGAAATGCTGCTATTGAAATACCAAGATTCTTAATGTGTTAGTTGTGTAAGGTTACCTTGATGATGCAGTGTAGTCCTATCATTGTATAACAATATGTGAAGTTGAATTCCTTCCTTTCTGTGTATATATTGTAAATATGTTAAATTAATAAATTAAAAAAAAATAATAAAATATGTATAAACAGACATTTAAGAAGGAATGACAAAGGCTTCCAGAAGGAAGCCCTAAACCTTTCAAAACCAAGGTCATCCAACAAGTCTGAATTCAAGACAATTTGTGACCCCTTTGCATACTGGATCCTTTTTTCTTATAGAAAGTCTGAATCTCTATTTTTCTTTGACAACAGGTATTTTCAGACAAATGGATTCTGAAGATCATTCAACAAGATTATAAATGGCAGTAGGAGGAAATTCCTCCTTTCCTGGAGGTCATTCTTTGTCACCCAAAGCAGACTCTTTTGTTTCCATTAGATCTTCCAAAAGAAAAGAGCCAGCACAGGTCCTGTTTGGAAATAAGTGTGCTAAAAATACACTTAATATACACCATAGAAACAGACTGCATATACATATGCAATAAGAACAAACTGCACAAACCGGTTTCGGCTAAACAGCCTTCCTCAGTGTGACACAAATAGTAAAAATCATTGCATTCAAATGCAGCCCATTAATATATAGGCATACAGATAGGACAGAGACCAATCAAAATAATACACAAATAAAGCAATCAAAACTGTTCATTTAAACCGGGAGAAAAAAGCCCATCCAGTTTGACAATCCACTTTTTTTTCTTCGATGTTCAGAACTTGATGTAAACCAGCTAAGTCATTATTTTTATGCACAATGCAATCAGTGTTAGTAAATCTAAACAGACCAGTCTGATGGTTACAAATATGCTTATATAATGCACTAGTTTGCTTATGTATCCTGATATTACTCAAGTGTTCACTAATTATAAGCCTAAAAGGCCTAGAAGTTTGTACCACATACAAAGCATGATAAGAGCAGCTAGCTAGGTAAATTATCCAAGTTGAGTTGCAATTGCCAAAAAAATCTATGTCATAAACATTTAAAGTATTTTTACTGGTAAAACAAGTGTTTTTATATATATATATATGTGAACAACTTGAGCAATGACCACAGGGATGACAACCTACCAACTTATGCTCAGTGATGGTCCTTTGTGTCAATATTTTTTCATACAGGGCCCTTTTGTAATGACTAAACAAAGAACCCAAGGGTTTACCCCTGCAAAAGGAAAAGGCACATTTATCATCCAAAATATCAATAAAAGGACCATCCACCCAAAATGTTCCAGTGTCTAGAAACTATGTCCATAAATGATTGGGTATTTTTACCATAAGTGGTAACTAACCTGATCCAAGAACCCTGAGCAGGGTCTTCATCACATGCTGTCCAAAGGAGTGATAGAACCAGTTCCTCCTTGCAGTTGGGGAAGAGTTTTATTCAAGGATGTTCTTAGTGTCAGCAAAAGTAAATGCTTGGAGACCAGTTCTGGCTCTTTCTTTCCTAAATCTGTTTGTGATAGTGTTTGAATTCAAAATGTTATTTCACAACCTGTTACTTTTTCTTCCTTTTTCTAGTTTCCTGGTAGCACTAAACTTAATAGATGATTATCAGCATATCCCTATTCATCCAGATTTCAGACATTTCTTTAGTTTTTTTTTGTGTCTGGATCACATTATCAGTTCTCTGCCTTATACCTTGGACTATCCACTGCACCAAGAGTGTTCACAATGTGTCTAGCTCCAGTTATATCTTACTGATGGCAACAGGGTATCCACTTTTTTCCATATTTAGATGAATTGCTTATCTTCCCAGAGTCCTTCTCAGAGTGTCAGGAATCTCTCTCTTTTTGGTGAGAGGTCTCTTACACAAGCTAAAGTTCTAAGATAGCATTTGGAAGTCTATTTTTGACTCATTCACACTAGATTGTCTTCCTGGGATGTCAATTGAACACCTCTGTTCAAAGAGCTTTTCTTCCATAGGAAAAAAAACAGATTTATGTCTAGATCTATTTCTAAGGTTTCACACTCAAACTTAGTCACTGTGAGGGAATACCACAGGATTTTGGGTTTCATGGCTTCTATGATTTTCATGATACCCCTGGCAAGACTCCACATGAAAAAGGTACAGTACCATCTGAAGTCTCTGGTTCCAGCTCTAAAACAATTTGTATTTTCACATCCCAGTATTGGGGTGTGCTAGAAGATATATCATTTGGTTTAGACAACAGATATCATTAAATCTATGTCTGTCCTTCTTCATTACTATTTCAAAGCAGTCAGTCACCATAGATAACCTGGACTTTGCTTGGGGAGCAAATGTATAAGGGATAAAAGTGCAGGGAGTGTGAGACACCATGGACTGATACAAGCAGATAAATATCAAAAAGATGCTTGTCTTGATCAAGGCACTCAACTCTCTGAATCATCTTTGGTCCCAGGACTCTTCACGTTGTTAGAGGTAGCACCACAGTCATGTGGTACTGCCTCTAACAACTTGAAGAGGCAGTGCAACAGCCATGTGGTACATTAACAAGCAGGAGGGCACCAGGTTGTACCCACTTTGCAGACTAGCCATATTATCTTGGGATATAGCTTCACAGCACAAAGTCATTACACATGCATCCTGCTTTCTATTAGAGCAATACTGTGTGGTAGACAAGATGAGCAGGACCAGAGCAGACCCTCACAAATAGAAAATAGGTTAGGGTGTCTTCCAAGATTTGATCCAACTGTGGGAACTTCCTCAAGTAGACCACTTTGCCTCCTCTTTGAAAAATCAGCTGGCAAGATTCTGTTCTGGGACTCAGTGCAAGAAGGCCCGGAAGACAGATGCTATTTCTTTTCATTGGACAGGAATGTTCTTGTATGCTTTTCTACCCTTTCCACTAATATCCAGGGTAGTTCTAAAGATTCAAAAATAAGCCTTCGAGATCATTGCGGTGACTCCCTTCTGGCCTATGCAACTGTGGTTCTACCTTCTTTTGGAAATGGCCATGGGCAATTATCACAAGCCTCCTCAGAGATTGGATCTACTCATACAAGAACAGAGGTGTTTAATACACCCCATCTGTCAACTTCAATTGACAAACTGGATGATATGGACTTAATTTTTTTAGGCATCTGTTTACTGAGGATGTTCAGTAGCTATTAATGAATGTAAGAAAGCATGATACTAGAAAATCAGATATTAACAAATGGAAAAGTTTTTCTAGTTGGTGCCAACAAAATAATGAGCACTCATTCAAGGGTGATAGCTCTCTGGTTTTACAATATTTGTGTGAGTTAATATCCTACAGTTTTTCTTATCCCTTTATATCAAGGTTCATTTATAGGCCATTTCAGCAAGTATGCCTATGGATCCACCTCTTTCAATTCAGAATAAAGTCAAAATGTTTTTGAAGGTGTATTTGCAAAACAGGCCTCCAAGTAAACTGGTGGCCCATCCTTGGAATTTTAACTTTGTGTTAGATAAGCTAACAAATGCTCCATTTGAACCAGTTAAACTTGTTAACTTGAGGTTCTTAACATGGAAAACATGTTTACTGATGTTCTGATCTCTGCAAGAACAGTACCTGAGTTGCAAGTTCTTATGGTGAATCAACCCTATCTCATTTTCCACAGGGACAGGGTTTCTTTGAGAACCAATCCTTCTTTTATGCCCAAAGTGGTATCCACGTTCACTTCAAGCCTAATTATCCATGTCCTTGTTTTCTTTCCTAAACCTGGAAATGAGTGAGAAAGGATACTGCATACATTTGATGTCCACAGACAACTCAGGTACAGTGTTAGGATCAAGTGTTCATTTCTTATGACAATAAGAAGAAGGGGCAAACTGTGTCAAAACAGACTATTTCCAAATTGTTGTCAAAGTCTATTACCTTTCGTTATACTCATCACAGCAAAACAATGCCAGACAGAGCCAAGGTCAAGCCTGCTAGGGCCTTGGCTTGTTCTATGGCTTGGATTCTAGAAGCATTCTAGAAGCTGCTACTTGTCACATTCCGCTTTTATAAAACAGACAGAACACCAAAGACCTTTGATGACCTTTCTTGAAACCACATATAAAACAATTACATCATAACTTTATCTTTAACTTCATTTTCTTTGCATAGCATCAAACATCACTTGACCATGAATCAGGGCAGCGTACCACCACTCACCATTCCTGAATAAGCAGATTCCTTCACCTGCTCACTTATTCTAATGTGTCAAGCAGCATCCAACTGCTCACTTTCATCCCAAATGCTCACTTCTATCAAAACGCCAAGTGCAAGCAGCATTCAACCACTCACTTCTACTACTCCAGACTTCTTTAGTCCAAAAAGCACACCAGAGGGGGAACAAAAGATTGACAAGCCTGTTCCTTTTCTGTGCCCACTAGCCTGACCCAGGCTGTTCCCCCTCACTAACACCATCCTTTAACCAACTCCACCAATAACAAACCCAAATTCAAATTAAACAAATGTAAACCAAAGTCACTGAGATGCACCCAATCCTCCCTGAATCACATTGGATCCCTGCCAATAAACTCCTTATACTCTGTAGTCCTCACTCCCATCACCCCAACTGCCCCACCAACCTAAAATTCACAAACTTCTGTGTCCTTTATACTGCCAAGAACTTTCTAGCATTCCTCCAACACAAACAGGGTACAATCTCCAACCGCACCAAGTACACACTTGGGTACAACTTCCATAACACAAGGAACTCTTCCCTTATCAAGTAAACTAACTGCCACTTTACCATTATCTGCCAAGTGTACCAACATGATCTGCAGCAGGCCCACTTGAGCTTGTATCACTGTAAATACCTGCAATGGATGGTTCCACCTGAGTCCTTTAGTGCCATGCCAGGTGACTCTCCAATCAAACCGGTGCAACCCCAACTCGGAACCATTGGTCCTAACCGCAGCCCTCCTAACTGCCCAGTAAACAAAAGAGTGACCTATGATGACAATCCTGTTACTTAAAAACAAAATCAAAAGAAAACAAAAAAAACTAATTAAATTAGCATTACAAACATCATCACCTATCTAATTATCTAATACAGACCAAAAAGGCATTAGAGGACCATCACCCCACCCTCCTAATGACATTGATCAAACTACCCTCTCTATCTAAATCAGAAGCTCTACTCATTCTGAATGAATGAGTGGAAAATCTTTCTCCATCATAATTCATGCAACAGAATGCCCTTCTCATTACTGAAATCAGCTGTCTCCCTGTTATCACCCTTCCCCCTTTTGAATGAAAAAAGAAATCATGCAAGTTCCCCTTATGGGACCTGAAAAATCTATTTGCTCACACCACAGGACACATCTGATCCAACCTCTTCTCCACTAAAAGTATGTGAGCACCCTTGACAAACTGATCCATCTTAGATGTCCGTAACCAAATGTGAACCATTACAGGCAGCAACATGAAATCCTACCTAACTAAAGACCCCAACAACTTCGACACCCTAATAGCCCCAAAGTACATCCATACACTCAAAGTCAGCCACACAATGTTATCCACTGATTCACTGCTTACCATAGCTAAACCCTGCAGCAAGACCCTCAACACCTGTCTTGTCAATGGCCAAAGCCCATCCCTGTGCAGACCCTCCTCCCTACCCATCCCTTCAACACCCACCCTACTGTCCAAGATTTCGTAAAATCCTGTAACCTTGGCACCTGGACAAATACACTGATTGCTGCCAAGTCCACCCTAACTGATTTTATCACTTTACCCTGTGTGCTAGCCCCAAACAAATATCTCAACAGCAACTCTTCTGACCATACACCTTCCTCCTCTGGTAATTGCAAAATAAAACTATCAAAATCACCCAATGCCCTAATGTATGCCTTCCTGGTGGAGACTGCCCAAGACTGTTTCACCAACTTCATGATCACTGAACCCTAATTTTCCACACCTCATCTGGCACCAACACTTGTTCCTCTGGTGCCATCAGGGCCAACTACCTGACCATGGAAAACTGAAAGCGAGACAAGCTGTCACCAATCCCATTCCTAATCCCTGGTACATGCACACCTGTAAAAGACAAATTAAATGA
Source organism: Protopterus annectens (assembly GCF_019279795.1). Taxonomy (NCBI): domain Eukaryota; kingdom Metazoa; phylum Chordata; order Ceratodontiformes; family Protopteridae; genus Protopterus; species Protopterus annectens. Next base: position 1,447,583,291 of record NC_056739.1, on the reverse strand, counting down.
CAAACTCTGTAAAACTAATTTATGCAATCCCAACAATAAGCACTCAGACTTAGCTGTCATAACCTGTAAAACTGACACTACTGCACTATTGTCAGAATTAAAAACTACCCTCCTGTCCCTCAACCATTCCTGCCACTCTACAGATTCTACCCAAATCAGCATTAACTCTAAAAATGCAACATCCTGCTTCCAATCCTTATTCCAGTCTTTTGGCCATGGAAGCACAAACCACTCACCCCCAAAAAATACACCCATACCAATCCCACCTGCTGCATTGCTTAACAATTGTAAATCCCATTGCCCTGCCCATTTCAACTGCCAAAAGCTGACATCATTAAACTGCTCTTAAGAGACAACCACAAAGTTAAGTCTTTACAAGTCAACTTGACAATTCTCACTCAATGATGCTTACTTTTTCCCCCTTTCAGCAAAAGGGCCACAGACCTACAAAAAGTATGTCCTGGGTGAATGGCCTGACAAGCAAAATTCAGGAGCCCTAAGAGTTCCATAACCTCCTTCACCAGAACCTTGTCCCTATCCTTCATACAAACTATCTTCTCTTTCAATCTGGTTAACTTTTCCTCAGGCAACTAAAACAGTCCACATTCCACATCCAACAGCAATCCCAGAAAATATAATGGCTTAGCCAGACTCTCCAGCTTCTTGTTGGCTAGAAGGACCCACAGTTCCTCACACATGCCTACAAACTCACACAAAGCTACTGCAGCTCCCTCATTCCCTTCAACTACCAATAAAAAGTCATCTAAACAATAAACCACCCTCTGACTTTCCAACAGTTGCTGCCAGATCCAATGGAGAGCCATGTTAAACTTTTCAAAATTGGAACAGGGCACAACACAACCTATCGGCATGGCCTTGTCAAAGTAAAACCTAACCCTGACCACCATGCCCAACAACAGCTAACTTCCTCCCAAATTGGCAAAAGATGAAAAGCAGACTCAGTGTCTAATGTAACCAACCACAGATCTTTAAACCCTCTAATGACTTGCACCTTGTCACCCAAAGATGCATATGTCACTTTAGCCTTCTGCACTGAAATAAAGTAATTGACCAAATTACCCTCAGGGTGAGACAACTGATGAATCAGATGAAATTTGCCTGGCTTTTTTTTAGGTACCAACCCAACTGGTGAAAACTTAAAACTGGCAAATGAGGGGCTATGAAATGGGCCCAATAACTACCCTATCTGGCACTCCTTCTCCACCAAAGCCTTCAAAATCACCTCCCTCCCCTGCACTGATTTCATATTTCGCCCAGTTGGTCTATCACCCACCAACTTAGACTTAATAGAAAACCCCCTCAAAAAACCCTCAATCAACTCCTGAATGACTACTGCCTGCAGGTACTAGTGAAGCATGTCCAACAAAACATTCACCTTAATAGACAAATGTGCCCCCAAGTCATCCTCTTGCTCCTTGAAATGCCCCCTTTCCATAAATATTACCCCTACCATGCATCCCTTGTAACCCCATTTGTGATGGCAGTAACCCGTTCTGACCATAAAATAATGACACTTGTCCTGTCAAATTACCCTCATGCCTACTACACTGTACCACTCATTGGACACCTGCACACTTTGAACAAGTGTGCAGGAATCTGCACGGCGCCCATGAACATCTTCCCGTATTAAAAGTCCAACATACTCCAACACCACCTTCCCCTATCCTATTCCCTTTGACACCCACACTGAAGCTGTCCATCATAGTAGACAGCCATATGTCCAGATTTCTCACCTCCCAATGCATGGACCAATCCACTGCCTTCCTCTTGTGAAATCTCTGATCATACCAAACCCACACATTGCTGGTTCTCAGCCATTGGGCCTCTCGTATTGTCATAAAAATAAGCCAAGAGTGGAAGGGCCAAGTCTCTAGCATTCTCTACCATACTGCCATGTAGTAGACAAATCCCAAAACTCAATTCTCACATGTTCTCGGCCACATTCTTCCCTCCCTTCTTTGACCAAGGCTGCTAAGGCTACCAATAGGTCTTTACCATTCGCTGTCTCAGTTTCCAACAAACGCTGGACACCGTCTGTGTCAATTAAATCAAAAATGTCCACATACTCCACTTTTCAAATCTTCTCTTTTAATAAAGCAGGTATGTGAGGAGTCAGGAAGACTTCCCCACTCTCCTGCTTCAAGGCCTGTGTAGTTACCCAATTGCTTGGCCGCATTCCAAAATCACTTCCTCTAAGCAAGGATCAGCCTGTTCCCCTAGTGACAACAAGCTACCAACCATGTGTGGTCTGTCTAAACCTGAGCTGTACTCCCCTAACCCATACTCTTCTCCCACCAAATTCTGCAGACACCCAAAGTAACTCAGAGGACCTTCTGATGCAAGGTTGGTGCTGCTAACTCTGTCACCCAATCTACGTCTCCACCACCCCCTACTCACTGAGCCTACTGACCCATTCACTCCCAAAGCATTGATTGCAGGACCATTACCTGTAGAAGCAGCAGTTACTGAAGCCACTGTTGCCACCTCTGGTACCACCACCTCACTGGCCTATGACTCGACTGCTGCATTCTTTTGTCTCTGGCTGCCTGCTTGCCCTTCGATGGCTGCCATCTCTTACGACTGGTTTGACCCTGTACTCCTGCCATCATAGCATCACTGGTAGGAATCTCACGAGAAATGTTCCTTTGCCTAAGCCACAGTGTTCACCCACCTCTGTCACAATGCCTGGACATGCACCATATCAACCACTGATACCTGGAATGAGACAAGAACACTGTAAGAAACATACATGAAAAGAAAAAAAAATTGCTTATTCCAAGTTAAAATGTAGGTAGTGCTCAGCAATAGGTGGAACAGACCAGCTCACCATTCACCCAGCAGTAACAACTGAACTCACCCAGTACCACACACCTAAACAATTAACCTCAAAGCTCCCTCCCCTTGATAGCATAACAGGTCTGTATTGGTGTGGCTTTGCAGAGGAGTGAAGTCCAAATCCCAAAGGTCAGAAATGAATCGAACTTTTGACATCCTTCTGCAATGCCTCTCATACACCTCAAACTCTTAGAACAAGAAACCTAGACAAAGCCATCAATAAAAGTGGGACAGAGGCCCAAAATAGGGACAATTTTAAATATGGTGCTTAGAAACTTATAAAGTTGATAGAATAACAGGTTTCACATTAACATGAATTTTCTGAAGGGTATGGACTCAATCTGAAATGTCTGCCATTATTTCCTAACTTCAGTCTTTAATGCTTTGCTACTAATTTGCCAGAAAGCCACCATGTTATGAAACCAGAACCAAAGTCTAGACATTCTGTGAAAACATGTACAGATGAGCGGTATGACTGCAATGTAAGAAATGGACCTAGCACACATCCTGCTCCATAGAGCAATGTATCCTCAAATCTTTTTTTTATAAGGCACACCTTCCAACAGCCACTGTGCATAAATGGAACAGACCATTAAATGCAAGTGCCTCAATGCCTGCAAAATCACCACCACCAAGCTGGCAACTAATACCACTGGGAACAGGCCACCATGTCACCACTGCAAGCCCCACCAACCCAGTGAGAAAGCAACCATATACACCAACACCACATTTGAAACCTTTGTTTAGACATAGACAGAAGTATGATATCACCAAAAAAGCAAAGTAAGAAATCCATTGGACTGCGGCAGCGCTTTGATAATCCACAGGCCCGCTGACTTGTTTCCACAACGAAAAGCTCCAGGGACATTGGACTGCAACACCAGGTATTAAACATACCATTAAAATAAAAGTCTATGCCAGTAATCAAATTAGCATATTTTGCCAGTTGCCAAACACATTGGAAGACATCATGAAGTAGACGGCTGACCACACCACCCTACCCCTCAAGAATAGGGACAATTTTAAAATGCTGCTATTAAAACTTTGCAGTGACATCACTCATGCCATAATTAGATTCCTGAGCCATATGCCAATGCTCCGGACCTCCAGTGACCCCAAAGCCCTGCCACCTGCCTCGGAACCCACAGCCAATCTTGGTCTGAAAAGAGAAAAAGGGGGAAAAAGGGAACCTTTACTCACCTTTCCTTTCCTATTAATCACACAAGATCTACCTTATCACCAGTCAAACTCAGGTTGTCTTGGATGTGATCCTGCACTTAACAAGATCACACCAAAATGTGTCTTCCAACAGACTCCTAGTACTTAAACTACCCTAAATTCCACCACTTGCTTACTTCACTTCCCCCCTCCATCCCTCTATAGATTAACCCTTCCTTGCCCTACCTATCTCTATAGAGCTTACCCTGACTATCAAATCTTCTCAACCCAACCCTCCCATGCCTACTCATCTACCCCCTACTAAAGATGTCCCGTGACAAATTTGTCTGTTCCAAACATTATTTGGTGCACTGTACATAGTTTTACAAAGCATTGTAGGTTTGATTCTTTCTCTAGGTCCAGGTCAGGCTTTGTTAGGACCATTCTCTAGGTGCTCCTAGACTCTTCCTCTTCCACCACCCAAATGTAGTCAGCTAAGGTAATCTACCTATGTAGCCAAGGCTGCTGCAGCAATGATCAATATGATGATCACAGTACAGTTGTGTAAGTAAATTTACCATAAAAGTAGATGCTCAAATGATCACACCTGCAGTAGCCACTCCCTCCCTCCCCTTTTTTTTTTGCATGTGCTTGTTTTCTTTTTATGCCAAGGTGTGGACATTTATTTATTGTAGTTCCTAGCACTTTACACTTTTTAGGGCTCAACATACTTCTCTCTGCTTGCCAGAAACATCCGAAGGGCTTGGAACCCAAACTTGTCTTGTATTCAGTTCAGCTTGACCTGCCTGACAGTTTTTGTGCATGTAAGGTGCTCTAAAGCTTTGGGAACTGGCTGGCTGTTATATCCCTGGCAGGATGTAACCCATATAGCTAAGGCTACTGCAGCAGTGATTATTCAAACATATATGGTCATGGTAAGTTTACTCATAGAACTGCATTCTCTCTCTCTCTTACAATTTTCCCTTTTGCTTGGGACCACTATATGCATTGGTTACACAGGTGGCATAGGACTTTTAATAAGCTGGCATCATGAGGTCACTGTTGGAAGTGTGGAGCTTAGGAAGGTGGGACTCTTCACATGTTTTGGGAGTGCTGTAAGGTCAGGAGTCACTGGCTAGCAGTAACAGTTGAAAAGGAAGAATATTTTAAGAAGAAATAACTCAGGAATTGGTCCTTCATTATCCTAGAGATTGGTGATTATGTGGATGGTTGGAAGGAAGTACAGGTCCTCTTGCTGGCAGGTTGAAGTTTGAATAGCATTACTAAAGACTGGATAGTGGACTTAGAATGGACTGACTCAATGCTATCTGTCCACAACTTAAGAATGCATAGAGGGGTCATATTGGTGCAACCTGATCAGTCCTCCAGACTTAAATTGAAAAGCATATGGTGTAAGTTTAACTGAATTTTAACAGAGCGGTATCCCTAATGGTTAGGCCACTTACGGAGTTGTCAGCTGGTTTCCATTCTTTTTCTCATTTTATTCCTGTTTTCTTTCTTCTCCTTAGGATATTACTGCATCTAATTTGTTGTGCAGTTTGTTATACTAGTTTACTTTATCTCATGTTTTTAGCAAACTTTTCATTGCAATTTTAATAAAAAATCATAGATACTGAAATATACCTATACCGAAATATACCTAAAGTCATCATTTTGAGGAGAACTTACAAAGAGACAGTTAAGCATGGCAGAAATATATTCTGCTATTGTTTTAGTAGTTCAAAAGCTAATAATCATTGAATGGGATGGCACAGTGGTGCAGTAGTAGCGTTATCCCATCATAGCATGAGGTTCTCTAGTTCAATTCTTGGCAGGGGTCCCTTCTGTGTGAAGTCTGTATATGCTCCCTATGTTTGTGTGGGTTTCCTCTTGGTGCTCTAGTTTTGTCCCACATTACAAAAACATGTGTCTGGAGCGTCCCCCCCCCCCCCCCCCCGGGGCCTCCACTGAAAATTGGCTTTGTTCCAAGTCAGACTTTCCAAGTAAACAAATGTTAAATAAAATAAATGGGAGTATGCTACTTTCTCACAGTGGATAAACAAATATAATATCTCATCAACAAGGAATGCAGTGCAAGCTATTTAATTTATCATTAGCTTATTAAGCTGACAAAATGGACTTAAGACCTTCAAGCAATACTAGATTCTTCAAACTGTTGGCTAAACATAGTAAGTACCTTAGTATGCTCATTAGTAATGGGACTTACCTTCTCTCAGTATTGTAGTGATACTGACATTGTAGTAAGGAAAAATATACACACTCACATGGTGATCATGACATATGGAGGTAGAGGTACAACTACAGAGTCAGTATTCTACAACTATGATGGATTTACGGATGTGCAATGTTTTAAGTCATACAACTGAAAAGATAGCAACTGCATCATGATAAGATATGACCATAAACATGGTGACAGAGTAAAACATTCATAATCATATTAAGAAGAGAAAGAGTGACAGAGTTACAACTAATTAAAATGGCCTGAGAGTTGTGACACAAATCTAAAATATATCTCTTCCTCAAAAAATATCAGCATATCAAAAATAATACAAAAAGTAGTTTCCTTTCAAAAATGCAAATTAAACATTCTTTGTTATAGGATGGACAGATATTACCACACAAACAGGCTTATAAGACACATGACCTTTAGCCTTGCACCTCACAATGCCTTGGATATGTAGAAATATGTATTTGATGCAAAATGCATTATATACTGCAGCTTACTAATTAAGTACTTCCTCTTGTTAACTTCTTTAGTTGTCTCTTGCCCCACGGAGCAAATAGAGTTTGCATTTTTAAGTGGACATAGGCATGATTTGATTTTTTTCTTGTTCTTCCACCACAGCTTAATTTCCTTCTTTTCTAACTTTTAACAAATGTTGTTATTCTCTTACCCTACACTCTAAGTTCTGGCATTCACATTCTTTGTGTATCTCAGAGAGTCCTTAACCTTCAATTTCTCCAAAGTTTAATGCACATTATCTGCTTAGACTCCTTTCATTTGCCATTTTAAGTCCTTGCCATGAGATATTTATTGAAGCTGTGGTATAAAGATTGTTGCAGTTTCGGCAGTGTTTCTCAGCCAGTTGCTCTTTTATTCCTGCTTCACTAAATACCCTTCATTTCTTATCTCCAGATACACCGCTGACCAATAGATAATCCACTGATGCTATTTCAGGGCATTGCTTTGGGTGTAGGGCTACATTACTAGTCTGAATATGTAAGATAGGTTCCATATCATTGAACTGGGGGTTTTACTTTAATTTAACTTTCTCTGGGACTGCACATGAGTTAGGATAATACATCAGTGAAATGATATCTGCCCAAAATGAATCAGCTGAGGTTATTCACTGAGTTACATTATGGTACACTTCAATGGCATCCAATACTCTGTGTCTTTCTTTATTACCTTATAACCCTGCTTGAGATACAGGTAAAAAATGCTTACCACAAATGTCATTCTAAATCCGTACATCATTATATAAACAAATACATTGCAACAATATCTTTATAAATGTTGATGTATTTAATACAGTAACTCTTAATAAAAAATTACATTACTCATAGGCATATTACAGACAAATAATTTACAATCAGCTTAACTGCATACATTCTTGTACAGGAAAGAAAAAAAATCCAATATAAAAAGGGATATAGCTTTAAATACTGACAACACTGTCCTAAATCAATACCCCTGGAGTTCCTCAGAATTTGTGCATTAAAAGGATATAGAAAACCCATAATTTTCTTCTGTTTATTAAAACTGGATTACAAATTATGTGCTGTCACTATAATAGGCTCAATATATATGCCAGAAGATATGTAGGTATTCATAAATGCAGAACCGGGCAACTCATAACTTCCATGTATTCTCAGTTATTTCTAGCATAATGCTAGCCCTTTGTGCTGAAATGTAGTTCTGTGGCAAAAGGGCAGCCAGCTGACAGAGCAAAATGGGGTTTTGTCTGTCATTTTCTGGTTTATATTCCTAGCTTTTTCTGTAGTAGGTCCTTTTCAGAACATGAGGTTGCAAGGTTTGGAAGCCAAAGGAAAAACAAAAATTACTGTATACCATGCTGCAGCTGAGGTATTGCTTTAATTTTTGGTGACAGTGCCCTATGCCTGAATCATATTTGAGGCTGAAGAAAGAAGAGGGTAGGGTGTTGGTGTGGTAGAACCCAATCACCTGGTTATCTTTTAGAGGGGTTTAAATCTGTCTGTGCATCAATTATAAGAACTGTTAAGAAGGAGAATGAGTTTCACTATCATTTACCTATCAGTGGTTTTAAATAGTGAGGTCAGAGCTTATTTCATGGGATAACTAAGCATGTCTGCAAATGTGCACTTAACTCTACAGTAAGTTTTTAATGTAATTATATATATATATATATATATATATATATATATATATATATATATATATATATATATATATATGTTACAAAGTGAAACAGCAGTAAGAGAATAATATACTAATTCAAGTGTATTTGTGATTTTATGTGTGTGTGTGTGTGTGTGTGTGTGTGTGTGTGTGTGTGTGTGTGTGCATGCGTGCACAGTGTGTATGTGTACACCTGTGTGATGAATGGAGAAGTGGGGGGATTCTTTTTGTATATCAAGGCCCAGATTACCTTGTTGAAATTTCAGTAATGCTCAATTATTTTTCCTTAGTTTTGAGAAGATTCACTGTGACAGAGACTGAGAATCACTGCTCTATACAATAAGCCTATCACTTGGTTAAACACTAACTGTTCTCTGTTTTGTGACTGTGAATACAATTATGCTTATGTCTCAGCAGTTTTTGACAAATTATTCAAATATCCAAGGTTGTCCTTTGTGAAGATGGGGGCAACAGAGTTATTATTTCTATATGAGCTGCATAGTAAAACATTGAGGACTGCAGATTTTTAGTGAACCCTAAAAGACATGTCTGTTATGAAGAGGCATAATATTCACAAAATGTTTAATTTTTTCAAACATAACGCCTATTTATAAAAAAGCTTTATTGATTGTATGCAGTCATCCTGACACATATTCATTTACATTTCAGCTTGTTTGAAATTAACCTGTAAATTTCCCCAGCCCCATAAAACTGCTTTCTGAACCAATAATATTATATACTTCAGAACAGTAAGACTTCATTACTAAATATCCTTGAAAATTAACTGTGGCTGTGCATGGCATTGCTTCAGGTTCCAACTCACTGTCTGACATCATATAAATATGCAGATCTACAAGTCAACTTGTTTATAAATACCTGAATAAACTCTTTATTTAAAAACAAGGAATTAACATAGCTATAAAGAATGCAAGCACCTCTTAAAGAGGCAGAAATGTACATTCATTTCAACATTAGAGCTTATATGGCTTGGTGCGTAAGATAGGTAGCCCATGAAATGTCATTAGGCTTAGTTAAACCTTACTTTAGCCCCAACCATTTGATCAACCCTAAAACAGAATAAAGAAAAAAAATTCTACCATGTTGTTTTTTGTAAAATATTTGGACATGCAGTGTTGCCATACAATGTGTTGCTCAAACATTAAAGTTAGTAATTATGCATGGAGTATCATTAGATTTCTAGAAAAAGAACATTGCAGGGAAAACAAACAATCTTCCATGTTATTCTCAAGGCAAGAACAGTCCAGCCTAATTATATGATTAACAGCTTGCAAACTGTATCAAATAAAATACCAGCCAGTTGATATATTCCATCTAGGAATTTTTGAGATGCTAGGCAAAAGCCTACTTATGTTGCTACCACATGACTTTTGAACTATTAATTACATCAGTTATATTTGTTTTGAGACATAGACTATATGTTGCTGTATAATCTTAGTCACTTAATTGTTATATATGGCATCTCACAGCACAAAACAAAAGCTCCTAACTACAATATGTGATAAATAATTTTTGAGTTCTATAAAACACCAAAACGTCATAAAAATATGCATATAAGGACATATGTAAACTGCTTTGGTAACATCATATTACTGATGCTTTCAGTGCATTGCAGAGTGTCCAAGAAAACGTCTGACAAAGCTAATTCCTGCTTCCAGGAAGTATAATGCCATTCCTAAATAAGCATAAACGATATTTCCCAGTAATAAAAAGTACTTAAACAACAAGGTTACTTAGTACTGAAGATATTAAAAAGAACTAGCTATATGTAGTTTATACAGTACAGTCCTTTGATATCGTTTTGTCATAAACTTGATCTTGCTGTGAGAGAAATCATTATTGTGCTAATAGCTGAGAATGTGCAGGCATTAGAAGCAGAAGCCCCTGATCCTCTTGCATCAGCACCTGTAAGAAAAGATAGGTGACATATTAAGTGAGCTTTTAATGAAGGCAGATAAATAGTCTTTGGTTTGTATTGCTTTAAAATGATGTTAGTTGCTTTTTGTCTGATATCTAAATATATTGTTCCCACTTTCTTTTCATAAACAGTTCAAAACACATTCTGTGATTCTGACTAGCTTAGGGTTTTCTGTGGGGCATAATGCCAGAAAACAAACATATAGGTAATATGAATTCACAAGTCTTATTTAAAAGACCAACCACAAAAGTCTTGCGGCTGCAGCTCAGCATGTACTTACATTATACAGTAAATCAAATAGAATACAATTCATACATCTATTAACCAGTGGAAGTACAATATTAAGTCATAAAAAAAGGTACTGAAATTACCGATGTGTCACAAAAGGAAACCTGCTGGTAAATATTTGTGGTCACTTTGCATTAGCTACTTTAGAGAAAGGTAACACCTTACTTGACAAAACATGATGATATGATACAAGTTTGAATTCCTTATTTGTAAAGTATTAAGCATTATGCATATTATCTACCTAAATCAGTTGCATCTCATATATATATATATATATATATATATATATATATATATATATATATATATTTTAAATGTAGCAAATGTTTAGTGTTTCTCTTCTTTATTAATACATCTTGGTTATGTGATCATTTTTGCACACACATTAACATTAGGAATTATTACTTGACCTTTATTGTGTAGAAATGCATCAATATTACCTCTAAATAATGTTATCTGTATTTTTTGGGGTTGGACTGTCTTGTTTGGCTGTTTATTTTTTTCTATAGGTTGGTTATGAACATTGTTTTAAGTATCAATGTATGTTAACTTCTATTATTCAGATTTGCTATTTTAATTGTACATGCATGTTATCAGTTTGGAAAATTTTATTAGATAGAAATTTCTGGATAGTTATTTTTTTCTTTTTTTCATTTTTTTCTTCTGTGCAGACTTGTAGCCTCAGAAATGGATGGAATGGATTTAGCTTAGTGATTTTTTTATTAAATTCATTACATTTTAGCTATGTGCACTAATGCTTACCTAAAATCGATACACTGATGATATGAAAGTGAAATAATATTTATTATGTGCATATGTGAGTGGCACAATGGTCATCTGAAATCTCATGTAGCAGTATTGTTGATTAAAATTAACTAGAATACAAAATACATTTTTGGAGTTATTGAAATAAATACATGCATCATAATTATGTTTCATATCAAGGCATAGCTAGTCCAAAAACAATAGCATAGTGGCTGCAAAGGTAACATGAGTCATTCAGGCTATTACTGTACCATTAGGTATAGTACAGTCACAGATGTGGCTGTTTAGATAACCACAGCTGTGTTGCTTATATGATATTTAATTGGTATGCATTGCATCGTTAGGTTTGTTTACATCACATTGGCAATAGAGGATGAACTTCAAGTATTTTACCAATTGCTTACAGTGACTGATTGAACTGAAAAATAACAAATAGGCACAATGCACGGCATGTGTAGTCTAGAGATAGATTCAGTGGACAATGTATATTTTACTTCCAGTGATAACAGCACATAAATGCAAAAGTGTAAGTCACTGGGATATTCCCTCTAACACCCTTCACACAGAGACACAAAGTTAATCAGGTACCTGCTGTCCTGCTGTTTGTCTACCTCCAGTTAAGTGACACTCAGAACACTGTAATGGAAAGATGGCAAGAAAGCATTAACTGAAGTCTGGCTCAGAGAAGAAGGACAGGATGACTAATGTTTTTTTTTTTTTTACTGTCTCCCTTTTCTACATGTTTGTATCAACTTGCAGTCAGAGGTATAGATAGCATGGTTGATGCCCTAAGAAATGCCATCCCCCATTTATTTCTCTCTCTCACGCCATATGAAGTAACGAACAAAAAAGTCCCCTGAACGTCTCATTGTGAGGACTAAAAGAAAAAGGCTTTAGCTAACAAAGAGCCATAGCAGACCTTACATATATTTCCAGAATATACAGAATGATTTTTTGCTCCACCCATGCTAAACTGTGGCAATCAGCAATGATGCTTCCTTGATAGAGTTTTGCAGACTCTGAAAACATATCTTCTTAACACTGGGCTAAAAGCTATTATATATTAGCATAGTAGCTCTTTGTTAAATGATGTCACACATCACTGCTAAATTGTAACAAACAGCTATACAGATCTTAACATATAAACCAGCATTGCCTGACTGTTATGTAAGTGGCCACACTTAAATCACTGCCATTACTGTTTGCAGGGACTGATTGGAACCCCACCTAAAGAACTGATCATGCCCCCAATCAGTCTGAAGCTGACCCCTTGAACCTACTCTTAGCTTGGGATTACCACGTCTATAGTTCAAGGGTATGCAAGCTTACCTCCATGGGAGGAGTGTATTTGTTTTTGTCCATTCATGCAAAAATGTTTTGTTTGTTTGTTTGTTTTACAATCCTGAGAGTATTGCTGGTATAAGCTTTGCTCCCCCCACACCCCACCCCAGGGTTTTGGCCATTTTAGATTAATGTAACTATGACTTGATTAAACAGGATGCAATCATTCGTAAATCTGAGTTAATGAGCTACTCAGAATCTTCCATCGTAACATGATTAATTTCATTTGGTTCTAAATATGTTCTGATCTTTTTACTCTACCATTTTGTGCACTAGTCTGAAAAAGGATGTGAATTATATCTAAAGGAACTAGTGGAAAGTAATCTGGCTACACTTTGAATGTAACACTATTATTTCTTGAAGTCTTATCAAAATATTACTGTTGAATGGGTTAGCACACTTTTTGAAAGCATGGGTTAATATACTTCATAGCAATTTTCATAAAAATGTGACAATGTATTTTGTTTAATGTGGGTGTTTGGGAGAACAAAACTTGAAAAGGAAATTCATACAAAAGAGAATATTATCCTTCACAGGTAAACACCTTGGTATGAAAGAAAATGGAAAACTAGAAATTTATCAGAGAATGCAATCATGGATCACAGAATGCAATTTTTTAATATGAATCTTCTAAAAAGCTCTTGAAAGAAGGAATCCAGCTCACAAACAAGGGCAAAAACCTTATCTATGGTTCTTACAAAGGAAAATCACATACAATTTGTCTGGGTTTTATTAATTTACACAGTAACTGAGGAAACTGCAAGTTCAGTCAAGGAAAATACTTGAAGCAGTAGGCAGGTTTTCTAACAGAGATTCTTGCTGGCATTAAAGAGATTTAAATCTCATTTAGGAGTGCTGTAATTGAATATCTGTGCTGCAGCATTGTAGTCTGAAGGTCATTTTGTGTACTGCGGAACTGCTTCATTCACAAGCACCTTGATGGGCTAAAAACAAATCCCTCTGCTTGAAAAGAAATTAAAAAACATAGAATACTGAACGGTCAGAATTGTGTGTGTGTGTGTGTGTGTGTGTGTGCGTGTGAGATGTATATATGTCTATTTCTATATGTGTGTATATATGTGTATGTATGTATATATATATATATATATATATATATATATATATATATATATATATTTATATATATATATATATATATATATATATATATATATATATATATATATATATATAGATACACATACACACACACACATAACATGTTTTCATTAGCCAAGTCTGAACCATGCCACACCTCAAAAAATGCACAGTACTGATGACCAAATAGCTGAATGCTGAATCTGAGTATACCTGAAATACAGAACCAAAAATATACTTTCAAGAATGCAGTCTGTAAAAGAGTGAACATTCAAGGAAGAAGTCTCTCTCACACCCCTGTAACTGAATTATTCATACTCGGTGGTTATACAATCTCAGATGTTATAGTAATACTTGTCAAAAACTGAGTACTGCATTATCTTTGAGGTCAAGCAAATTTTAACTATGCACAATTAAGCAACAGGGTGTAAAGATGAAGTGGGGCTTTATACCTTCCATAGACATGGACTTTGAGGTTTGCAATCATAACTATGACAAAACTTGATCAGATTTATTTATCACACTTTATGATGTTTTAGTCCAATTCTGTTCCACTCAAATTACTATGCCATAGGTATTTTCCATTTCAGAGTTTGATGATGTAGTTGTCTTGAGTAGTACCAAACTAACTTTACCTATGCATATCTCAATCTGTCTTGTCTGTCTCATCCTTTTTCTCTGTGTGTGTGTGTGTGTGTGTGTGTGTGTGTGTGTGTGTGTGTGTGTGTGCGTATATATATATATATATATATATATATATATATATATATATAAATATATTTATATGGGTCTACTTTACATGATTGATGGCTCAAATGTTCGACTTTCATATGGCCAAGACCATATGATCAAACATTTGAAACATTGACCATGTAAACTAAACACCATAACACACAAAAAACCCCCCACTAACTCTGTTCAGCAGGGGGGCAAGCCCCCCTGAAACCCCCCCACCCTCCGCTAATTAAATATACCAACTCTGAGATCACACTACATTGCAGTAATCTTCCCGTCCTGCAGTGTATGGAGATCTCCATTCAGATTGGTCGAGCTTTTAAAAGTTCGATCATGTGGTCTCGGTCATATGAAAGTTGAACTTTTAAAAGTTCGACCATCTGAAGGGAACTTGTGTGTGTGTGTGTGTGTGTGTGTGTGTGTGTGTGTGTGTGTGTGTGTGTGTGTGTGTGTGTGTGTGTATGTATATATATATAAATATATATATATATATATATATATATATATATATATATATATATATATGATCATTACATGATTCTGTGTGCTCCCTGCTGAAAACCTGTGCTTATAGCATGATTGCCAGTGTTTAATGTTTCCATTCTCAGAATTGCAAACTAACAAAAAACAGAACATTTATTTGACATACATTTCTTTAACTTATGAAATACTTAAATATTTTAACATTTTCAAATGTTTAATATTGTAATTTAGCTTAAAAGTGCATATTCAGGTGTTAAAAATTATTTTGTAGTATCTTAGTAGAGCAGATAGCAAAGAGGTGCACATTCAACAGTGGTTAGGAGGGTGGCCTAATGGTTAAAGTGGTTGCCTTACAAACACAAGGTGCAGGATTTAAGCCTAGCAAGGGATAATTAGCTAGGCTTAAAATTGCCTGCAGGAGCAAAGGTGGACAAACAACAATAAAAACACTTCTCCCTCTCTTACAATCAGTCATTGTGCAGCCTAGCAGTCCTGGTCTAGCAGCATGTTGTCAACAGGAAACTTAAAAACTTCCTGTTTCAACATTCCTAGATTTGCTTCTCTTGTATGTCGCAATGCATTGTTTTCCCTTTGTCAGTTATATGTGTAGAGACTGATATCTCCTGTATGGTTGCTGCCATTTGTATTGGCTGACTGCATGTTCATGCAGAGTTCTATTTAGTAGCATTTTCCATTTTACTTTTATTTATTTATTTATGTTGTGAGTTTAAGTATTTTGGACTGTAGCTTATTATATGAATAACATCCTAGAGGGGGCGTGAGTTGTGTCAAGACAATTTCATTTAGTCATGTTTCATATCTATTGTGAAAGCTGTGTAATCAAACACTCAGGCTAGTCAAGAATAAATCTAGGCCATGGCTCCTATTTCTCCAGGGCATTATTAGTGTTATTTAATTAATATATATTTTCATCTACTTTTTCAGCTAGTTATTTTATTGTTCAGTACATGCAGATGTATGCTGTTGTATGAAGACACACCATTAATTTTTGGTTTTAATTCATCCAATCCTTGTTTGGTAAGGATAAAGGAGTGAGGACCCAGCTTAGGGTTAGGTAATGGGTGGATGTTGTAGGGTTCCTGTTTGGGCTCTGGTAGGGCTATACAGTTTTAAAGGGTCAGGTGTTGGGAGGGCTAGGCAGTTATAGGTGACCAGGCTAGTGGGAGTTACAGAACTTGCTTTTTCAAGCAATTGACAGTGAGGATTGCTAACTAGAAAGACTGTTTTACTTTTGGCTCTGACTTCTGCTAGATAGGTATCTGAATTCTAGGCCCAGAGTGAGTCTTAGAACTAACTCTTCTTTTCTGTCAAAAATTGTCTCTGAATTTACTTTACTCTATTTTTGTTTTACTTGGATTGCTTGTCTGTGTACTTAATAAAGGATTTTTGACTGGAAACAGACTGCCTGCCTTGCTTGGATTACTTTTGAATACTTAGTAATTCTGTAGAATATTTCAAATTATATATTTTTTATTATTCTTTTTGACTTAAGACGAGTTTACGTTCGCTACTTCTACTACTATTGTCTGATGGTGATTAACTAGAGATATATGGACTGAAAATCTTCCACACAGAGAAGTTTCTTACACTGTTTTGTTTTTGGACCCACTACACTCGTTTAGTGGGTTGTTTGAGACTTTGGTGATACCACAGAGATTAGTTGTTTTTTTTTAAGTTAAACAATGTGATACACTGGCATCCTTGAAACCGAACCTGTATGATTGGATTTGTAAGCATAAATTTACTCCCAGTCTGACCAGTTTTTCCATTCTTGAGAAGATAATACAGCATAAGTGAGGTTATTGTCAAGGTGTAAACAGTCTTGTGACTCTGTTTCCTTTTATTTCCTATGACCTTTTCACCTGTAACACCCTTCACACTAGGTGATGCGGAATGTTGCAGCCATGTAGCATAAAACAAAAGGAGTGACCGGTCATTTAAAGGGAAAATAGTTAAGTTTTTTCAAAGTGCTGAGTAACTCATATATAATTGAAATATCAGGATGTAAACAGATCCATGAAAAGAGATGACATTGCTTCTTAATATGACTAAATGGCCCTTTATGCCATGTAGCAACAGTGCAAGTTAATGTTC